>NW_009260614.1:3579340-3613923 GCF_000687185.1 Egretta garzetta
AGCAGTGCAGTCATTAATCCTCTCCCACTGCTCTCCGCCACCCCTGGGGGAGGTTCTCCTCCAGGAGGCATATCCCCTTGGCCTGTCATGTTGAGAGCCAGAAGCTCCTGAAATATTTTTGAATCTATTGTCACAGTTGCAGCAACAGAAACATTTGACTTTTCTGTCTAAATCAATACGGGGTTTCTTCCTCTTCTTTTTTGTTTTTTTAAAGGACATATGTCTACACAACTGCTTCACTGCTAAACTCTTCAAAAGCGCAAGCAGAAGAAGAGATGTTGGATCATTGTGGTTGTAATTTCAGTACGTCTTTCAATTGCCAATCGACAAGCGGGTCAGTCTTGTACTTTTCAACCACATTTCCCCTCTGTTCCAGGTTTGATGTTGACCTACTTTCCCATGCCATAATTCACTAATATTCCCTTCAGCATCCAGATAATAAAGTGAGAGGAAAAATCCAAATCCGACTTGCACCAAGCAATTATTTTCACGTCCATCTGCATTCACTGTGTTAGTGCCAGGGTTTTGTTAATGCACAATAGAGGATAATGAGATCACTTTTTAATTCTCCATCTTCTTCCACCTGAAGCTCTGAAAGCACTGGGGAAAGACAAGAGCTGTCATGTTTTACCAGGGTAATGCTCCAAACAGCAGTGTGCCTCATAGTGATTATGGCCATGCATTTACAGGAAGGTGCAAAAAATAAGTGGATAAATAAGTAAATTAATTAAAATCCTTATGTTAAACATTTGATGTAGATTCGATAACACCTTAGGCAATTTGTCTCCCTTTACAAATACCGATCCTTTAAACTAAGTCCTTGGGTAATCCCCAGACAAAACCAGAAGCAAAGGTGGGGAGATGAAGCAGCTTGGTGGTGTAAGAGACAGAGGTTATTTTACAAAGAGCCTGAGCTGTACATATGAAAACACAGCACTGAAAAACACAACACTACAGAAAATCTCTGCTTCAGGACTGTCCCTGGAAGGAGGAAGTGTAGGTCCAAACCCTCCCCTGTCACCTAATGTGTGAGCTACACAGCACAATGCCCTCATCGGGGCAAGTTCACCCTTGTATTTACTGCTCAACGGAGGCTCCAGAAAGCTAGCAGTGCAAAACTGCTAATTCAGCTGCAGCCAGCCCTGGCGTCCCCTTCCCGCACCGAGCGCTGTGCCAAGGCACAGACCGGCTACCATGCCGTGAGTGGACAGGGATTGATAGGCCTGAGGGCCAGAAGAGAATGTGGTAATCATCTAGTCTGACTCCACACACACCATATGCTGTAAACATTTCACAGATGTATTATATACCGCACAGGACTTCTGGAGGCTTGAACCTAACTGCTCTGTGTATCCTGAGAGTCTGCTGCCTACAAGAGGATGTACGAATGTTTATTACATGTAGGAGCAAAATAACGAAGACCTCAGTATTAAACAATGATATCTGAAGTATACCACACATGGAGAATGTAGAGTGCTAGTAGTTTTCTTAATTTTATGCCTTTTAGGGTTGTTATATTCCACAGCTAGCTGTCATTTGCTCTCCCCGGTGATACACAATGCAATGTCCTCACCATCTGCTGCACAGAAATCTCTCTCCACTCCCCTTTCCAGGAGAAGATGTACATGGGATTTTGCATGCCTCTGTGTGGGATTTGTCCTGTGCCTGGAACTGTGGCAGCCATTTCGAGGAAGCACATTTAGCTAAGCCCTGGAGTGCTGAGGTCTCATGATGAGACCCAGACTTAGAGGGGAAATGGGTTTGGGTTTCCAACTCTGCAAGTTTTTGTAGCAAAGACTGACAACGGCTGACAATTACAAACAGGCTGAAGGACATACTGGCTACATTCAAATCTAAGGACTTAGGAGTGCACATCTACTCTGTGTCAAGTCATCAACGAGGATTTTCTAAATGATCTCAGAGTATGGTCTGGCCAATACTAGAAGCCCTTGACATAGAAGCAGAAGTTTTTCAAGCTATACTTTGTTTAAAACATGGTAGATTTTTGGCTAATAAAACTGCGGTGCATTCAGAGAATCCCAAAATTTGCATAACATAAGCCAGAAATAACTAGATGAACTTTCAGATCAGATGTTTTATCATATTCTTGAAATAATACTCTTGATCTACTAAAGAAAGGTCTGAGTAAATATGAGTGAAGCAACTGTTGTCCTCAGTAGAACTGGGGCATCTGTTTATATCAGGATTAAACTTGGTGCACATGTTTTTACTGTTCTCAAAGTCCTGCTTTGATAGAACAACTTTTGTATTCCTGAACCTTTAGGAAATTCCCCACAGTATGAATTCCAGGGGTAGGCAGAGAGACAGTACTTCAGAAGGTTTCCTAAGTAACAAAAGAGTCAACAATACCGTGCCTTATCAAAAAGAAATTTTGAAAAGCAAAATTTGAGACCAAAACACAGGGCTGCTTTTTTTAAAGCAGGAGGTAGTTTTAAATTGCCAGGTTAGTATAAATGCACTATAGCCTGGGTTTTTAATAAAAGTTAAAGTTATTTTTTCACTGGTGAACTGATTATGATGTCCCCTGACATTTTTTTATACACAAATATTAACTACGGATTATTTGTATACAATTGCATCCACCTGTAATTGTAGTCTCTGTAAAGGTGACCTTATGGTGCATGGTAGTTTCTGGCGTGTGTCTGTAAGCTCCACTATTGGGAGAATTTTATTCTGGCCTCACAAATGCCTCTTGAGAGTTTTAACTGACTGGACCCATTGCTGGATAACACTACATTATACAGATATTTAAAGTTTTTGGAAAACATTTGTTTGAGAGTACGAATAGCTGGCGGCTAACAGCAAGGAAAGAAAAATTAGGAAAGATTTACTAGAGCAGACAAGTGTGATATGCACATGGACGCCTTTTAAATAGAATAAGTAGCCTCCTCCAGGCATATTTAATGAAAAGTGAATAAACTCAGCTCCCAAATTACGGTCCAAGTTCACAGCTAAATTTGTTGTTTCTTAGCTTTGCAGTTGGTACCCTTGCAACCACATCTAAATACAGCAAAGCGTAACCTCCGAAATGCTGGGAACCGGCTGAGGGATGAGGAGACCTATCCTCAGCTGTGTCCACAACAACAGCTCGACTGAAGTCAACCAAGCTCTGTGGCTTTTTCCAGCGTTGCTGCGTGGTCATCTGAACTGACTTTCTCCCGAGGCTGGCAAATGGCTTGGCAGAGGAAGCTGTGGGCAGCTGGAAGAAATGGCCTTGGCTTCTCTACATCACTTACTTCTAACACACCCCCTTGGTCATAATTTGGAAGTAATACAGAGCTCAGACAGGCAGCCAGCCCAAACACAGGATGGCAAGAGATGCCCCTTGACTAGCTGGAATATTTCAAGAGAGACATTAAAAAGTGACCACAGGAGCCAGAAACCCAAATCTCATTAACTGTGTCCACACTGTACTTGACCTGAATGGCTCTGGTGTCCTGGCACTTGTCTCCTGTGCCAGCCCCCAAGAGCAGCCTGTGCTCAGCTTGATTTCGGCTTGACGTTTTACTGCCTGTAAATCCCTTTTGCCCCACAGCAAAGACAGAGTCCTCCAGGAAAGTAATTTTTTTCTGTCTGACATGATCTCCATGAGGGAGATGAAACAGCTGGAGACTGCACAAGTGATGGGCCATGCCAGTGAAACCTGTTTTCAGGATACTGTAACCAGCAGATGCACCTTGGACATGAGGTTTTCCCTCAGGAAAGTAAACTGCAATCTGCCAGACTAACAGGATATATATAGGAGTCGAATGAATAATGAGAGAAATAGGTATAAGCTGGAGGCAGAGACGATCCACCACCACCAGCATATAGTTGTGCCTTGGCAGTAGTTCATTCACACATCCAAAGACAGGTGAACTGTAATGCAAATAAAGCAATATAGTTAAAGGATGAAGCTAATCTCAGGGAGAGTGTGAGCATCTCCCAGTGACAGGACAGTCCCCACAATGTTTTGCACATCAATTTGGAAACAGAAACCTTTACAGAAAGAGCTCAGTTGTAGCTTGAGCCTTGTAACAGCCATCCCAGGCAGGTGCAGAGCTTCACTGAATTTCTGAAGTTTCTACTAGGCTGGAAGTGGATTAAGCTCGATAAATGCACAAACCAGCACAGGCTGACTGACATGGCAGGAGGTGGAATCAGGGGCTACCAGCTGCTGCTGAGTCACTCAGGCAGACAACCCTCCTCTGAAGTTTTACGTGTAGCTTCGCTGAACTTACAGCTGCTTTCTCACCTTTCTTCTCAGGAACAACTGAATAGCTCAAGAATATTGTTAACCCTGTGCAAAGGAAAATACATCCTGCTTAATGTATCACTCTGTACAACTACCTGACAGGAGGGTGTAGCGAGGTGGGGGTCAGTCTCTTCTCTCAAGTAATAAGTGATAGGACAAGAGGAAATGGCCTCAAGTTGCATCAGGGGAATTTTAGATTGGATAGTAGGAAAAATTTCTTCCCCAAAAGGGTTTTCAAGCATTGGAACAGGCTGCTCAGGGAATTGGCTGAGTCCCCATTCCTGGAGATATTTAAAAGCCAGGCAGACAAGGTGCTTAGGGACAGGGTTTAGTGGTGGACTTGGAAGTGCTAGGGTAATGGTTGGACTTGATGATCTTAAAGGTCTTTTCCAACCTAAACAATTCTGTGATTCTATAATGTATGATTTTGCAGACCCAGGATGTTTCAGCATTTCTGTAAATTTAGCAATTTTGCTGTCTGGTCACATTTTCCTCCCCATCAACCTGGGCAGTGTGATTTGTTGCCCTGGAAGAAAATCACTGTTATGTTAGCACTACACAGCAGCAACAGTTCTAGCATCTGACACAGCAGTAGTAAGTTCCTGACCTGACATTTAGAAGAGACTCTTGCTGACTCCAGTGTGCTTTGGAGTAAGCCCTAAAGACCTTGCCCATGCTTTACACCAGTAGTGTTACTGGTGGTCAGCACTTGACTCTTCATCTGCTGTGGTTCCTGGCATCTTTTTATTCTTTCTGAACATTCAGCTTACAGTCAAATGTCAGCTCCTCAAAAATAAGTGGTTGGCTTGTGGCTAAGGAAAGGGAAGACAAAGGCTCAGTTAATTCCCAGCTCGACTACAGACATCCCAAATGAGATGGGCCAGACTGCTCAGGGTCTGGTTTATTCCAGAAGCACTAAGCTCCCCTGAACTGAGTTGCTACTTCGCAGAGTTTTGATGTGCTTGGCATGCTTGTAAATCAGGCCCTTAACATCTCTGCTAACATCAACAGCTGTCGGGTAGGGACAATCCTCTTTCACTTTTTGTAAGCTGGAAGCTCATTAACAGGCACTCTTCTCTGAAGCGCTTGTACAGCACCGAGCACACGGAGCTCCAGTGGGTTTAAGAGAGAAGTAAAAAGAGTCAAGGAGCAGAGATCCTCCCTGTGAGAGATCCAGCAGAATGGGGTCCTCCCACACCCCAGGAAGCTGATCAGAACGTGCCAGAGGGAAAAAAAAAAAGGTTATAGTTCTCTCAGACACACTTGGAAGATTACACAGGCTGACTCATGGGCACATTTAATGGGTTTCTGGCAGAGTGATTGTACCTCCTCATTTGAACTGCTCAAAATGAAGGCAGAATTTTAGTCACACAGAAATTACATCAAAAAGGAAAAGCCAGATGTTTTGTGAATCCCGCCACTAATGAGCTACAAGTGCTGTTTTTTCCATTGTACAAGAAAATTATGAATTTTTAAACATATACAAAACAAATTGTTTGTGATTACATTAGACCTTCAAAAGAAAATGGGAACATAAATTCAGAGATGAATAGCATAATATTGGATGCTTGCCTCACTGCTTGACTTCAATAACTTATCTCAATAAATCCCCCAGCAGAAAGCATCTTACGTACTTCAAGCCTGGAGAAGATGAGACATGAATGCTGGAGGAATTACAAGACAGAGGGGCTTTCTTGCAACAGTGAACAAGCTGAAAATTACAAGGTAATGGAAACTCAGCAGGAGGCCCCCGTACCCTGCCATTAGCTAACTCCTACAGTGATTGCTGCAGAAATCACTTAGGCTATGTAAGCACTGTACACTGTTTCTGCACTTTGCATCTCTCTCCACCTAAGCACACAGACAATTTAATTAGGCAAGAGGAGATACCTGAGCAACAGGGACTTTGGCTTGCAGATGAAACTGAGCTGCCTTCCTGACTGAACAGCAGCCCTTTGTCCCAACACGACTGTCGGCCTGTTTCTTCTTTGTTGCACTTCAACACCGGCTATACAGATCGGTTTATTAAAGCATTTACCATTTTTAAGCCAATATAGCCCCAACCTCCCCAAACCACACTACTCCTGTGACTGTGGAGCTCAGGAAAATGAAGAATTAACAGCAGGAGAGTATTACGCTTGAGTTGCTTAAAGGGCAATTAGTGCCTGTCCCTCATGCTTCTTACCATGGTCTCATCCCATAGAAACACTTGTTATTCCAGCCTTGGATAATAAGGCAGCTTCATATAAACGTCCCTGTGCTGTGGCTCTTATTTTACCAACCAGGAGGTTAATGAGGGTAAGACACTTTTCCAGTATTAAAAGAGAAGAAGAAAGCCAACCCAGCAGGTGCAATATGGCAGAGCAGAGTGGGAAGTGGACTTACCAGAATGCATAAGAAAGTGGACAAGAAGAAAATGCTTTCTCCAAGCAGAGGCAACACAGAAACAGAGAAAATCCTCTGCTGAGAAGTTGGGAACATGAAGGAAATACAGAGATCATGTTAGGCTTTCACCAGGAGCTGGGGAAGGAGAAAGCAGTAGTAATGGCTAATGGAGCATCACTTTGTATTTAGGAAATGACACTGGTGCTGTGAGTGGACTTCTAATGCCAGCATGAGGAGGCACAGTGCCAGGATTGTGGAGCAGGGGCCTTGATTGCAAGCTCTGCACACTGCAAAAAGGCCCCAGACAAGGGGCCACCAGCAGAACATCGCTGTCCCCCAAACATTACCCTCTTAGAACTGATATCTCCTACCCTCCTTTATGCTATCATATCACAAAGCCGTCAGCAATCTGTTCTCAACCCTGTGGGTTAAGGGTTGTTTGGTCTCAGAAAAGCTAAGTGAATGAGGTGCCGATGCCAGCCTGAATTTCCTATTTCTTATCCTTCACTATGAAGTTTAACCCTGCAAGACCGTGGGCTCTGTGCCGCTGGCCAGGTCTAGCCCTACCTCAATTGAGTTTTAGAAATGGAGAAGACAGCTTCTCCTCCAGGGACCAGAGCAGCCACAGAGAGGTTTTACTCATCACAGCAGAGAGGAAACACAAGTCACAGGACATCAAACCAGCAGCCTGATTTTTTATCTTAGGTGCTTAAAAGATAGGCATCTAAATCCATATTTAGGTACTTACATATCTCAGTGAAGTATTTTGGGGCATGACAGCGGAAAGCTTGACTCTGAGGAACTTCAAACTAGATAGGACTTGACACTTCTGATAGCTGTGATCTCGTATATCCACATGTGAGTCAGGCCCAGCCTCGCCTGATGTCCGTCACAGCTTTCTCTGGAGAGAGGTCAGAATCAAGCCCAGACTAGGGCTGGTTTAAAGCATGCCTTAACAGAAACTCTTGCCCTGCATGTGTAATTCTTTGGCTTGGTTCTCAAAGAGAGGGCTGGGACTTATTTCCTCAGAGGTAGTTCACTGCATGGAAGCCCCTTCCACACTATTAGTGGGCACAATAACCGTCAGCAACTCCTTTGATATACACTGCTTGCATTTACACTCAACTCTCCTCCAGCATTTTCCAATCATTATTATGCCAGGATTTCTGAGATACCTTGGTAATTTCCAGTAACTATGACTGAAAATGTGAGATATATTGCAAATGCCACCAAAGCCACTAGATGACATTTATTTCTGTGCCGGGCTTTGAATTCAGTGGGACAGACTGTGTTCTGAGCTAGAGGAGGGATGGATTTCACCCTCTGTGTCTCAGACATGCTTTCATGGTGGTGACTGTTACATCCCTGGTATGAAATGTGTAGTTATAAAACCTTGTCTCTCATTCTATTCTAAAATAATTGTTTCTTAAAAAACAGTAAGATATTAGGTATTAACTGTTAAATATTCTTGTCGGTCTTCTGTATCCAGAGGACAAGTTCAGAAACATTGGTACTCTACATGTGAAAGTAAATCTCAGATCCTAGAACGTGCATTGGTTTTTATGGGTTTCGTTTCACGAGTTGGCTGAATTTTTAACTCAAATCAATAAAATGCATGGGCGCATTTACACACTCACCCAGCTTCCCTGGACATGTTAGAAGATTACGAAGCTTGTCTGATTCTAATTAAAAACAGACCAGTGGGCAATCAATTTAACTCGTACCAACTTGTAATTACAACTTTTGCTCTATAGCTCTATAAAAAAAGGTGGCAAAGGAGGAGGGGCTTCTGTGGGATTTTTGTGGTGCTGCCCTGAAGAACCTCAGAGCAAATCACCTATGATAAGTTTTAGCAGGAAAACTGCATTGGTTTAAAATCATCTCAATACTACTTTATACAGCAATAAAATGGAAGATGCTGGAAGGTAAAAACTGTAATATTCCCTACGAATCGCCACTTATTCCACTCCTCCCACTGCCTGACCAGGTTACTTACATGATGAGCTGTCTTCTGTTTTTCAGTCTGGCTGCTCATTTACCTGTGCTAGGTGTTTCTATGGGCAGATCTCTCACTACTGCTGCTGCTTGACCATTTGAAAGTGGAGTTTCCTCCTCTTCTGCCTTTCTCCCCTCTCCATCACTATCTGGGCTATAATGAGGACAAGAAATATGATAAAGTTCTTCAGTTCCATAACCACCTGTTCCTTCTGAACTGACTTTTTTACTAAAAGGATTCCTGAAGAGTTATCCTGCTACTGTTCCACCAGTACCTCAACTTGCACGGTCTGTGCCTGGTTTAACCCAACAAATAGACTGTTTTGTTCCCTGTCTTGGCACTTTGTACAGCCAAGGAGTACTTGCACCCTCAGGATAACATTATGGCAAGACAATGTCTCCTGTGCAATGGAGACAAGCTGAAGTGCCTCCTTTTCCCCATCACTGTATGATGTTAAATTCCACACCCCATCCCCAGCAGTAGAAATCTGTCAACAATTTCTCCTAACTCAAGCTCTATCAATTAAATAACAGCAAATAAATGACAACTTTAATGGCACTCCGTAACTAAAATGACTCTGCAACAATTTTTCCTTTATTGCTCACTTGTGTCATATCAAGTATCACACAATTCTGAAACATATCCCCAGAAGGAGGGGGAAAAAAAAAGAAAGAATGAAGGAAGAAAGCAAAACTAGTGAAAGAAGAGACCAAAATTTGCTTTCTGTTCTTGGGTTTACATGGGTCATCTCTTCCCTAAGACTGGGCACAGTTCAGTGCAGCTGATGAGGTGACTGGTAGATGCTTAGAGAAAGATGCTGGTCTTTCACAGCAATTCATGTTTCCATCTTTTATTTGTAATGCCAAGACACTCAGCTATTGCCAGACACTGAGTCAACTCTGGGTTTTCAGAGAAAAAAAAATACACAGTTCAAACCTGTGGCTTAATCATTTGAAGTACTGCATTGCCTCTGCTCCTTTGGAGATACTTGATGCACAGGAAAACCAAATTACTTACTGTTGACACTAACTTGTTTCATTGAGGATTCTTATTTGTTCGGAATGATCTTCAAGCACTGGAGAGTGTTAAATGCACACCACCAACCAGGAAATGCTTGTAATGATAGTTATTTGTCATACATTCTCTACCACTGGGTATCTGCAGGATGGATGTGGGCCAGGCAAGAAACAGAGTCACTGAATAATTTAGGTTGGAAGGCACCTTTGGAGGTCTTTAGGCCAACCTCCTGCTCAAAGCTGTCCCAACTAGATCAGATTGCCAGGGACCTTGTCCATTTTGAATCTCTCCCATAACCTCTCTGGTCCTCTGCTCATGTCTGATCACTCTCATAATGGAACTGTTTTCTTTGTAACTGGAAAGGTATATCCAAAAGGGTTATATATCTGGAAATGTTTCCTTATTCCTTTTCCCTTATATCACTGCAATTTCCTTCACTGAACACTGTATTTGTCACCTCTTCTCTTAACAGAGGTAAAGCTAGAATCAAGCTGCGTGGAAACCTTTGACAGCATGCCTATTTTGCAATATTCTGCAATAAGCAGGTCTTGTGCTCTTATCCAGAGATGTGTTAACTCTTACCCGGATCTAAGGTCTAACTCTGAAGTTGCCAAAGTTAATGAGGGCTTTCCCGTTAGTGATACCTAACATCCCTTGATGTCAGTGACAATTTGTGAATACTCAACAATGTTTTTAAATTATTAAATAAGGACTCAAGTGAAATCACTACTAGCTGGGATTTTGATGGGCTATTGTATATGCTGCAGTAACTTGCACTGTCAACCAAATTCATGTTTTCACAAAAATAACAGGGTGAAGAAGGATCAGTAAATTTACTAGAACGCCTGAAGCATGTCAGCACAAGAGACATGACAGTAAAAGAACCGCTATCACCGGCTGAAGCATTGAGCTCAGTGGTCTGAAAGCAGCTCTGGCTGGTATTTTGCTTATCATTAAGTAGGAAGTCGTTCAGTTTCTCTCCCGATACTTGCTGCCATAGACCTCAAATATAATTCTTTCTGAACAGGAAAGCACTTCACAGATGAATCAGTTCCATTTGCCACACAGGCAAACTGGTCTGCTTCATAATTGATTTTCCACAGACAATTGATTTAAAATTTTCAAACCCCTCATGATAGTAGGATTAGATCTGAGTCTTCACAGTGCCCAACAGTTTGCAGGGTGAGCTCTGAGCTACGTTTCTCTTTCACTGAGTTCTGCTTAATTGGACGAAGGGGACAGAGTTCAAGGGCAAGCCAACAGAAGGTGTTTTATTTAAACATAGCCCTAAAGTACCCGTAATGAGAAAGTGTGTCTCTCCCATGAATAAATGACAGAAGCAATGTTTCAATTCAATTTACCTCTCTTGGCTAGGTGGTTAACACAGAAACCTGATGTATTTTATCCTATAGCATTAGTTCAGGGAAATGTGTTTATTATGAGTTCCATTATAATATACTTAGCAGAGTCCTTTCAAGTGATGACTAGAGGTTTATTCAGGAACTAATTCAGCACCAACTACAGTTAAAAACAAGCTTTCATGTGTCAGTGGAAACTGCATTAGATCTTTACTGGTTGTTATGGTTAAAAATAATTGGCAATAGATCCAAGGGAAAGCAATTAAACATTTTTACATACAGCTTATTGGCATAAACAGCGTTACTTCTCCCAGTCTGTTATTGTTTCCAATAAGTCTTCTTACTAGGATAGGTGGGAAGTACCAAACCTCCATGGCTGCTGTGTGAATACATTTTCTCCTGGCAAAAATTTAGTTTGGCATTCCAGAAATGGGAGTTCCCAACAGCCACTAGAAACATTTTCACCTGCATTAGGATGGTCAAGCAGCAGCAATAATGAGCTCTCTGCCCAGAGGGCCACCTAGCACAGCCATCCTTATTTTGTGAAGGGATAAAAAGACTAAAGTTTACCTCAATTTACAGAATACTCTGTTTTTCACAGTCCAGTTGAGCACTCATCAATTCTACTGTCCTCCAGGGGAGAGGAGGTACCATCCCTACAGGCCTGGGTGCTTCCACACTGGTGGTAGTTACTGGCTGGACCAGAAAGGAATAACATGATTTAGATCGGTTAATAATGTCTGAGGTTCTCAGGCTAAAGAGAAAAAAAAAAAAAATTGGGGATTGGGTGCCTGGCAAAGCTGACAAACATGGATAGTAAACATAGACTGTATTTATAAGCTACTTCTGTTCCAAATACAGTGTGCAATTTAAAATGACCAGTATTGGATGGAATTTTCTGCATATAATGAAAATTTCTTCAAAATTGTATTGTAAACTACCTGAGAAGCATGGCTATGACAGAAGCCGAGGCAGTCAGATCTCTCAGGTAGATTTGCCCAGACCTATTCTACCAGAACACCATGGCTTTAACAACCCCAGTGAGGTTTTCTTTAAATAGGAAACAGAACTAACAGCTTTTCTTTTTACATCACTTGGGACTGTGTGGATAAGATAAAGGTTCCCACTGTGTTCCTGGGGGGTGGATCCCTTTCCTTAAGGCTTGCTCTTGGTGCGGTGCTCAGCAGCTTGCTGGCGTGCAGACAACGGCGTGCAGGTGGTCTGGGTATCTAGGAAGTCTTTTTGCATGCCACTGCCAAGGCCTGGCATCGTCCCTGACCCTGTGGCCAGCAGCTGCCTGCTGCACTCCAGGCTTTTGCCATGTTCTTCTCTGCCCTGGTTCTGGCCCAAAGGTCTCTCGCAAACACCCCCAGCACACTCTGGACCTGACCCAGTAGCTCCCTTTTTGAAGGCAGATTGTTATGATCAAGGACATATAAACACCATCTACCACAATCACATATTCCTCTTTTCCTACTATCCCCTTTCCTTTCTCTGGATAACTCGAGCCCATTTACCCCTAGGAGGTTGACCCAGAAACAGGGCTTGACATTCAGAGAGGAAAAAAGCAGCAGGTATTTCCACATAGTCCATCCTGCTTTTCATTCTGCAAATGGAACCAGAGCTTGGTTTGTGAATGCTCTCCCAGGGATACTGCAGTATCTGTCTCCAGATAAAGCTGTGATAAAGTCACCAGTGGTCTTATTTGATCTGTCAGCCCAAGGCCAAGAATTCCACTGGCCCTGCCTGATATGAAGGGTCCCCCTATGCAGTGCCACAGGACGGGTCCCCGCTTTGCAAGATGGGGGAAGCCCCCAGCAGCTCTGCCTGGGTTTTCCACAACCATTTTTCATCTGAACACCCTTCAGTGCTCTGCAAAGGGGTGATCATCTTTGGCCTTGCTACGGATGGGGAAAGCAACATAGAAGGTTTGCCTGTGCTCACCCCAAGGGAAGCTGGGAGCATAGGCAGGGCAGGATGGTGGCTCCCCCGTCCCTGATGTGGGGCCATAGCACATGGTCTTGCATTTCCAGGCCCACCAGGGAACATCTGCCATTGCACGGAAGGCATCACCAGTGCTGGGTGGACAGTTGCTCAGACAGTTTCACAAGTCCAGCAGTGACCCCAAGACATTAATACCTACCTGCTGCATTCATGTTCCTCCTTCCTCAAGCACAAACTGCGGCAACCAAACAGTCTGACAATAGTGTCTGAGCCTGAGACAATCAGCTCAGGACAAACATAATTGCTATTGTCTTCCCTATCATCCTAACCCAACCTGTGCTGGGAAGAAACAGGCTCCCACTGCCTCTCCTCACCACATAAAATTGGGCTGTTTGTTTTTCTTTTTCTTCACAGTGACATTATTAAGTTATTCTGAATTAACAGATGAGCCAGTCAATAGAAAGGTTACTCCTTATGGCAGGCATGCAGGACACCCAGCTGACAAGGTGTTTTTCACATTAGAACGGCAAGGTTTTTAGTAAGAGTGTAAATGTCTTTAATCACCCAGGCTAAACAGCACTTAGCACAAGTTCAAGGTGATTCCAACGGCTCCTATTCAAAATCTGCATTTTCATCTTCCTTAGATTAATTCATATTTTAATTGCTCATATCACTGATTGAAGTGCTAGCAAAGGCAGCACTTTCATTCCTTTGATCACCTGCTTTCACTACACGCAGGCAAGGTTGGACGTTAGGCAAACCTACAAAATTGCTCTGCTTCAGGGGACAGCACGTGGCACAAGTGTGGAATGGCTGGAATCACACAGCGTGAGTGGCAGCAAGGCCTGGGGACAGGCTGCCTCATGTTTCTGCTGTTATCCCATACGTTTAATTGTTTACAATACTACCAAACCAAGAGAGATTTCATCATTTTTTATCAAAATTCAAGCCAGGAAGATAGTTGGAGAATCTTTTTTGCTGTGAGCTTGCAAATTTCCACCCCAGAGTCAGAGCCCTGCACATGGTCTGTAACACAACCTGCCCCTTGCAATGGGTGGCCGTGGCCCCGAGTCTCCTGTGCTTCACATGGAGCTAAACCAACTAACACAATACCTCTTCACATACAAAGACCAGTCAGTAAGCCACTGCTTCACAAAGGGGACAAACAAGAATGGCTGCAATGAACGCAGATATCACAAGTAGGCTGGAGAAGGGATGATGAGACCTTTTGTTCTTGCCAGAGCACACCACTGAGGAGCTTTCAAGGAAGTTGAAAGGAGAAAAACTCAAAGCCAGCAAAAAAGAAATATTTTTATACTGTGATTAGCCTACAGCACTCATTGCCATGGGATGTTCCTGAAGGAAAAGCAAAAAAGATTTGAAAAGGCATTCTAAATACATATGCCTATTATGGCTGTCTAAAGTTGATGGCTGTCAAAATGGGGGAAGGGATCTTAATATTTTCTTTCAGTGTGGGCTCCTGTGAGGCATTTGTTCCTCATCTGTCTGTCAGGGGTTTCAACACTTACAGACTAAGGTATCTGCTTCTGATGCCTGTCAGAGAGAAGACCCTGGGCTAGAGCAGCAAAACGCCTCACAGGAGCCCACACTGAAAGAAAAAAAAAACAAAACAAAACAAAAAAACCAAAAACCCCCAAAACAAACAAAAAAACCCACCAAAAAAAACAGAGGAGGTTTTGCACAAGGCACTGTGTGTACCAGCTATTTCTGCACATTTCAAAGCCCCAGTGAAGTAGTGTGTGCCAGCAAGAACACTCTCTCAGGCTCTAAATGTGGGGGGACTGCAGTAGGGCCACGGTCTGATCCTGCACTGGGGGTGATTCTTTGGAGAGGAGAGAGGCTGATGCCCCTGGGAATTACCCATGCCAGCAGCACCCCTCCTCCTTTCAGCTGGGCTGAAGATCTTTCACACCAGCCCATTGCCTTCCTCCCTGCCAGACCAGTTTGCCCAACTTTAGATTTACACTTCCTCCTTTAATTTGATTAGTGACAGCTGCTATTATCTGAGGAAATCTAAATTGCCTCTTCCTGTGCTAATGAATCACTGTACTATGTGTGTGGGGATTAGAGAACAAGATGGATTTATTAATACACTTCTAATTAAAGGGACAGCTCCACTGTTGCAGTGGCTTTCGGTGAAGGGGTTGTAGCAGGTTTTGGAGGTGGAGAGTAGAGCCACGGGTTGTCACTTCTAATTACAAGTCACACTTGTACCTATACATCTTCGCAGACTTGCAACTAGTGAGTGGAGATACCAATTTACGTGCACGGAGCAGGGCAGCTGTATCAATGGGGATGTCACATTAAACTCTCCTGTCTGCAGGAACCAGTTCAGGTCCAGCACGGTGCTGTTGCAGCTGCACTGCCTGTTCCAGCAGCCAGAATGACTTTAAACCACCGATTGCCTGGAGGTGGGAGGATGTACCAGGGAAAGGGTCATCCTAAATTGACTTCTCTCCTGCACTCCCTCTTAAGCATCCTTTATTATCTGACAGATAATAAATCACAGCTGTCTATCTGATTAGATTTTGGGTCTGACTGAGGCTAACAATTCTTATCTAGGATTTTTAAGTTACAGTTGCTCAGGCCTCTAACATGAGAGGCTTTAATGATTTTGTTTTCAAGGTAACTGGGCACTTAAAAAATCACCAGCCAGTTTGTAAAATGCTAGTGAAGGATTTTGTAAACTAAGCCTAATTACAGCAACAACAGACCTGTTTGAAAGAAGATGTGATCTGAATACTGATGCCCCGAAGAATTACTCTCATTTAGTCCGCTTGGGAGAGTGCAAATTAAAAAAAAAAACAAAAAAAACATGCTTGTATATATTCTTATTTCATACCTAATGCCAGGAACTGAGAGAGATGGCTCCCAGGACTGGTCAGGAATGGGACTTCACAACCACAGCCCAAGCCAGCATCCTGAAACCCCACTGATGCATGGGGAAAAAGAAAATCCACATGTACTCATGTCTCAGTCTCCAAACCAGGCTATTGTTTTAGAGAGGAGAATGTCTAATCTGGTCTGGCCATTCTTAAACAATTAATTTTATGTGGGGAATCTTAACTTCTCCATGGGATGAGCCAATAAGAAAGTCTATTAGAGGGAAATGAGGAAGATCTTTCTTCCTGGACCCACCTTTTCTAATTCTTTTGACCCTGATTTACCTAAGTATTGATGCAGTATCAGTAGGATTAAGACAGAACATGCTGTGAATAAGGCACATCCAGGAAGATGAGGCGCTCAGCTGTTCGAAGATGTTCACTGCAGCCTTAACTGTTCAGAAGAGCAATATTCACACGTAAAGCAATACTGTTTGTATGGTGAGACTTAGGTGGCTGAGCAGCGTGAATTTATATACTAGCAATCTTGACCCACTGAAATCACCAGAAGTCTCTTCGTGGACTTCATCTCTGGCTTTGGATCAGACCCTGATCCTCAGCAGATGTAAATCCCTGCATCTCCACTGAAGTCATCAGAACTCTGCCAGGTTAGGTCAGCTGATGCTCAAGCCCTTTCTCTCCACAGTAATTCAACACGCATAATTACCTGCAAAAGCATCCTGCTGACAACAGTCTTCTCAACTGAACTATTTTCACCACGTTTCCAGGTTCTACATCTCCTCTAATAATGTTGTACTCTAGGTGGATTATCCATCACCATAAAATCATTCATTCTTTCAGATCCAGTTAATTTTAATGAGGCTGGCATGGACTAACAAGCCATTGATTCACATTTACAGATACAGTAAACAACTCCTGATTTCTTTCAATCTCTACACTTAAGCATGCTAAATTGATTTAGCCAACACTGCACGCTGGACATACGCCCACCTTATTACTGGGAGATATCCAAACATTTCCTACAAGGTTATCACTGCACTTTGCCACAGAGGAAGAAAAACTAAAGAGCATATTGGTATGAACAGACCTGCAGGATAACTTGATTTCCTGTAGTCATTTCAAATAAATGAACAAGATTCAGGTTTCAGTTATCACTTTCTAAAGCTGACTCATAGCTCCAGGAAAAGCCTAAAGAAGCAGAAACGCTTTTCATTGTAGATTCTCTCTTTCATTGGAGGTTAAAAGATTAGGGGTACCCAGACTGCTGTTGTAATGGAGGAAGAGACAGTCCCCAGCTTGACCCCAGCTAATTTTGCTGTCAGGGAGCTCACTGCTGTGCTCAGTAGTAGCTCACATTGATAGCAGTGGAACCAGATGGAAAATCCCAACCCCAAACCTGCTATTCAAAACATAAAAAGAAAAAAAGTCTTCAAACACTTCTGAGCTACCTGGCCCAAAGCGCTGTGGTCCATGCTCCTTTCATTTAGATGCCTTAATTTAGCCTGTATGAATCACCCTATGATAAAGCTCTACCCAGACATGATATATAAATTATACATTTTTCAGCACGAGAAAAGGGCATGTCCCATGATTAGAAGCTAACCTGGGACTCAAAGTATGAGTGGCCCAGTCAGTCTTGTATTACAGGGCCAGAAGGGTCTTCAAGACAGCATATAATCTATCCCCTCACTTATTTGCCTACTTCCCGGTGTTATGTTTCAGAGACACTCACTTGCCCCAGCTGCGGGGCTGTCTGTTCCAGTCCTCACCATATATTTCATGAAAAGCTTTTGTAGCAGGCAATCTGAATCTCCTTGGTTTCAGTATAAAGCCTAAATGCCCTTGTTCTATCTACCATAGATAACAAGGACAAATTACTCTCTTTCCCATTTTAAACATTCCAAAGATGTCTCCCCTCCCCTTAGCCCTGCTCTGTCTTAAGTACGTGCTCTTCCACAGGCTCTTTATGCTTCTGCTCTCCACCGTAATGATGGGATGACAGCACCATGCCTCCCTTCCTCAGAGGGACAAACACATTTAGAAGATTACAAGCTTCAGATACTACTGTAGGCAGTATGAGTTTTTTCAAGGTACTTTGAAGTGATGGATAGCATTGTCAACTGTAAATTTAGCTCAAGCATTGGAAAACAAGATCACTCCCCTCACAACAGATTCAACTGGTCTTCTGTATCGCCCCAAAGTCATCACTGAAAGCCACCCTGCAGTGTGCTGCTAAGTGACTACTACAGTGCTCCACCATCTTCAGCTGAAGTTGGGACACCAGACTGTGAAATTAAATAATAGGAAACTTCTGTGAGAATACGCCACTTGATTGCACATATTCTACTGGTTCTTAGCTGCTACATTGAGAGGACTGAGCAGCAGGCACGCCTTATGTGCGAGGCTCAACTGGATGCAGTGACCACCAAGGTGAAAGGGGGTCTGAGGGGGCTCCCACTGCACAGCCAGCACTGCACACATGCTGAATCGGGCCTGAGTAACAGAGGAGCTACAGCTCCTGCCTTCTGCCAAAACGTGCGTAATTCTGACATGCAATACAAACAACAGTTTCTCCTTTGCCTAATTAAGAGGTGTTAATTTAAAGTGTGGCTTTCAGTGTTTGCTTAAAGAAGCACAATTATTTCTGCTTTCACAGCATAAAATAAAAATCTCAAATAAGCTCCAAAGACAGGGCCTTGGGTTTGGGGTCACTAAACAAACAAACTGGCTTTGACTTCCTGGGATTCACAGATCATAAAAACCTGCTTCTCGTTATGTTCTTAGAAGACAAATTTTTGAGTCTCAGGAGAATATCAGCTTAACAGTACTTTAGCTCCTGCTCCCATCCCCAACAGTAAGTGGATATATGCACAGATCAGACAAAGCTGATGTTTTAGACCTTTAAGCAATTTAGATGTCCAAGTTTTCAGAAGGTGCAGAGCAAGAAAATGGATACTCAGCTTTTTTAAAGCATTTAAGTGAGGCACTTAAATTAGAGCAACATGGCTCCCCATATAACCTATGCAAGTAAGCAGTACTTGCTAAGGTGTGGCCTGTTCTCCTCCTTCCCCAGGCTATAGAGGGATCTCCACGTTCCTCTTAACTGCTCCAGTTCTGAGTAGGATAAACCTGGTTGTAATTGTAGCAGAATCTTGAAACAACCTGGGGGTTGTGTCTCTTTCCCCCAAATGCATTAGGTTCCAAGGGAACAGGCATTACTACAAGGACTATTTCTTGCATTCAGCTTGAGAATATGTCTAGAAAAGGTGAGTAGCTGTCACACATGATACATGGGTTTGCAAAACAAGGGTTAAAGAGACACTTGAGAGGCATTTGAAAGGACAAGAGCCCAGAGCATGAGTCTCTCCCAGAGAATGAGTCCCTAGCCGTTGTTCCTTCTTCCTTACTCTGCATGCCTTGCAGCATAAAGGAGAAGAGGAGAAAACGAAGATCCTTCAACATTCAAAAAGGAGTGGGCTCACAAAGTGAATATAGAGTGGGTACTCAGAGCTGTCACAGGAGTGATGGGTATACGTAACCCCCATCACATCTACAGCGCCGCTGTGCCTGGGAGGTTTGGAGGTGCCAGTGGGGTGCTGAGCCTGAGGTTCCCTCCTGCAGTTTGCACAGGAGGGACCTGCCAGGGCAACATCCTGCAGTGTTAAATAAGCTCCTTAATCAGCATAGAATTCTATTCTACTCTAAAATGAAGGAAAACAGGATGAGAAATAGACTACTTTACATTCAGGTCTTCAATAAACCAACACTGCAGGATATATCACTATCAGAGGGTAAGGAAAGCGAAAAAGCAGCTAAACCTTGGTATTATTAAATGCAAAATGTAAAAACATTTGAAGTGACACCTTCGTGAAGAGAGCTTTTAAATTATTCACAGTCAATGCAATACAATCCACAGCTAATTACAGTCTATACATGCAAATGAAAGTAATGATAATCATAATTACTTTGCACTTATATACTGTAGCAATTTTCATCTGAAGACCTCAAAGTCTTTATAAACATTAATTAATCCTCCCATCACCCTGGTGTGCCAGGTAACTGTTACCATAATTCTCATTTTAGAGACAGGTAAACTGGGGTTCAAAGAGGTTAAGTGATTTGCACATTGTCACATTTTGGTGCTGCAGGTGGGACCAGGATGGATGGCGATGTCTCGTCAGAGGGCAGCCATTGCACACTACTGCCCGGTTACAGGTGCTGGGGCTATGGGAGCAGAGGGGTGCAGTATATTGAGAGAGGGCAGGCAAAGGGCAGGTTCTTGAGCTGAGAAACAAGAATTTGACAAAACCACTTCACTTACACTACAAAGACAGCACTATATTTATAGTGCTCCACACTGCAGTTAGTTCCACTGCCGAGATCCAAACATTGACCCTCAAAGCGCTGACACTGATTTTAAGGTTTGATTTTGCTTTCTGTAGAATTGTTTTATTTTGTTCTTTTGTTTTGTTTGTTCTCAGAAAGCAATATTGTAAAACTTTGTCTAGGAGACAGGTCTGCAGAGAAAACAGCAAACACCAGAATCACTGCTGTTATCAGCTTTGGCTTTATCTAATAAAGACCTTTTATTTGGACTTTAAAAACACAAAGTGAAAGGATATGGTGCATTGCTGGGAAAAGGGCTGAATTTACAAATTTTTGGCACATGGGCTGAAATTAAGCCAACAAAGTCAGTCCTCCACCTTCTGGTTCCTGAACATAGGCTCCAGGCTCTCAGGAAAGCTTCACCACCAGGTAATGCTAAGCAGAGAAGTTAAGGCAATTTTGGCTGGATGCATCTGGCAAGCAGACACCTATGGGCTTCACGAGTTAGGTATCTATCTCCCACTGACATCCCATTAAATTTTGAGATTGTGGAGGAAGAAACATATATACTGTGCTTCTGCAGCACCTGCCGTAGGGCAGCAGTGAGGCAACCTGATAGGTGCTACCACAATAGAAGTAATTGGTCTAATACAGCGCAGACCCCCCAGGACAGGTTGCTGATTCTTTCTTGGGCTAATGATCTGAGTCAAAGGATGCAAAAGATGAATGGACTTGAGAAATCCCCTTGGCATAATATCTGACAGTCCAAAAGACAACAGAATGCAACTTCAGACTCCTCTCACCTGTAATTACTTTCCCGGATTTGCATCCTGTGGCTCAGAAAATGCTCAGATTTTGTCCTTACCCACGTTTCTAAAGGCCGGTTGTGTGTTAATCATTGTCTGGTACCATAAAATGCAAGAGCCATCAATATCAAGCCTGCCAACTTAACAGACTCTTGTAATGGGTACATTTCTATAGACCTACACAATAAGACTAAATGCATGGTCTTGCTGTAAAAGCCAGAGGTCGTTTGATTACTAGCTGTTTTGTACCATGAAAGTGCACATTAATTATTTAAAAGATGGACTTATAATTATTGTAAGCTCTAAGTAATTACCTATAATTTTGGCAAGTGTTAGAAAAACTGATAGTCTAGCAAATTCAGGTTTTAGTCATTAGTAAGCTCATAATTACATTTAAATTGCAAAATGAGAATTATGCAATTTATCTCCCCAATAATGCATAAACATTACAGTGATTGTAGGTTTTAATGGACTATATTATTACTATAAAAAGCAGAGCAGTGATGGGCAGTGAGGGGCAATTTGAGTTCATTGCTGTTATTTTACATTATAATTGCTTATCAGTGACTGCACTGTGATGGTTCTTCTCCTCGATTAATATGGGATAAGTCCATTCCACCCATCAAACTGTACTGGAAAATAACAAAACTTACTGAAGAATCACTAAAAAGAAGTGATTAATCTTACATCAATACAGGATTAATTGCTGTAGATAAACGACCTAGAAATCGCATATTTACTCTCTCTGTCCCTTAAGAAAGCAAAATTCCCAAGTCATGCTGTTTTGGGTAGAGCTGCTTTTTCATTCAGACTTTGCAGGATCTGTTCCCATACACTCCTCACCCATGCCTGAAGCTACTCAGTGCTACTCCACCACCTATAAATAACAAGAATGAATAAAAAATGCTGCCAGGTAATACATACACAAGAGGATTTTTCAAATGCTGCTATTCCAAAGCAGTCTGTGCCCATCTAATATCCCAGCACGTCAATAGCAAAATCCATTTCAAGATGAGAAAAGCAGCATAATGACTAGGGTACAGCTTACCAGACAACAGAACTGGTCTGGAACTGTAAATTGTTCAGCATCATTCCAGAAAGAGGAACTGATGAAGTAACTATGGATGTGTATGCTCCAATGCTTACAGGTCACCATCTGCCCCCTCTTCAGCAGCAGGTGCCGCAGGTGTTCACAAAAGAGTTAATCTCTGCTTATCGAGATGCTCAAAGTCTTCTTAACAGTGGCAGTAGAGAGTAAGTAGGAGAAAAGGAGTGAGATCTATCTGCAGCTGGGACACATTAAATTGGAGCACAGGACAGCAGTTTCCAAAGCATACAGTGACACCCTAATGAACCGAACTCTAAGGAAACTTCACCATATATTGTCACAAGGGCAGTAAATTTGTTGCAGTTTAATAATGCCATTGTTCCTTTGGTTTCAGGTGATGGGTGAAGTGATTTCTATGTGTGGACTAAGCACTTCATCTATCAGACAAAGGTGTCAGTCACACAACATCTAGGAGCAATACTGGAAAACAGATTAGGACAGAAATGTAGGATATTTTATCCAGCTGAAAATGACTGCAATTAATCCACATTAGAAACTAGGAGAGGCAGACAGGTTTATATCCAAAACACGGCATTTTCAGCCAACAGCACTTCTCTCTACAGCCAAACAATTATATTGGAGTTCAATACTTCCTGAAAAGAAAAGGCAACACCAACCTCTGTGAATCACTCATGCAATTTCCTTATGGATTTCCACCTTCCCTGTTACACAGACTTTCCAGAAAATTGACCAGAGAGATTGGTAGAGGTTAAGACCATGCCACTTACCTTTAAATCGGGACCTGCCCACGCAGCTAATCATTTCACTGTTTTGTTGTCTACAAGAGTGTCCCTCTTGTCCATGGAAAACTTGTCCCCTTATGATGTAAGGAGGAATGAAACACTGGGCCTGTACTCCCAGGCCTGTCTGCAGTGAGACACTTTCACACTGTGTGTACCTTAGAAGCTGGAGTCCTGCCAGTACAACTGGCTTGGTTTGGCACCAGGGAAATTTAAGAGCTGCTTTGTATTGTTATTTTACAAGCCCTTATACAGTGTTTGTTTTAAATGATGTGCTGTGTGATTTAGTGGTGTTTGCTGAAATGATGAAGCCAGTACTTGATGTGCTGTACTGTGAGACTGTTGTCTTCTCCTGGAGATGAGATACTACTTTTCACTGGAGTTCCCAAAAGGCAGCAGCAGCTTTAGCCTTTGGGGCACCGGATCTGCTCAGAAATTCCAAAAATAAAATCCAAGGGAAATGAACATGCCCTTAGCCCAGCTCAGCATGCCATTCAGCAGGGCAGCTCTGCCAGATGATGGACAGCAGGCAGGCAGCTGCCCTGCACAGTGGTCGATGCAGGCAGGGACCCTCAGCAGCAGTGGCAGAGCCCACACCTCAGTGACCAGGGCAGTAACGCCAGCAGCGCTGTAATAGCCATTCCGAGAGCACACCAGGAGCTTGCCCCTACACCGCTAACATCAATGAGGGTTTTGTTACTTGCTTCTGGGTTTTGTTACTTGCTTCTTTTATTAGCTATACATTTGAAGGCCACGGTCAGATCGTTGCTGGTGCCAATGCTCAGGCTGACCCCTACTCCCCCTTCTGTGAGCTGCGGCACGAAGGGTCTTCTGCCTGGACAGCTTTGTTGAATCAGGCAGATGTGGCTGGGGTATATTTCTTTAATGGTGAGAACCAAACTCTCTGCCCCACAGGGCAGACAGGAAAAGAAAGAATTATTTTTTGTCAAATTATAGGCTCTAGCTTCCTTAAAAGCAATACAGGATCATCCCTTGGAACTCAAAAGCTGATGCAGTTCCTGCCCTGTGTAACTTCCAGGTTGCTACAGGGTGAAAAAGAGTTGGAAATAACAGGACCCTGGGGACTTCCATGCTGCTCAAGACATCTAATCCAAAACCTTCTCTCTGCCAATACCCAGTATCAGGTGCTTCAGTGGACATGCACTAAGTCTTAGAGGAGGTAAACAAGGGATAATGTTACCCCACAACACCTATTCGAGGCTTCAGCCTAATCCCCGTTTAGCAGAGTTTCACCTATACACTAGAGCATGAGAATTTATACTCCTTCCAAGCCTCTTTATTAAGTAGCTTAATTCTGCAATGAAACATTTCAATGCCTCTTTGCGACTCCCTAAATTCCATCCCTTTGTAGGAACTGCCAATTTATATTACAGACACATCAAGGCTTTGAACAAACTTTCTTTCTCTATCAAGCGCTCTTTGCCCTCTGGTTCAAAGGTGCATCTGGTCGCAGGCCAGTGAGAAACCAGAAGGCATCTTAAGAGAAACCACTTTTCAGCCAGTGCACATTTCCTCTTGGATGATGGTAGTGACAGCTACGTGGGAACATGGGATCACTGGACTGGCAGAGACTGGCTGGGTCACTGAGTCCTGTGCCCTGATAGCAGAGGCCACTACATCACATAATCTCCTTCATACATGCTTCAGTCTGCGTCTCTATACAGACAGTATTTTTGCTCCTGTTATTTTGACAAGAATGCTGCTCTGTCCTAGATCCTCGTTGCTTTAATGGTTAAATGTTGTCTTATTTCCAGCCTAAGTTAATGCATGTTTTGGTCTTAGCCAATGTGTTCCTCTGTCTCTCTGCTCTTTACTCCCCTATGATATTTTTAGGCAGCAATCAGATGATCTCTTGGTCTCTGATTTGCTAGACTAAATAAGCCAAACTTTTCAAGTCCTCTGTCTTACAGTACATTCCATTTTCCCTTGATCATTCGGTTCAAGTTCACCTTTCCTGGATATGACTCACCGGAGTAGTACTGTTTCAGACACAGAGAGCTTGCACGGATACTTCCTTTCCCTTTGAAGACAACCTTCATCTGACAAACCCCAACATCACATCACTATTTCCATAGCTGCAGCACAATGGTGCTTCCCATGATCAGCAAGCACAAAAGGAAATTTGCCTGATTTGTTTTTAACTGATGTCTGTTAATCTGACAGGAAAAATTCTTGCTATTAGTCCAAGCACATAACCTCTCACTTTGTATTTTTAAACTGTAGCAATTAACATTGTGAGCTATTTAAGACTGTATAGGTGTGATAAAGCTGCTATTTCCAACAAAAAATTGGGAGGAAAAAAAATTGTTGCACCTGCTATGAGCCTGCTTGCTTAAGTTCTTCCCACAAGTTGGGCTTACAGAGCTGCGAGCTACCAGGACTCTGCCATCCTCTTCACTGTTGGTCTTGAATGAGCTGCTCTCCAAGGACTGGTGGTAGGAGAGAAAGCGATGTGGGGCCCTGGCCTGCCTCACCTCAAATGAGCTCCATACTACATAACCCTCAAGAGTCCAGGGAGTACGTAAAATCCAGTAATAGAGCTGCCCAGCCCATTTTGCATGTGGCTCATGAAGGGAAAAGTCGAACCTTTGTCCTGCCAGCACTCTGGAATGTAACTGTCCATCAGGTAGGTCCGGAAGGGATTGCTGCACCTGCAAGGAGCTCAGCTAGTCCAATCTCCCTAGGGTTCCTCAGAGGTCTGTGCCACCTGACTACCTTCCAGAGGAGGTGTGTACTGTGCAGAAAGCCTAGAGCAAGAGCATTCACAAGACAGGCATCACAGGCAGCAAAAGCCTGATGGGCCTGATGCCGGTCTTGAAACCCCAATATACAGTTACTTTGAACTTACTTCTGTTCTTGCTGATGTCCAGGGCAACATTTTGTAAGTAGCGTTTATATCCTGTGAATTAGCACAAAGGCCCTTTCTTTGATTTCACAGGTGCAGCAGCAGTAACCACTGGCAGTGCTCTGTGTAGTAGGATGTAGTAACAACAGATGGGCTTTGAGGGACAGTGTCCCTGCCTGAACAGGGGAGTAATGCCTGCTGGGAGCACGTGAGGTGTCTGCCTGTGCCACCAGTGACACTGCTACCAGAGAGGCTGGGCTACCAGGGGACAGGAGGGAACAGCTCTGAAATCCCCATGACCAGGTTTTACAGATCCCTCTCCAGCCTGTCTGGGTCTGAGAAAAGGCAGCTGAGCCTCATTAGTGAATCAGCCAAGCAGGACAGGTAGCCTCAGGTTACACTAACGAGCCAATTAAGAGGACTTATAAAGGAAGCCTGGCTGGGTAACAAGGGAGGAGAAAGCCTGGCAGCACTGGTTGGGGAGGCAGAGCTGTGCAGTTGAAGATGGCTGCTGCATAATTACCAAAGCTTTTTTGCATTGTGCCATTGGGGGAAGGGTAGCCTTAAAAGATTAAAGATGGCTGATTCGGCACTGTGATGTTGTTAATTTGTCTCATCAGAGCCTGAAGTAAACCAAATAGTAGTAAATAATGATGTTCTTGCTTGCCCAGTAGGCCCTACCTGACAAGATATCTTGGGGTATTCTGGAGTCCCTGCTTGACCTAACACCCCTGCACCCAGTGTCTGAGGATCCTGCCAACACCCTTGAGGCCTTCTGGAGGTAGCTGGGTGGGAAGGTTGCTCAGCATTTTGCTGAGTGGTTTACTGTGTTTTACATGCCCTATCTAGCAGGCAGGGAACAGATGTGAATTACGAGGTTGTTGCTGTGTTGAAGTCAGCTCAGGCAGATTCTCAGTCATGTGCTGCAAGAGTCCTCTAGTCCTCTCCTCTGCAACTGTGTGCATCCGATGCATGTGACTGGCCTGCCCTGTGGCTTGCAAGTCATGGTCAGGAGCTGTGTCTGGGGGTACAGTGAAGTCAGAATTCACTAGTGTCAGGTGGTGAGATCAGAAAAAATACAATGTTTCAAAGCACCTGTTAATTTCCTCCTGGGAAACATTCTTCAGACCCCTCAAATTCTAGGATGTTTGGTTTGCATTGCATAAAGAGGTGAGGTTACAGCTATTTTAATTGTGCCAGAGATATGCAGCTCACAGGAAGACCTGTGGTGTCCTGACAGCCCAGTGGCTCATGGAGAAGAATTGCATCGTGCAGCAGTTCAGAGTCACCAGAGATCAAATCCAAATACATCCAGTGTTTTACAGAAAACAAATTCCAACCCAAATCTGGCCAAGTTCTCTGAGAGTGGGAATTAAAATCATGACTGCAAACAACCTTTTCAATTTAATCCAGTCACAAATCTGTCTAGACAGTAGATCATGAACAACAATTGGGGGGGGGGGGGGGACTTTTTGGTTTGGGCTTGAAGTAACTTAATGATTGTACAAACTGAACTCTTTGTCAACCCATTTGCAACTTATACCTGAAGCTATTATCGATGTCTTCAAGGATCCATTACAAACCAGAAAGCCCAGATCAATCCACTGAGATTTAATGCTCTTGGGTTGGTGAATTTCCTGCAAGTTCCCTCCAAACCTGTGCAGTGGATCTTTGGCCAAGAGTTAGGGCAAGTTTTATGCATCTAGTTCAATGTCCTGCTTCATCCATTGGCCAATATCCAGCGCTCCTGAGTAATTCCTTCTGCACAAGCACTGCTGGAGTCTGGTAAGCAGAAAGTGCCCATAAAACTACATGATCATTTTACAGCCACATGAGAAGAACACAGAGAGCTCTGTTCTGAGTTAAAGTCCCCAACACACTGCTAGCATTAGACAAACAAATAACAATAGCTGCTTGCACCAAGGTGCCTCAACTGGAAAGAATACCAGCTTAATCTGATGGAACAAAGCAGCCTACAGGAAGAACAAACACAAATAGGTCCTGCGACACCTGACTGAGTATCACAATGCGTATTCCAGCCAGATGGCTATCTTCTGAGACCGCAACCTGGAATGGCAAACAGCAAAACCCGTGTTTGTGTTCAGCTCATCTGAATGATTGCATGACAGAGTGAATTCAGATCTACATGGCTGGACACAGCTTAGGACTTAGCCTAAATATTCTTCTTGAAATTTTTTTTTTTCAGAGAAATCGAGCAGTTTCACTTTTCAAGTGCAAGACAAGAAAACCATAAGCTCTCACTTCATAGTTTCTTCAATAAAGAACACAGATAGTCTTTTCTTATTTAAGCAGATGGATACCACTCCTACCTTGGAAAGGACATGCACTGCTCTTTGTAGTTGAATCAAAGTACAGCTGAATGGATGAAATAAGACCTGCCAAGCACAAAGTATTACAACACGGAAAACAAGTGATAGTTCTGAGAGCCCTGGGTTTGGGTCTAGAAGAGGAGAAAGATTAGAAGGCTTGTTCTTATGAAACATTTCAGGGACTATCAATTTGAAGGCTCCCTAATACAGCAAACACATTACCTCTAGTACATCCATCAGGATGTAGTCTGGCTGTTCAGCATCAAAATCTGCTAAAAGATTTGCTGTATATATGCAGTTGCTATGGGGTCAATGAGTTCATTGTTTAATAAACGTCAGTATTCAACCAAACAACATGAAAGAATTTCAAAATTTTACTAGTCTAAAGATTTTACAGAGCTAGAATATGGCTAGGTATTACAAAGAATCTGTGGAATATTGATTAATGTTCTATACTGTTGTCCACTCAACTCCTACAAAAAACCATTATATTAATATGTCATCCCGCTGATATGCTGAGATTGTCAAAGCTGCCTACAGATTTGGCATCTAAATTTCACCAAAGCTATCAAAACTAGGTGTTCAGATGTCCTAAGTAATTTTTTTATAAATAGTGCTTAAAATAATACCAGAAATAAAAACACCAGAAGACAGTCTTGTGGCAACAGCACTGAGATTCAGGCAATCTGGATGCAACTGCTCTCTCCCATACAAACTTTCCAAGTAACAGCAAGTACACTGCAGCATAACTGTGTCCCCAATATAAAACGGGGATAATAATTTTTCTCCATCTATTTTTAGTTAAAAATACAAGAAATGTAATGCGGACTTGGACAGTGCCTTCTCACATCAGTATGTAACATTTAACTCCAAACCCCAAGGATACTGTTAAGGTTTCCATATATTAATCACAGAGAATTATAATCCCAGACATCGCAGGCTGCTTATCTTCGTTAGACGAGCGCAGTAGCTGATTAACTGAAAGGCACTACTTCTAAATCCTGCCTCACTTATATCCCAAGATCATCACAGTGATAAGAACATAAGTGCTAGTAAGAACTACCCTTTGCACGAAACTATTCTTGATAGAATTACAAGTGGAATAAGAAACTTTCAACTGTGCGGATATTGAAATAAACAGAAACAGATTTTAATACAAGATCATCTGTACTTGACAAGGAAAAAAATTCTGAAGACTTTTGAGACCTGCAATACTATTTCTTTGGTCTAATGTAGGTATAAAGGTTTTCCCTTTCACAGAGAGTTTTCAATGATTAAATCTCAAGGAGATCAAAAGAGACTTTGAATTTAACCAAAGACATTTTTTCCCCACATGGAAATGTTTTATGAATCTTCTTTCAAACATGAATCTCTGAGAAGGCAAACAAGGAAAAGATGGTCATCTGCACAGGCTTTAAGTAAACCAGAAACATACAGAAGCTAATGAAACATAATGTGAAAATGTCCCCACCTTTGGCTACTTAATTCCTCGTGTATCTTGCTCTTTGGAAGCAAAATGTAAAGATAACAGGAATAAATCAACAGTTTTGAGAAGCTGACACTGAGGCAGCATTTCATGCAGATTGGTTCATCACTAGCTCCTGTTCAGTCATGAAGATCTAATCTCAACATCTTCCGACCCTTTTCCATAGTTCATTACTTTCTAATCACTTATGGCCCTTATCGAAGAATGCTCTGAGCTTCTTGGGCTGGAACAAATCCATAAATCAAAGACAATAGCTTTTTTGCTTTCTTTAGCAGCCTGTCTTTTCTGTATAATCTCATCCATCTGTTGAATTTGAAATTCACTTTGTGTATGTGTATATATACTGCTAAAAAAATAATGAAACAAGGGAAAATATTTTTAGTACAGAATAAATTGTCCATTGACTTTCTGAGCTACTGTGAGGCACTAACCCTGGCACCAGTCCAGGGAACCATGGATACCTACTGCAATCTGTTATCTTGCTTGTCAGTATTCCTTTACTGATATATAGTTTCTTATCCACGGGTAGACAATAGGAAAAAGGAAGGCTAACAAAATAACGAACTGACTATTTCGATGGTTGCCTGTAGTTTTCATTGAAAATTTTGCAATGCAAATTAAGAACACATGCTTATTAGCCATCAATCTTTGTGTCAACTTCTGAAAGGATATAACAATCAATTTTTATATTTATTTATTTTCTGGATTCCAAACAGGGCTTTTTCCTCCTAATACTCAGCAGTAAAATCATCCCTATTGGGCTACATTAGTGACTTACAGATAGATTTCTGCTCTTTAAAGAAGATTACATGAGTGACATTTGTTCTAGTAATTAGATCTCCAAGATCAGTAGAGCACAATGCATTCAGACCCTTTAAAATGGACCATCTCCCAGGGTTTAATGGATTTAACAAGGACTGAAACAACACCCAGGCAAAGAGGATGCGAGGGGCTAACACAAGCTAAGAAGATGAGAAGGGCTGCTTCTTCATTTCAGCTAGACCAATAGAGACTGTATTCTTCCACTTTCAATAACAAACTTGCAAGACTTGTCAATAAAACCAGCAGGAGCTCAAGCAGTACAAAATGATGAGAAGATCTAATGTGCACTCTGCTCACCTGGGGTTTGGAGGTGGTGGTGGGGTGGCTGGGTCTTTTTTTACATACCACTGCAAGAAGAAAGTTTAGTTTCGATGGAAATAAGGCAGAACCTGTCTAATGAAGTAGCTTGGGAGCCGTTTCATAATTTCCCATGTGCAGGACTGCCTGCAAGGGAAGACAGTGGACAGGGCAGGGAAGAAGAAAATGCAGATTGTGACAGAGGTGGGAAAATCTGCTTAAAAAAACCAAAACCCCACACTTGCAAAGGAGAGACATATGAAATGGGCTGTGAAAAGCTTGTCCTGCTCTACTTTTTTTGGACATCCTTTCCAAGCCTGAGCTGGTGAATGGATAAGACAGGCAAGTTTTCCAAAGCACACAGCAGCACAGGCCCAATGCAGCAGAAAATTACACAGCATCTGCGCACACCTCCTACTTTCTAACTACTAATAACAGCTCTTGTGAAATGGGTAAATCACGCGCTCTAATACAGGCATATAAACACTTCCAAACCAGCATTTTGCTTCACCCCAGCCTGGTTTTGAGCTGGGCATATCTAGATACATACCTGCAAAGAAACTCAGGCCTCAGTCCTGATTCAGAAGGAGCTGATTTGATATATTTAAGACAAAACATTCATCTGCGGTTGAATTTACAGACTAAAAGCACTGGAAAGCAATAAGAACCCACAAAAATAAAGATAACAGTTCTGGAATATAGATAAATATACACTGTAAATGAATTTAAATTTCTGAGGCAACACAAAATGTACTATACCTTACCTCTGTGTTCCCTTTACCCAGACAACTTATTGGGATTTATTTGGAGCTGTCTAACATTTTGATGACATTCAGACATCATTTATCTCCTGGTGCACAGCCAAAGTCAGCAGTGTTATTCAGGAGCTGAACAACTGAAGTTGCTTCTTAAGATCAGTCTCATTTGGAAGTATTTAGATAATTAATAGACAAGTTTACTCTTCCTTTTAAGTTCTTCTTTGTTGTAAGTAAAACTGACAGCGAAATTAAGACTACTTGTAGTAATAGCAGAATAACAACTACAAATATGGTTCCATGCCCTTGGCACATTTCCATTGCTGCACCAGTGTGCAAGCCTAAATGCTTGTCTGGAGCAAGTTAGTTTGGCTGGGCAGCTGCTCCGTGCTGCCTCCGAAGAAGCTGCATTTCTCCACTGGGCAAGATAATATACAGCTCAAGTCCTTTATAGTTTTGAGACCTCTCTGGACAAACAATGCTATAAAAGATGTGCCATGTCTTGTCCTCAGTAATTCATCTCACTGTCAGCTGGTTACCATAAAATAAGCCCAGAGCAAGTGAGGAGTAAGGTAAAGAAAGCCTGCTTAATAGGGGGGTGATGCTAAAAGTATGGCTTGTCATCTCCAGTCCTGGATTATTTGTAAAAGTTCTGTCCTCTCTAAGGACCTGGAGGAAGAATAGATATAACCTGAAATAAATCAAACTCCTATATTTTCCATCATATCTTCTGACTACCTATACAACTCTGTCATATTTTCCATCTTATCTTGTCTTACATTTTTCCAGTCAATAAATAAACTTTTCTTTCTTTGCTTGTCAGCCACGCTTCTGGAACAGTTGGAAAAAAAAAAAAAAAAAAAATCACAACACACTTCAAGATGACCATTTCATAGAATCTAACAACATACATAGCCTATCTCAGGCACAAAAGCAAAAGACTGTCATGTCCAATGTCTAAAGAGTGTATGAAGGATAACTTCTTTTACGTGCTTTGTCGGATTGTCTTTTCCTGCTTTAAAGATGGTTTTCAGGTTTACTTGGGAAAAAAACATTTTCCTTGATTGGAGGTAAAAATTACAGGCTATCCTGAACTGTCACCGTTGCCCAAAGATCACCATCAGAGTGCCAACCTAAGTGCATGCTGAAGGGACACAACTTTAATGAGTGCACAGTCTGAATCAAATGAGAGACTCCCATGTCTGGGATGAGAATGTAGAGGAGTTAAACAAAAGCACTAAGAAGGAAGAGATCACTTTTTAGACTGTTCCCAAATGCCTTTCCCAAGCTGCACCTCCACAGAGGGACCAAGCAATAACAATCCACGGGGACAGCAGTTGCATCCATCTATTTTCTGTCAGACCCAATGCCCAAAGCACCTCCTATTGTTTGAAGATGCCGCGTGTTTGGTATGTCTGTCTGTGCAAGACAGAGAAAGAAAAGGAAGGTTATTAAAAATGCAGTTTGGCTAAATAAGGGAGCTCATTATGTGTGCTATTTTTGTTCCTCAAATGTCTGTTTTCCTCTCTTTCCCTGGGGGTTTCTAGAGAAATCTGACAATCAGGACTGAGGTTTACTGTCAGCTTCCATTAGGCAAATCAACTGGGTTGGGGAAGGGGAAAGGACAAGGGGAAAATCGCCCTAAAAGCAAGCTGATTCAGCACCAATAATGTCTTTGTGCATGTACCCACTACCAAAAATTACTCAACTGAGGTGCTGTCCCATAAACAAGTCCTTTCAGAGCTTCCTGCAGTCCCCCTGTACCATGGCGTGAAACACCGTTTTCTGTCAGATCCGCAGAGACAGGCATGGCTAACAGCAACCGCTTTCAATGCTCTGACAAAGCAAATGACCTTCAGCGTGTTCACCTGTCATGGAACTCATTTCCGTGTTGTAATTGATGTGTAAAACTGATCTTTATTACTAGAACTAAAGACACACAAGCCTGCAGAACAGAAGACTTTCCCAAGAATAAGAACAGACTCTCTGGACATAAAGCATTGGATTTGGTGTTTCAAGATCTCAGCATTAAAAAAAAAAAGTTTTCTTAATCTATTTTTCACTTTTCCTTTAGAAAACACTGATTTTCCATCAGTGATTTTATACATATTTCATCAGTTTATAGATGAAGGACAGTAAACTGTTCTCTACAGAACAGTTTTAAGCAGAAAATGCTTCTGCCTCTTATTTTTTTTAACCGTCATACTTACGAAACAGGCCATTATTTCAAGGAGAGGCCAGTCTCCGATGCATTGCCATTCATGCTGGTTGCACCTTATACACCTTCCAGAATCAGTCGCTACACACATATAAACAGAAAAGAAAAATTAGAGTCATCTGCTATAGAAAATACAGATCTTTCCCTGGATAGAAATAGTCGGGGTTTGCTGCACAACACAGCTATTTGCAAAACAGCAGCCATCAGGGCAGGAAGGCAGCTTGTACATTATGGTTTCCACAGTAATAGCACTAAGAAAAAATATTCTCTTCTCCAGCTGTGAGATGTCTATGAACTGTAATCATGCATGTCGTCTTCGTCATCAGGCAGTTGTGAGGCATCATCAAATCAAACTCACTATAAACAGGGGATTAAATTAAATTATATATCTCCTCACAATCACAGAGTCATTTAAATAAGCCCCTGACCCACAGAAAACATAACCAGTGTGGCCACAAACATAAAATGAGATTTAGGAGCTTCCACAGCACCTGTGGCTTCAAGAATTTTATGTGTTGTAAATGCCAGTTAACGTGGCAGTACTGTACCTCCTTGTGGGTATTACTGTTTCAGGGAAACATTGCATCCTTCACAGAAATGGAGAGACCTGCCAAAAGTTTTGAATAAACTGGCAGAAATGGGATCTGAATTGCCTGCTGTCCACCCATCCTCATCTGGCCACGAAGGCAGGCACCCCTCCCTCTCCTCCACGCGCTGCAGGAGAGGCCAGCAGAAAACCTCTCTGTGGGAAACTCCTGCTTGTTTCTGAAGGCTTCAGACAAGGTTTAATTTTCCAGACTCAGGAGCATTTATCCCCTCCTGTGCACTGAGGGTGACTGCTATCCTTTTCCCTACCAGACTCCAAAGCAATACCAGCCCAAAAGCTATGAGGGAGATGGTGGCATAACGGAGAGCAGGGAAATGAACCTTGCGTGCAGGGCGGGACATACGTCCTCTGCAGGGTGGTAACAGAGCCCCAATTTTTCAGGCTCCCAGACAAGCTCCAGGGC
>NW_009260614.1:3614076-3662458 GCF_000687185.1 Egretta garzetta
AGGGGAAGAAACTCTACACAGAAACTCCAGTTTCCCCTCAGCCAGACACCCTTGCACTCCAGAGCCTCAGGACTTGTCTCTGTTCCTGTCCTCATGTCCTCCTCAGCACCTTTTATCTCCAGGTCCCGAAGTCACCGATGCCTCCTCCATCCCTCTAAAGCCACAGCTTGTGCGGTGGTAACAGCTGGCTGAAAAGCCCAAGCCAAGCCACTTAAGAGTCCACTGCTAAAAATTAACAGATGCTGTTTCCAATTCCTACAGATCACTAGACAGGAGGGACTCAGTAATTGTCTGAAGCTTGATCTATACTGAGAAAAGCCAAAGTTTGGAGGATGGAGACTGTGTTTTGCCTCTCAATATGTTTTACTTCCCTGCAAAGCCCACCATATGCACAAGACAAGTTTTCTACTTATATTTAATCAACTAAAACAAAAAATGGGCAAAACTTTGCTAGGATGGTTTGTGATGATCCTCTTCCACTCAAGGATTTCTAAATTAATATTTTAAAGCTTAGAATAAAAGCTTTCCAATATACCTAAGCGCTTTGAGCTCCTAAGTCCCAAACCTAAGCATTTTAGTGGAAAAGATGTGATTTTAAAAATTAGGTTCTTCCCACTAAGGAGTCCAAAATTTCAGTCTCCTGGGCCTGGATTTTTTTCTTTTTCAGGAAAAGCAGTGCTTCATTTCATGGGTTTGAGAAACTGCTGCACAAAACATTACAGAAGTAAAGCCTGCAGCATTTGGTTTTCTTTAGTATAGTAATGGAAAAACAACCTTGCCTGAATCTTCATCTGTTTCTGACAGGGTTCCCATATCCTGCAAGTTACATCCAAGAACAGTCACATCTATCCAAGTGAGCAGGTCAGGGAGGGAGGAGAGCCTGAGCCAGGGCAGGTCCCAGCCCAAACCGCACCAGCTGAGGCTCAGCACAGCCCCATGGGGCAGAGCTGCCCCACCAGAGCTGCAGGGGACTCTGACAGCCCCAGAAGTACCAGGAAAGACCTTTCTGAGATAGTCCCATGCCACAGAAGTAAAAAATAATTTCCTCCACATGAGAGGACACTCCTGCTACATGTTCTTGTTAGGAGTCCATTTCAGAGCTGAAGCTTACAGGATAAACCATTCAACCTACAAGGAATTGTCAAAAAATGCAGCTAAACAGCAAACACATGTAAGTCCCAGGCACTTCCCTGAGCCCCACTTGTTCTTTTTTTAGCCTCAGGAGAAAAGCACATTCTTCTGCATAATTTATTTCTTCAACAGAATTATGCAGAAAACTGCAACTAAATTGCTTTTCCTGATTAAAAACAGAGTATTTTATATTCTCCCATCCCCCCCATTTCTGGATTATTTGCTTTTTATTCTACAGACTATTCTCCCTAGATGTAACCCTTTAATTTTGCCTAGAAAGAAAGCAAAGTCCTGTTTGCTCCTACCTTTCACAGCACATCCCCAGGTGTGGGCAGAGAAACCTTCCTCCCACTGCCCCAGCCCCATCTCTATAAATAAAGGTCATGACAGCCCACAGGCTGATTCTGTTGGGGGTCTTTCTGGTTTGGGTGTGGGCCTGCTTAGGTGAAGGAAGTTTGTTGATGAAAGGGGGGATGTATTTTATCTCAGACAATGAAATAGCTTTCTAAAAGGGCTTATGGTTTTGGAATGGCATTGGGAGGTTTGCAGGTAGGCTGAAAAAAGCAGTTCTGTAGCAGGAGCTAAGCAGCACAGGTGTGTTAGCACAGGCACTTGTACAACAGCAGAGCTGGGTTCAACTGCTCACAAATCACGAGGCCCAAAATCAGTGCAAGAATGACCTGCATTTGGATCAAGTTATTTGCTGTTGTTCAGGTTTTCTGCCTGTAAGTGTGAGAGACTAATTTTAGCAAACCTGGAAAAGGGATTGGGGCTGAGCAGTTTGTGGGAGAGCAGTTTCACCTCCCTGTGAACTCATTTCCTTGTGCAGCAGTGACGTAGTGCTTGTATTTGCATTTAGCCCTGGATGAACATGCCAGCTCAGCTCTTCAAAGCCCTTCCTTTGGAGACCCATTCCAGGCCAGAGGCTGGTTATAAACCTTTGTGTGCCCACTGCCATGCTCTTAGCAGAAATAAAAAATGGATCGATTTTCACTTTTGTTTAACATCTTTGCCTGGTATGAGGAATCTGATGTGATGAGTCAGTGCTGAGCCATGCTTTATGGTGTCTGCTTGCAACTAAAAAATTAGGGCTATGGCAGCTAAATACAGGCACGCTCAGTATCATTCGACAGGCTTTATTTTCAGAATGATGGGGCTGTAGTTTTCTGGTTGTCTGTGCCTCTTCCACTGTGGGGTGTTTAGCAGCACAAGTGGAAATGAAAATACAATTGGTACAGCTCTGTGGCGACCTCTGAGTTTTCATTATAGTAGTATGGCCATCTCCCTCCTCATTCTTCTCTTTATTAATCACGAGTGTAGTAAGTGGAAACAGGCTCTAGGTCACACTCCCAGATGAAGAATGCCAGAAGACATGGGATAGGAGGCAGGTTGGGGCTGTTGCTAAGCCATTAAATCCTCCTTGTCAGCTGATGTAGGTTGTTTGGGGTTTTCTTTAGTGTAAAAAAATACGACTACTCTGCATCTTTCTCCAAGCCCATCCTTTCCCAAAAGCCAGGGAAAGCAGCTTGTGTAGCTGCGGTGTCTGTATTGTTCACTGGTTTAATCCAGACTTAAGGACTGTCCCTCATTTTGGGGTTATGAAGTTAGAATACACACCAAAATGTCCAAAAAGGACTCTAAGAGCGCTGTGAGTCCCTTTCCTATAAGCTGGCTAGGTGCTGGTAAATGCAAAGCTAGACAGGGAGTTCAGACAAGTAGCAAACCTTAAACAATCTTTGTTTAAATACAGAAATACATGCCACAACCATTCAATACTCAGGCAAAGTTCTCTCAACAAGTCTGGGAGAAAGGACCTGTTTTGAAGCATGTATTGAACACTTGTTCAAGGCCTTGTTCTGGTAAAGGGAAAAAGTCCTACTGCCAGGAACCCACCCTTGGAAAACAGGTCCTGTAAAACACATCCAGGAGTCACTTGCTCATATACCAACTCAAATGCCACTGCAGGAACAGAGCTGACCTCTCAGGTGTGTGTCTCTGCTCTACAAATGGGCTAATACCCCTCTACACTGACTTGAGCTCATGGGTGCTCCTGGGGCTTACTCCTCTGCCTTGCACTGAGTGTGAACGAGTCTGTGGATAAATGTGCCAGAGGCCAGAATCCATGTGGAATAGCTGGGTGTAACCATTGGAACTGTGTGTATTGCCATCTGCATACGGCAAGTCACAACATCACTGACTTTTGTATACTCAGGTTGTGCTAATTTTATTGGTGCTGGTTGAACTATGCACTTGGTATCACTCTGTTTATCATTCATGTCTCTACTAATAGGATACATGGGCTATTATAAACCCATCACTGCAGAGGCTATTGACACATCTAATGGGTCAGAAACGTACCTCTCTTTCTGAGCAACAGATCGTTAGTGCGCTGATGCTCTCTTTCTTGCTTGGATCCATTAATCATTGATCTTCAGCTTAAAACCTCAAATGAACTATTTTCTCTAATTTGGCCTATTTTTCGCTCACTATTAACTTTGCTCATGATAGCATTATGTGGTCTTCTAGGGTTGTCAGAAGATCCTGGTAGGAAGTTAATTCCTTTCACAGGAGAAAAGTAGGAGAAAAGTATATTAATGGGGCAATTTTTAACTGATATTTTGAATTCATTATAAATAGAGTGAGAATTCCCAAATTTCTCCAAACTAGTGATTTTTTTTATTAGTTCCTAAGTTAATAGATATGATGGCTTCCCACAGTAACTACAGATAAACAGTATTTAGTGCTTTTATTTGCAAATTAGTCTGTACTATGAGGCGAGCTTTATTTCGGATACCTCTGCAAGGTGTTCTCTGAAAAGAGGGAGTCAAAATCATCTAAGGAGCTTCTGTTATCTTGGGAAATAGTGTTTTTGTTCCTCGCTTTAGACTTGGCATTGCATTATTGCAGGTAATAGCCTTTTGAGAGCAGTGATTAAATGCATAGGTTGAACAAGGCTGTACATATTGTGCTTTACATTCTGGCTGATTACATTAAATATTCCAGATTCACAGGGTCCTCTCGGTATACACAATGCTCCGCTGAGCAGACCCATCATCAATATTTAAACGTTCTTTCATATCAAGCTGCTAACAGCCCGATTTGATACATAGCAATGGAAATGAGGTATCAGATTGCAATAGGTTTTTACCCTTTCACCAGCATCTTCTGTAACTACAATCCCATCTTCTTTCCTTTCCTTTCCCAAGCCCACTAAGGAAGGTGTTACAGTCCACACACCTACCCTAATCCCAGAGACCTGCTGTCCTGCTAACAGAAGGCAAATGGCTCTTTGGTGCGATGTCAAGAAACTACATGTCCATTTGGCCCCTTGCCTTAGGGCTTTCTCTGCTTCGATCACAACAGGCTCCAAAGCTCCTCCCGTGCTAAGTGCTTCCTGGAGGCTTTCTCCTTCCTGCTGGAGGAGATGTGAAGCTTTGGGTCTCATGTCTTCTAAGCTGTACCCTGGCTGGTAGCAAATAGGCATCCTGGACCCACTTTTCCAAGCATGTTTTCCAGAATCTTTTAAAAGGAGGGGATGAGCAGCCTGGGCTGGATGGTAAGTTCAGCGTGCAGCCCATGTGCAGCCTTTCCTGTGCCCTGAGCCAAGCTCCAGTCCTGCAGCTTGAATGGAGACAGGGAAGGGAAGCACGCCTCTCCACAGATACTAATAACTGAACTTACAGCAATAATAAAACATGATATGCTCTGTTAGATCTTTCATTTGAAATAAAATCCTGTGACACAGAGATATCATTATCATTTTTATCTCGTCAGAAGTAAATATCACATTTCTGGGCAAATATAATAGATCAAAATGGATGCTTCTTAGCAAAGGAATCTGTATAAATACAAACAGTGGAGATTAAAGGGCTAACAATGGTCTTTGCTGCTGAGGCTCCAGCAGCCCCCTGTGTGTGTCCCCAGCAATAAATTTACACGGAAGATTTTAAAACTAAATCTATGATATTACTACTTCTCCCCTGTCAATAATCTGGTAGCCCTAGGCACACATGCCAATGGAAAAGCAGGCTGGAGTTCAAAGATGTGGCACACAAGAAAGTAGCAGGGATAATTTTCACCTGATATCACATCATCAGAAACTGCTACACAAAATTACTGTGAATTATGGGTGCCTGCTGTGCATTTGATTTCCCACAGCTGCTACCACAGCAGTCACTTTCCTGAAAATTAAGTGCATGTTTCATCTGCTCACAGGAAGGGAAGAGGGGAAAAAGGTAAAGAAAGAAAAATTTATGATGGAAAACCCACTGAAAGCTCCTGTGCCATACCGTGAAGCCACAGCCTGTTTTCATGGCTGTGCTCTGGGACAAGCAGTAGGGACACGTGGTGCAGCGGCACTGGGCAAGACGGGCTGTGTCAATCAGAACCAGAGCAGACCTACCAGTTGTGTCCAGCAACTGCAATATGTTCATTCAATTTAGCATTCCCTGCAACCCACTTCTGTCTCTTATCTCCAGCAAGGGACACTACACAAAGCAGATTATTCCAGCTTCTCTCCTCCAAAGCAGGCAGCAGCATTAAAAGCCCTTGCAATTGCCAGGAGCTGCGCAATAAAGCCTCCAAGCCTGTCGGAAATGAGGGGCCATGGGGGAGGGAGGGGAGGGTGTTTCCTACGTTCCTACATGTGCAACTGCAACACAAAGCTCCTTCCTAGGCACTTACTGCATGATCACCGCGCCTGATTTGAATGCCCCTGCTTGTCGAGTTGGTACTGCTTCCCCGTTGTGAAGCTGACAGGGCACAGCGCTGGACTGACAGCCCCGAGCCTGAGCAGAAAGGGAATGGCACAAATATATTTCCCTCCTCCACCCATTATCATTCTGCTCCAACAAATGTTGACCGGAAAAGCCATGTGGTTATTTCATTTTCTGGCAGATTTTACTAGTGTGGAAACAAAGATACTTCAATTGCAGTTTTGTGTCCCAAGATCGTCAAGTGCTTCTTTGAGTGCTAATTAAATTTCACAACCTCCTCAAACAGTAGGTCAATCCAATCCGACATTGCTGTAGCTTTATTTCTTATGAAAATGAAGCAGAGGTGCCTGTGCTGGCTGTCTGGGTGTGCGCCTGCATGCTCTCTTCCTAACATGTGCTGGCCTACTTAAAGAAGATTTGACAGAGAGGTAGAACCCCCAGAGAAAATGAATCTCCCAAATTTTTTGTGGCTCTGACCAACATCACTTCAGGGTGCAGAAGGGAAAGGCTGTTGTGTGAGTTCATTGGGCAATGCAGGCAGAAAATGCCTCAGCCACGGAAAAACTTCAGCCAAAGCTTGTACTTTCTTGGACTGTGAACTGAGAGAGAGATCTGGAGAAGACTGGACTTGGGACATTCTGGCTCTCAAAACAAATAGTTTATGGACCAGAGGACTATGGATTACACTAGTGAAGGGCCTTGCACCAGCTCATGCAAGCCAAGCCCAGGTCTAGGACCCCAGTCCAGAAGCCCTGACATTTCCTTGGGAAGAGTGATGCCTTGAACCTCATCCCCTGTGATGCCCAGCGATATGATCACTGCTTTGATTCTTGTACTGCTCCCAGCACCACAGGATTGACCGCATGTAAAATCAGGAGCAGTAAAAAGGTCTTCACTTGGGCTTCTTTTTGTGTCTGGACATTTTCTTTTAAGAAGCTGATTTTGACTCTAGGCCTTGAATATTTAGCCTTTTCTTTTGAAAAGGACATTGGTGTGTGTCCTTAGAGTAAAAAGTGATAACAGTGTTTCTCTCAAAGAGGACTTTTTAGAAGGTAGAATGAATATGGATCCTGAGAAAAAGTGAAGAAAAGCCACTGTGGTTCCTGGGGCAATTTCATCCACACAGATGGCCCTCTTCAGATCTGCCCAGGAATTCCTCTGGGGTTTTGGGGTCTTCATCTTCATACAGAAGGCCTGAGAGGACAGGATTCATCTGAGATAAGATAGGAAACTTACAGCTGCCACCCAATTTCCATCAGCACTTGTTTTGCAAAGAGCCAGGTCCTCCTTTACTATGAAGCTGAGGCAAAGAAGAAATTACTGAAACTCATTCTAATGATAAATTGACTTTGGTGTCAAGCAGTATTTAAGACAGATACAAAGTTATTCTGTGGGAACCAACTGAACAGGGATTGGATTCTTATATAGTATGGAAAAGGATTGAAATTTGGGGTTAATTAGGAGTATTAAGTACAGTTAAAGAAAAATGGAAAAAACAGGAAAGTGCAAACACATGGTAGTACCTCTTCAATATAGTATGCAGTCAAGTGTGACACTTTTTGACTGTCTGAAAGAAAAAAAACTAATTTGAGAGGTAGCAGTGGACACTTCTGTGATCTGGATTGTGACTAGGGGAACAGATGGAGTGGGACGAGAAAAGGAAAGATGAGGGGTTTTGCTTTAATTCAAAGCATCTTGAGCTGTTAAAAATGTGGCCCTGCCTAGATAATAACAGAAGAAACACCCCTTGGTGATAAGCATCTCTTTTCTTTAGAAATTTCCATTCCAAAAAGCCATTCTCTGTCACTAATATGTCTGAACCCTAATGAAATAAAAATAAATACACCTCAACAGGTTTTGCCACTGGCTTTGTTCACTGTAACCTGCCTGTTAACTTCATGTCCCTAGAAGTGGCTGTCATTGCTCATTTGTGCACAGAGAGAGATCTTTGGGCAAGACATGGCCTTCCATCAGCTGGAATCGTTCAGTGGGAACAGCCATATTAGTCCCAGCATTATTCGAAATGCAGGAGAAGCGAACACAGAAATAACACTGAGTAGAAAAGCACAGGATCATTAAGGGAGGAGAAGGGGGGCAGCATTTCTCCGGCTTCTAAGACGGTATTGCCAACAATAGAGGAAAAGGGATTATCTTTTTTCTTCCAAGGTTGGGAGTCCTGCTTCAGGTTTTATATAATAAGAATAGTACAGCACAGACAGCAATAATAACCTGCTCTGAAAGCTGCTCGCTGCACAATGGCAAATTGCTCATGGGCAGTGATGGCAAAATTTAATCCCTGCTCTGCTTAGAATGCAACCCGCATAGCCACTCAAGACAACATAATAGCACTTTTGTAGCTCTCTGCTACAAACATCACTTTGAAAAGGATACAGCTGTGGAGGGGGGTCTCCACATGCGTCATTTTTGGCTGGCTACCAAGCCAGCGGAGCCTCAGACACACTGTGCTCCCTCATACAGCTCTGCCAGCTACTGCATAGTCACGCTTGGGAAAGGAAGAGGAAATGGATGAAGCTGTGTGAGCAGTAAATTCAAGATAGAATTAAGTTGCTTGGCCAGGTGGACAGGTTAGGAATTCATCTGCTGAAGAACTGGGATGAGAGAAAACTGGGAGACAGTTCCAGTCTGGGATTTCATTTACAATCTGTAAGGCACTGTATGGACTTACCTAAGTGTCTAAAGCTGCCAATGTATCAAACATCAGCTATTCCTTCATCAAATGCTGACCCTGTGACATGGCCATGCATAGATGATCCCAGACAGGACTAGAGACAGCACCAGCTATTTGTCTCCCCATCTTCCCTCCATCATTTTCCTGAGCTACAGTCACACTGTTTCCAGCTGCCAAATAAATCAACTAAGGAACCAAAGGCGGCCAGAGGACACCCCATTTCCCCTCACCACTGCACTCGTTCTGCACAGCCACAGAAATGCCCACGTCCTGCTCAGCAGTCAGAGCTGTGAGGGCAGTAACCTCTAAAGGGGACCAGCTTGGAGAACAGCAGCCTTTCTGCAGTGGCGCTTGCCCGAGGCCTTGAGTGCTGAGACCGTGGGCTGCGCTTTGCTCGACACACTGCTGTGCTGCTGGGAGATGTCATAGCTCCCTTGGGAGCTCCCTGGTCCCCTTCCACTGGTGATCCTGCCCTCTGAGCCCTGCTAGCAAAACAGCCAATGGCAGCATTGCCTTGCTGACAACCCAGCAGAGCCAGCCGGAGCCTGACAGCCAGCAGGGACGGGCTGCCTTGCCCGCAGAAGGCTGGAAGTGCTTGCACAAGTGCTGCTTGCACAGATGTGTGCATGGGAGGAACGGGGCTGATGATGTTCTCCAACTGGGGAGGCGGGATGAGCAGCTGAGAGCGGTGAAGCATCCAGCTGACCCAGCCAGATCCAGAAGATGATACCTGAGTCACTTCCACTCTGGGAGCACAGTTGTTGCTGGAGGGGTGCAGTAGGCAAGGGAGGAAGAGCCTGGGTTTTTACAGTCAGCTGTGGACCAGAAGGAGCAAGAATCCCCACCAGAACTGACCGAGGCACCCTGCATTTTGAATCTCTACCAACCTGCTGTTGACTGCTTCTGAAAGCACTGATAAGTATCAGCCAGAATTAGTTAGCATAACAAATCCAAGAAAACTGTAAGCTTCTTATGGATCACTCAAAGAGATATAACATGGTGTTTGTCATATGATACCACTTGGGCCTCTGCATCCAAAGAACTGTAGAAAGTATTTCCTTAGGATGGTCTGTTTCTCACAGCAAACCCTTGGGGTCCACTCTCCCTTCCTGGCACAAATAAAGATAGAGGATTTGGAGTGAATTGCCTAGTAATTCTGTCATGAACGGAACTGTCTTCTCCTTCCTCCCCACCTCACCATATTACTGATGGTAACAAGGGAGTTATTATCAATCAAGGCAAGCTACATTGTGATCTGTGCCACTGAAATCCATTTCAGATCAGAGGATAAAATGTGATTATATTTACACTTCCTTGACGCAACTCAGGCAGCAAAATAACAGGCTTCTAGAGACATTTTTCTTCTTCATGTTTAGATTTGTCAGTATTGCGGAGCTGTGTGAGAAGGGAGGGAATTATTATAGCAGCTGGGATTCAGTGATATGTTTTAGTTGCCTTACAAATGAAGATGTTCGGTTTATTGTGTTGTCTTCCCATCTTTTTCATCTCCAAGTTCCTTGAATACTGTCCAGAACATCCTCCAGATTGATGAGATTGCATTTCAATCAATACAGCTCTATGTAAATCTATTTTTGCTTTTGACACATCCCATAAATTATTTCTACTTATAACCTTAATTGGTCTGTATTCATCACAGGAGATGGAATTTCTAACTCATGCAGCTGTTTATAAATTAAATTTGCAATTAATGAAGAAAGTATGAGATTAAGCACTTCATACTTCCCCGATCTGAACTTGAAAAGGATATAATCATGTTTTATGCGGTCAGACTGCTTGGACATTTTTATGTTAAAGGTGTAAGCTCAAAAAAAATCCCAGAAACACAGAAACTGGTTTGACCAATGTAGTCTTACTCAACATAAGGTTAGGCTTGACCTGCTGGTGGGAACAAACACTATTCCTCATAACCAAAGTCTCATTTCCAGTAGACAACCAGATGTTCTCTTCTCCTTCCAATGCCAGGAATGATTTTGAGCACATCCTTCCCATTTTACAATACTGCCTGCCACTGAGTGTCCTAGGCACAGTCAGAAAAATTCCCAAAGCTTTACTCTAAAGTGAAAACCAACCTACTCTCAGACTTTTAAATCTTCCTCTTTTTAGGAATTGTATTACAACTTCTAATGTATTTCCTGGGTCTCTGCAAAGTATTTCAGGGAAGGGTCATCTCTTGTCATCTCTTCAGATTCAGAGACAGTTTTCAAATTAGTAGCCATCATGAGAATGATTCAGTATTCTCCTCACAGCCACATGCTATGTAGGAGGAGAGCTGTGGAAAGATGAGTTAACCAAAAGCATCAACAGCAATTTTTAAGGAACAATCGGGTAGAATTACTGCTCAAACTTGATAATATACCATAATACACAGAGTTTGTCTGCAATATAGCACACTGAAACCAAGAAAGAATGAAAGTTCTTTCCTTCCTTCCAGAACTAGAATTCAAGACCTCTTCACTGGCCAATTTTCTAATACCTGCAATTCTTATTTTCTCTTATTCAGTGCCTTATTCTTCAGCAGACTGCCTTAGGCAAAGCTGTGCTCCTCTCCATTTCTCTCTTTTAGCTTCACCACTTAAATGGTGAATTCGAAACTACAGAGTGCAATTAGGAACATATCCTTGCCCTGTCATTTAGCACAGGCACAGAAAACTCAGGAGAAAACATAAATATATAAAAAAATCAGTAGTTGAATTCCAATGTAGTCACTGCTCATGAACCCAAGTGACCAAGGGCTTCCCTAAAGACTTTTGTATGAGTAAAATCGGGATCCTGAATCTGTGGTACATTACCTGATAATGGAAGTTTATAATATCAGTTATTAGAAATGCTGTAAATTCCTCTATTTATCCATCCAGTAAAAAATGAGATATAGTGCTGCAAGCTTCCTCAAGTAACTCAGCTAATACAATTCAAGCATGTCTAGGTGTGTTACCTTGCATTTAGAAAGGGATCTGTGGCTAATAATAGACTGGAAACTAGTTGGACATGGGTCTTGGGAATCACATCAACAGCTCTAGAATCCTGTCCTTATACAATACCAAAACCTGCTCAACTGAGCAACTGCTCTTGCTTTTGGAGAGGAATGGGGTTCTGGTACAGGAAGAAGAAAGGTTTAATAATGAGCAGTGATTGCTGAAGGGAATACTGAGGTCAAGAAGCTAGGAGTCAGTAAACAAGCAGATGGTTAAAGAGGAAGGTTAAGTGGAATTTAAATAAAACATTAAAAGGGAGGTGAACTGGAGGCTGAATCCTGGAGAAAACAGAAGTGTTAAGCAGTAACAGTGTGCGTATGCACGTGCATGTCTTGAGGGGAGCCTCTCCACTGCGTTCTTTCTCCCTTTCTTCCTTTTATATCCACAGGAAGGCCCCTCACACTTCTTAGTGCTGCACATGTCCATGGCATCCATGGAAAAGTGCTGCAGGCTTTCGTAAATGCACAAGAGAGAAAATGCCAGGGCAGGCTTATGGGGAGAGGTGAAAAATAGCTGAAAAAAATTTAGAAGCTTCTTGTCTAGAAAAGGTAACCTAAAAAGTTGGCTATGTGATTACGAGCATTTCCTTGCTGGATTGGCTCAAGCCAAGGAATCTTCCCAACGGCCTATGGAGGGGAGATGAAGGTTCTTCAGCTTATCCGCTCCAATCGACCCTCCCTCTTCAGGGGCAGCAATACCAATGAGCCAGCACGCACAGAAATGTTATATTGACCATTCGGATAAAGCTAATACTCATTACCTCACCCCGCTTCGTGTCCAGCCCATGCCAGGCACCCACAGAGCGCCACGCTGAGCGAGGACCACTGAGTGGGCTGGCCAAGGCTGCCCACCGCCTCCTCTCGCCGCATCCTTCACATCAGGGAATCTTCAGTTATCACCTCCTTTTCAATCTCTGTTATTAACCTGTTTTCTAACTTTATCAAACCATCTACAAGAGGAATTACTTTCTCCCCGAGGTCAGTCTTGGAGGTGAGTGTGTTTTGGAAGAGCAGTAACTTTGATAATGAAATACTTTGCAAGCCAGAGCATGCTCACTCCACGCTTTACCACCATATGGTTAAATTTTCCCCTCCATCAGATTTAATAAATAGTGTTTACAAATTCTTAGGCATGCCTCCCTAGTAAAATCCACTAAACCCACAACAAATATACTTATCATGGCATTAATTTGGTTAGAGATTTTCTCAGAGTATTGACAGCCATATCTAATTTCTAAGGATTTATTTTGATTTCAAAATATATTAGATATATTTTTTCTTTACCCACTACAATTCCCTTATAATCGTGTTTCCTCTGAAGGCATGGGGCAGCTGCTTTACAACCATACGCTGTTAGACTACATCACCTCAAAAATATCCTTCAATAATTAATATTTTATATTTATTCACAAGTAAGAACTTAAACTTTCCAATACAGATCTGCAAAGCCCTAAGTTCATTCTTCCTACAAGTGAACACTGACATTTCATGGTTCAAACACCATTCCCTGCTGGGAGATTATCTGGTACCATGGTCTAGATATTAATATCTGCAGGCTGTGAAGTAGGCTTTAATAATCTTAAATATAAATTTTAATATAAATTCTCTCACTCACACTTGTTCCTTCTTAAAAATGAAACCAAGAACACATCTAAAAAGCAGGGACTTCAATTTATATTCGGTACCAGTTCTTGATGCATTTCCTTTCTCAGTCAATCAACTGGCCTCTGTTAACAACAAAATATCCAGACCAGTAGTGAACTAAGTGTCCTGCTGATAGATTCAGATGCCTACATTTCTCTTGAAATATGGATGTTATCTACGATATATATGTGAGACTCTCTTCCACCCCAGTAGTTTTAGCAAATCAGTATAGACCTGTCATGGCAAATGAATGCTAACATGACAAGGATCTAATGCGCTGCAAGTACCAGCATCTCTCTATGTTCCCTACTTACTCAGAGCCATTGATTCATCCTCACCTCTTTTTCTACAGAGAAATACTGCAGAAAAAGACTGCAATCAGAGTTCCACAATACAAATGTCCACATGTCAGCAAGAAGCAAAAGATTCCCACCGCATTTATACTGTTAGAGAGCTCTGAGAGCCCAGGGAAGTGTGACGTGTTTACGATGACTCAGGAACAGAATTTCCTTCTGTTTGTATTTCTCTTGATGGGACTTGTTTCCTCGGTTATGACAAACTCCATTCTGAAGATGTGTGAATTGTTACAATTGAGTTAAAATGTGTGCAGCACTAAGCAGGAGAAAAATAACTACCCCAGAAAGCAAGCACCCTCTGACATCTGGTCTTTCCTGAGGTACTCTCAGGTTGCATTGTACTTCCTGCATCAGACTCTGTTCTCGTCCCACAAATCCATAAATAAACTTTGGAGAAGAGAGAGAGAGATTCTAATTCCCTAATTGCAATGGCAGACTCTATCAGATAAAACAGCACCTGAATTCATCCTCACACACCCTTCACCCTCCTCTAACAACATGACAGCAAACCAAGACCAATACATCTTCCACTAATAAATCTGACCACCTCTATGGTAGGAATTTTCCTGAAAAGGAGGACAGAGGTTTTATCTGAGCAAATTAATAGTTCCCGGTCATCTGCTCAGCCCATGAGCAGCCAGACCGTGCTGTATTAGTTAGCTGACCTGGGTGCACGCCTGGAATATTATCAAAAATTGATGCCTATCCAAAGATGATGTCAAGTATTTCTAAGCATGGGGGGGAGTCTCAGCAGAAGAGCGTGAACAAAGACTTGCTAATTTTTCATATGCTCCTCATGACGAAAACTTCTTTTCTTCACCTCCGATACTCAGTCATTAAATTTACAAGGTCAAATATTCAGGGCCAAAATTGCAGCTCACATGAAAGATCATTGCTGTATTGGTTTAGACCACTTCAAAATGATGGCCTTAGGCTTGATTCTTCCTAAGTCATGCTGTCTTTCCATTTGCTTTGGACAAGAGTTTCCCATAGAACCAGTGCTTCCCAGTGACAGGAAATGCTTTTGATGTGGTTAAAAAGCTGGTCACTCCAAATATGTTATTAACCAAACCGCAGTGCAAACTGCAACCTCAGAACAACTGGTGAAACCTTTTCTTCTGTGTTTGCACAAGGCCTAGCACCGTGGAGGCCTGGTTTGTGCCACAGCCCATGGGATATTCCTGAAATAATAATTAATAACAACAGCTCTACAAACAACAAGAAGAAATGTACAAACAGTGGCACTTTGATTCTGGTGACATCATTCCTCTGAACATACCCAAGCCACAGCACAGCTACTCCACAGGCTCTGCTCTATAACCCGCACTGTTTCGGTCTGCAAGGGGCCACTGATGGAAGGAATTCAACATTTTTCTGTATTTGGCTAATGCAATAATCAGTAAACATGATGCATCCTTTGCTAATGTGCTCAGTGTTATGTTTGGAAAAGGAGAAGTCAGTGAAACATCCTGGATATAAACACGTGCTATCTTTCCAACCATAGAAACGTATTTTTCCCTTCCCTTATATTCACTCTGTATCTTATCTGTTCACATCTGCTAAATACAACATACCCATTCGGTTCACAGCCCCAAAGCTTTTATGTGGCTTCTGCTCCACTCCAGGAATTTTGCAAATAAATTGCTGTACTAGATTTGTTTTAAAGAAAGCATTTGTTTCTTTCCAAATCATATACTTGGCTAAATGAAAAGGATCTAGCTCTGTATTTCCTTCCAGGCTGTTTGGGTTCCAGTAATTGTTTGCTGCTGTTATGTTTGAAGGAGATCAAGGGGATGAGGGACAGGGAGAACAGCAGAGGTAAGCCCTGCTTCCAGTTCTATGTGACCTGTGCCTATGGACAAGGCTGACCCTCCCCACGGGCTGGGGGAGAGGGACGCTCTCTCCCCTGACAACACCTCCCATGTGCATGCCAACATCTCACCCTGGTTTCAGCCAGAGAAGTACGTGCACTCCCAGAGCAGCTCATTTGTCCTGCTTTTAGACACCCACTTTAGAAGAGGAATTGTGCCTTAAAAGTGTCCATTTTTCTCTGTGGACTACAAAGGGAATTTGAACAGTTAGTTCACATGCAGATGATGATGTTGTAGTAATTTTGGACTGCTTAATTCTTTCCCCAGTATTTTCCTTCGTTATTTTAGTTTGTAGAAATAGCAGGGATCTGATTTGTATCCGGTATACAGATACCCATCCAGCCCAGAATCTCCAAAACTGGTACTGACTGGAGAGCCGATCAGAAAGGCACCTGGCCATTTCAAGTCTTTTAAAAGGTGTCTATACCACAGATGCTCATTAGTATCTTAAGCACGTTTCTTCTTTATACCTCAGTTTACCCAGTACAAAATGGGGATACTACCAAAACTGATGTCTGATTTAAAGATCCTGCACTCTGTAAGACCCAGGGGCTATTAGCAGTAGTAACGTAATGGGCACAAGTAGCAGAATGAGATTTGAAATAAATGATTTCAAATGACTGATCAGAAGTTGTTGTTCAGACGGTAGATGAGAAAGAATGAGAGCTTCTATAATATGAAAGCTCAGACCTCAGGACCTTTGAGGACAAAGATATTGCCTGCTATGGGCAAGAAAGTCATGTGAAGAATAACCTTGTAAATAGCACTATCATAATCAAAAAGATGATTGTGAAAAGACACTGAACAAAACCGCTAGAGACAATGGATACAGACCACATTTGGTGACAGGGGTATTTGCTTCTGTAACCCCACGTCATGTCAGGGTCAAGAAATAAAGTTCGCAGTCTGAGCACACTCTAGTTGTATCATACGTTGATCACACACAGGGGAAACTGCTCCAGAAAGGAAGGGCAGTTTTAGTTTATGCTATGATAACAGTAACCAGCACAGCTCATAATTTCCCCCATGCTTCAGCGGTGGAACTGGCTCCCTCTAGGTCAACAGCAGGGCAATAATCATTTTTAGTGGCTAAAAAATTAATCTGATGCTCTCTTCTTGATGTCTTCCCACCTACCTCAGAGAGTCTCCATCAGGGCCACAACTTCTACTTTATATATCTTTAGCATAAGGTAGTTTCATTCTGACAGAAAGACGCTCACCAGCAAGGTCCTTAAAACAGTATTTACTTTTATAATTAGGCTGACAAAATCAAGGTGACAGATAGCCCAAGCTTGGTAGAAAATGATGCTGCTACTTCATACCCACAACACAACACTGCTACAATAGCAGGAACATGTGTACATTATGGATTATCAATCCTGGAACAGCAGAACTGGCATCTCTCTTAATCAGCTGCTAAATTATTCTTAGCTAGTCCCTAAATTAAACATTTAAACAGATAACCCTACAGAGAATGCTTTAGAAGCAGTTTTATGAGATCTTAAGGGCCTGATGTGCAGCACTCCAGAGAACCAAGGGTTTCTGCTTGGCTTTGACTAAGGCAGCTCAGCACTTCTGGAGGGTGAGCCCAGGCAGCTGCATGAAAGGGTGCAGCTCCCCCAAGCCCCCCTGAACACGGCAGATACTCCTCACTGCCATAGGAGAGAGTGGGAGGGAAGGGAAGCAACTGCTGATCTGCTGGATGCCACCAGGAAAACCTGACCCTTTTTGGCCATATGTGTTTAAGGCAGGGCTGAAAACTAATAAGGATGCTGGTCTGAAGATGTTCACTTAGCCACTTAACTTCATGACCTTGTGCAAATTGCCTGACTAAGCACCACCTATAGCTATAAAAGTGGACGCAAAACACAGCCTGGATGATATATGTGAAGGCATTATGCACGATGGGTGTCTGAAAGCTGCTCCTGAGCCATTTCAATACAGAAGGAAGCCATACTGTATAAAAACCTGCTAGCAGCAGCCAGAGTAATTCTCTGCACCTAGAAGGTTCCAAAGGCACCTATATTCACCTACAACGCACCATTCTCTGAAAGAATAAACACACAGCCAAATAAGAAGAAAAATGCATGTATACTGAAGTACATAAATCTCCCCTAGAGGATGCAGTATAGTGACCTTTTACTGAACCACGTGTGGATTAGCTCTGCTGTATTACTCAGATGTCTTGAATGAATCCCCTTCTGGAAGATCATTGCATATAAAACAAATAAAAGTGGAGACATTTAGCTGTTGGAATATTGCTTCACCTTTCCCAAAATTATTCTGTGCACATCTACATGTACCAGACTGTATTGAAAAGATATGAATTGATCTCACCTTATCCTTTTTTGTTGCTGTCAGGGTATTTTTAATCACTTGTCTAGTACTATTAGTCTTCATATTTTCTCTTGTAAGCCCCATTCAAAGTCAAGGCTTCCTCAGGCTCCACGTCTGTGAGTGGGCCAGCTCCCTCCTCAGCCACCCCTCAGGTTATCCTTGCTCTGCGCATGTCACATCCACAGACCAGTCACTGCCTTCTGTCGTCAGCAGGTTCTGGTCTTATTCAGGCTTGTGGGTCTTCCTCTGAAGTCACTGATTTGGCTTTCAGGTTACACTTGCCTCTCTGCTCCCACCTCTGCTGTTGTCCTACACTTAGGTCTGTCCTTTTCTCCTCCTTTTCTATCAGGCAGGACTTACAAAGTGCATCCCAAGGGGCTACACACCACCCCAAAGAGTTCAGGGTCCAACTGGTCACTGCAGGCAATGCTTGAAAGGGGTATTTCAACCCTCTTTTAGCAACTGGCAAACTGGAGCACAAGAAATAGACTTGCACTGGGTCAAACAGGAAGATGGAAGTTAAACCCAGATTTGAAACCTACCTGAGGAACCACAGCCACAGAAATATCCTTCTCTCTTACTGCATCTGTTTTAATTGGAATGCCATTATCTTCACCTTTCTTTTTTCTTTCCTTGTAGATAACAGCTGTAATTATTTTATAGTATTAAATACACTTTGAAAAAATTAAATAACAAATTATTAATAGATTACCTGCACCCACCCCTCCGGTGCACAGGAATTCCTAGTTTCACAGTGATCACAAAAGTGCTGCATCAGTGTCACAGACAATACCAAGTATTGTTGGTAAACACTTTAAAAGCAAAACATTACTTCAAAAAATCTTTATAGTATTGATACAGAAAAAGCTTTCCTTTTAAAAAAAAAAAGGACTGACTCAATCCCCCAGTGCTTATGCACCTGTGGAGTGGAAAGTTTTCTGGATTGCTCTTGAGTGCCAGGAATTTTTTTACCCACTTACATTTTGGCGCCTTTCATCTCAACTTCTTTCTGAAGTTGATCATCCCTGTGGTGCCTAAATGAGAGATGACAGTGAACCCATGGGGAAAATAAGGCTGATGAAATGCAAAGTAGCATTATTTATGCTGAGTCTGTGTGCAAAGTGCATTTCAAACTTCCTTGATTTTTCAGTAATAACCAATGTTGGGGGGGATGGGGCAAGCCAATATTTGCATTTGATATTTCTGAATATCTCATGTTTTTCTTTCTTCCTTGGCTCAGTGAAGCACAATTATTTTTTCCCCATTTGACTTGAAGATCTGAGTGATAACTAAAGCTCTGCAGGAAATGTAATTAGCATATTTGGGGTCTGCAGATGGGAGAGGAAAATAGGCTGGAGAGGGTGGGTTTGGGCAACCCCTCATTTCAGCCTACAGGAGATGAATGTCAGCTGCTCAGATTTTGAGGCATATTGCTGTAGTTGCTGTGGGAGCCTCACATTGATGCTCTCAGTGTCATATTCCTGTTACCCATTGAAATGAATTACTTGACTTTGAAGTTGTTATCATGGTTGCTCCTCTTTAAACAAATATCCTGTCTTCCTGAACAAAAGACATCAGCTGTAAAGTGCTGCTCTGGGGTTGGCCACCTCCAGGCAGGGCTGGGGAACAGCCAGCAGACCCCTCTGCCATACGCAGAGTCCAGCATGTATTTGGCCAGGATTTTGACAGTAGAGAGCCAAATACTGATTTGTCCGGAGCACCTACCAACCCTAAGACTTCACAGGCCTGAATCAGCGCTATGTAAAAAATTATCCAAAGGAGGTAGGATCAATAAAATCCAGAGATAAGTCACTCAATATTTCACCTTGGAAGTACGACCTATAATGCAAACCCAAACAGATCAAACCCCCTCTGATATAAATCTGTGACATCAGTGAAATGCATTGAGTCAGACAGGAAAGCACAAGAAAACCCTGTCCTGTTGATAATCTGACATTTGCTCCTCATATTGCATGAATCAGGAGGGGCAGACTTCCCCCCACTGTTTGCATGAAGGGAGTTTTGCTAATTTTTCACATCTAGCATTACAAACACAGCAGTAAGAGGGAGGGTGAGACAGCCATCAGGCACATACAATAACAGATTTGCAGCTCTCAGGCTCAAGGCTTCCCCACAGCGGTGGCTCTGTGCTTATGAACACTTGAAGTGCATCCCTAATGATCTCACCCAGCTGTAGCAGACAGTCAGGGGTTTGCTGCTGGTTATCAGGCACGATGGTGGACTAGCTGCCCTGCTGCGCCACTGAGAATTGCCAGAAACTTGTGAATGGAGCCTCTGTTTGGGATCTCCATTGTCTTCACCATTATTATTATACCTTTGTAATAAGCAGAAAGAAATCCAAGGGACAGGTCTACAGCTCCTTTGGTCACAGGAACAGAGAGAAATGAATCCAGCATGTCTCCAGCACTCCCACGGCTCTGTGTCTGCTCCCACTCAGGCTCCCCTATCCTCTGTTTAAGACCCTGCAGATAACAGGGTCCCTGAACAGGCACAACAGGCAAAATTGAACAGGCAGTTCCAAATTTAGAAGGTAGCTCTGTTCCCCTGTGTCGTGTTTTAACCCCAGCCATCAGCTAAGCCCCACACAGCCGCTTACTCACTCCCCCCCGGCGGGATGGGGGAGAGAATCAGAAGAGTAGAAGTGAGAAAACTCATGGGTTGAGATAAAGACAGTTTAATAGGGAAAGCAAAAGCTGTGCACGAAAGCAAAGCAAACCAAGGAATTCATTCCCTCCTTCCCACCAGCAGGCGGGTGCTCAGCCATCCCCAGGACAGCAGGGCTCCATCACGCGTAACAGTGACTTGGGCGGGCAAATGCCATCGGTCCCAACATCTCCCCCTTCCTCCTCCTTCCCCCAGCTCTATATGCTGAGCATGACGCCATAGGGTGTGGGATACCCCTGGGGTCAGCTGGGGTAGGCTGTCCTGGCCGTATCCCCCCCAGCTCCCTGTGCCCCCCAGCCTCTCGCTGGTGGGGTGGGGTGAGAGGCAGGAACGGCCTTGGCTCTGTGTGAGCCCTGCTCAGGAGGAACCAACACATCCTGGGGTTATCAACCCTGTTCCCAGCACAAAGCCAAAATATAGCCCCAAACTAGCTACTGTGAAGAAAATTAACTCTATCCCAGCCAAAACCAGCACACCCTGGAGCAATTTTTTCTTGTTCCTAGTGGCACAGCAAAGGCATTTCTTCTTTCTCCCCAAGCTAGGCTAAGCAGCTAGTCCTCACCAAGATCTAGTTCTGTATTTATTCTGTTTGTGTCACACCCAGGCACCATAAGGTTGTCTCTATAAGCATAGTAGCTCCAGGATCCCTGTTGTCCAGATATCCCCAGAGCCAGGCAAGCTGCATCAGCTGGCAGGGAAACCAGAGCTCAGCAGTGGGAACAAGCCTGAATTCAAGTCCAATACTACAGGAATTATCGACATCACACCCCAGGCTGTGTAGTGCAGACAACTGCACTCAGATACAGCCAAGACAAGTAGTACAGCCATAGCCTAATTGTCATATTTGCATGAAGCAGAAAAAGTATGCTACATTAATATCCTGGTGCGCTTTGCTGGTCTAAGTCCCATCCAAAATAAGGGTTTTGCTTCAAACCATGCAGGCAATTATTTGCTTGCAATGCAAACTAAATAGATTTTGCTTTAACTTTCCAAATTAACAACTCATTGATCATCAACCAGACATAAGAAATATCAGCTCAAACTATAAATGCTCATGAAATTTATGGTCACAGAATGGTACAAAGAAAACTGTACTGGAGCCTTCCCCTGAGGGTTCATGTAATGCCTGCTGCCTCCAGCTGACTCCGATAGTGCAGCACAGACCTCTGCTCCTCAACTGAAAAGGCAACCCCATTCGCTGTTGGGTGGTGTAGGCTGTTTTCTCCCCCTGGAACAGGCACCACGGGGGAACACCACACTTCCTCAGTTTGTTGCATTGACTTCCAAATACATAGCTGTAAAAACAAACTATGGCCCTTAAGTTTTGTGTGAATGAATGTAAATCATTACCTCAAGCATGCAAACAGCAAACCTGCTTATAAGATTTATTATTGTCAAGCTGGGCAATTACAGCATGGAGTCAAGTTTGTGTTTTAATAAATGAAGTACCAAAGCTCTTGCCAAAAAAAGAGGAAAAAAAATAATTAAGTCAAACTTAATCTGATCCAGATGGGCTGCATCAGGTTTTACCCAGCATGGCACTGGTTTGATAAGAGAGACAGGTCGTCTGCCCAAAATGGGGAAGGGCTGCCCCCCTGCCTCAGGAAATGACACGCTTTAGAATCCAAATGCAAGAAGATGCAACGGATCTTTAAATGACACAAATTAAAAATTAATTAGCTCTCTGGGTTTTTTGTTGTGTGATTGGTTTTGTGCTCAGGCGATTAACTGCCAGCAGGGTGGCGACCAGCAGAAATAAGCTCTGCTGCAGCCCCACGAAATGGCAGGGGTGGGTAACAATACAGAAACAGCTGGCGGCAAGAGGCTCCAGCACAGCTTAAAGGAAGGTGAGAATATCCTCCCTGACTTGCTTCGTTTGTAAGAGAAAACCAGTGAGACCTTCTGCCAAAGTAACTGAACTGTGTGAGAGAGATACTGTGTTCTGTACTCTTTTTCCCTTCCAAACAAGTGCAAGAGAAATATAGTAAGCACTTTCATCCATCAGACACTGCCCACTGAGGATCACAGCTTAGTTTACTATATTTCACTGCTGCTCTTCCATGGACATACAAGGCCACGTCCTGACAATAAGGCGCTGCTAAATGCTGGTTTGGTCCTTTGCCTGCTCCCACAGATCTGGTATCTCTGCCTGAGACTGCGCTCTGCACCAGCCTTGCCCCAGGATCGGGCAGACTGATGGTATCCTACTGCTCATGTACCAAACAGCTTGAGTCCAGGTCACAGATCCAACATCTGGGTTATTCAGTTCCTGCATTTTTTTTGTCTTCCATGGTAAAAGGATGGTGTGGACTGAACCTGTCAGAAAAACAGGTATGGTCCAGCTCTGCCCCAGATTAAGTCACTCTCTCACACCTCAGTCTCTTACTTTCTCTTCTTTCTTCTGCCCTTCTTACTGAGAATCTTTCTCTTAGGAGTAGCGAGTCCCTCTTCTCATTTTCACACCCTGATCTCACTACCATAACACTGCTAAAAAGACCAACATGGGCGCTGGGACATCCACACATTGACAAGGCAAGTCAGCTGCACTGCACTTTGTGCTGGGCCAGAGGATGAGGACAGATGGTACCCGAAAATTGGCAATACCTCACCTGTAATCACCAATGAAAATCTATTTTCTAAGAATCTAACAAACAGGTAAATGATGTCCCTGACTTGGCAACTTCTGTCTGAGTTCTATCATTGCCTTAATTTTTTTTTCTAAAGTGCCCCATATTCTGCCACTGTTTTCCTTCCTTACTACTAGTCTCAGTGTTCAGGGTCACAAGCAAATGAGACACATCTGCTTTCTATTTAAACCAGAGAGGAAATATTTATGCTGCAGGAGAACCTGTGGTTTTGCTTGCAGTGTCAGAGGAAGCCATTCAACGTACAGCAGGAGGCTCCAGGGCACCTGCAGATAGCTAGCTGGGCTAGATCAACTTCTTTGTATTTAAGCGGCTGGCAGCAAGCCATTAACTGTGTTTGAGTTTTTGCCTTCAGTAGGTGGTTTCACTCCACTGGAGCCCAGCACCATGGCGGGGGTAGAAGGAAGGAAAACAGAAAGGCATCACCAGTGTATATCCAGTGTTCTGACATGCTAGTTAAGTTCTAAATTATGTTTTTAATTACTTGGCATGATTTATTGAGACAGTGTCTCAAGGTCATAAAGCACCACAAAGTGACACAACTTGCCTGCCAGCTTGAATCTCTGCCACTGAAGTGCTCCCTTCTGTTCTGCTCTGTCATGCTTCCTGTGCCTCCTCCCACAGTATCCAGCATCTCTGTGGTTGGATGTGATCAGACCTAACACTTTAGGTACCTTTGGGGGCTGATTCAGTAGCTGTGAGCCAAGGCTGGAAAGGGAAAGGTTTGGGGATAGTAAAAAGCTGGACTGAAGGATTGGCTTCCAAAGCACATGTAAAACAGGTCTGCCAAAGGAGTAGTTAAAAAAAAAAAGGTCCCATTGTTGACCCTGTGCTAAAGAAACAAGAAACCTAGAAAGCAATCAGGTAGGAGTAAAAAGGGGGGAAAAATTCTGCTGCTGTAATGCCTCGCAGGCAGCCAGTTCATGCAGCATGACACAGCCTGTCTGGGTGGATGAGACAACAGACCTGCAATCCACTGAACTTGTCCTGCACCAGCCTAAAATAAGCAAGAGGATGGTTAAGGCCCTGCCCAGTGCTATGGGGCCCTGAAGAGTTGTAAAGGAAGACTTACTGATCTTAAAGGTACAGCAGGAACTCCCTTGCTTTGCACCCAGTGCATAACGATGTGTTACTGCACTGCCAATTAAAGCTGCTAACACTCCTTGTGCCTTTGGGAAGGAATTTGTGCCCTTCCTGTGGCAAAACAGTGCAATGTGACAAGGAAGAGACTGTGGAATCCAACCCTGATGCATTTTAAGGCTTCTATAAATAATTAAGGGAGCTCATTAATTAATAAAAAGAAAGTAAAATTGAAAAAGCAGGAGGAGAGGGGCAATGAATACCCATTGGGGGATAATAAGTATGTCCTACACTGCAGCTTACACAGACTGAAGTCTTTTAGGGAGAGTTAAAGTGGCTTTGTGGTTTGAGCTAGAGAAACAAATCTTAGCTGGAAGAAAAATCTTCTGGGAATAACAAGCTGCTTCCTAAATCCAGGTTACACTTGGGAAGATTTTTCAAGATTTACACACTCAAGTGATAACAACATGGGATATATACAGATGTATCTGTGTATTTCTCAAATACATGAGAAAAAAAAAAAGGATCTAGCTGGTGCCTGAGGTTGGCTTGCACCAAGTCTTTGGGGATGAGATAAAATACAGCAATGCAGAGAAAAACATCTTTCATTAATTAGATCATTATTAGCCTCCTCTGGCTCAAACGTGGGCAGCTTTGAAACCCTAGCTGCTATCAAAGAAAAGATTTACAGAAGTTCCACAAAGACAGAAAAAAACAATAAAGTCTGGTAATATCCCAGTGGGCTAAGAATTGGTAGAGTACACTGACTGCAAGTCACTAATTACAGCAGCTTTGAAATCAGGAGCTTAAATCTGTGCTAAACAGCAACATGGTGCTTTGGGCCACAGTTTCAAGCACAGAGAAGAAACATGCCAAACACACGCACCCAGGCACAGACAAGTCATTCCAAAAGGAAACCAGGAAATTGCAGGTGCAGCTGAATGCTTGTGAGCACACAATTACTCAATGGGTGTTTGCAACTGCATATTTCATACGCGCAATTACCTCTTTGCACCCCCAGCCTGCATATTTTTGTATGCAATTTAAATGCTTATCTTTAAGAATGTGACCTTGGTACCTGAAAATATAAAACTTGCCCAAAGTGCCAATCTGAATGTCTAGTAGGCATCAGGGTTTTAAACAGGTGAAAGGGCTGTTTTATCTCATATTACTGACACACTGCCTGACACAAAATTGGTACTTTGCTGCTGATGACTTCTCATCTCTTCAATATTTCCCTTGGAAGTTTTGGCATGCAGCTGGTGAGCCGTGCAGCACAAGTGAAGGGAGAGGAGATGTATGTCTACCCTATAGAAAGGAAATGCAGAGAAAAGGTATTAAACGAGGTTGAGGCCTGAGATCTTGCCAAATCAAGAAAATGGAAGGTAATACAGGTGGCTGTACTAAAGGGCTATCTTTTGCTGTCAAGCAACCTGACATTTGCTCTGGTTTCAAACACTTATAATCTGTTGTGAAATATCCTTTGGATTTTACTGTCAGCAGCCCTGTAGAGATGGGGGGTCTGCAGCTGGGAAGGCAGGAGGAGGATGTACAAGTACATTCAGCCTCTGCTGCCTGCCCCACAGACCCTGCCCAGCGTGGCAGCAGGCCAGCGAGGTCTGGTACACAGCTGCCACGGGAAAGAAGCACCTGTATTTTTGCCAAACTCTGCTAGGAAAGCCTCCACCATGAAACAAACACGATGTAGGTTTGATGCAAAATCTATTGAAGTAGAGGGAAAAGCAGTCAATAATACGACAATATCCTAAATAAAACTTTTACTTCCTATTTTAGAGCCTGCATGGCTCTACACTACAATAGATGTTTAAAAACACCCAGCAAGCTATATGCAAGTAGGAAAGAAGTCTTTCCCAGTGCAGGGCCAGCACAACCCTTATTTCTAAATTTTCCCCCCTCAGTGTAGAAGACTCAAAGCTAAGGTAACTTTCAAATCTGCTACACCATCAGGTTTTAGTGGTCTAACTCCACTGCATGGCTTCTAGAAAATTATACTAATCCTAAAATATGTGTCTGATGTAATGTCTGTAACAAAAATGTTGGGGGAACGGGCTGGGGCTTATTTGTGCTACCTCACTTGCACCGCTAGCAGTCTGCCGTGCCTTCCAAGAAAGAGCAAAAGAAGGGAACAGAACTTGAAGAAATCATGCTAAAGAATGGATATTAGTTGCAGAAAAGTTGCATAGTTATTCATTACTACTCCACAGTAGCTTTAAAAGACTTCACATATGTAAGAATTGATGGATGAAATAAAAAAAAAGAAATATATTTCCACCACCTAGTAAGGGAAAAAAAATCTCTGTCCAAGACTGCAATGATTTATTAATATAAGTAATCAATAACAATAGGTTTGTATCAGTTTTAAATCTAATTTAAACTTTCAGGTCTCAATGTACTCATTAAATAATATAATAGATTTACATATTTTAATTATATTTTATGGATTCTGAACATAATGTAATTAAAAGGGTTTTTCAGCAGAGATGATTAATGAACAGGGCAGCCAGATGCTGCATACAGCCATTGTGTGCAAAGGACTTCAGTGTGATATGAGCTCAACCCCCGATCTGAGCAGCAGTAGATTCACCTACACATATAACCATGTGCATTAACAACTGCATGCACTGAAATGAGGCAACCAGAGGCCAGAGTGAAGGTGCAAACCCTTTTGGCTGTTAGCTCCTCCCTTAGCAATCAGTTACACCAGAAACATACCAAGACACGGGCTTAGAAAAGCATAGCCCACAGAGCATATCTTCGCTGAGCAGGACTGTGTGAAATACAGAAGAGATATTTCAGGGATATCAAGGTGATATCCCTCAGACCAAGCACCGCTCCTCCACACGTTCAGCTGTGTTATGTGTTTTACAAGTGGGGAACTGAGACCTGGAAGAGGGGGAATGAACTTGACCCAGGTCCCAGAGCAGGCAGGGACAGAGCCAGGACAAGGGACAGGGCTCCCTATGTCCACCCTTCTTATCCAGCCATTAGGCTGAAGGAATGATTTTGACAAAAGGCTGGTGTGCCAAAACTGCTTTTCCAACCATATCAGACCAGCTAATAAAAGATACTAAATCCTTTTGCAAACCTTGCATCTCTCGTATCCTTAAAATGTCACAACTGTAACACCATCGCTATTAGTTCCGCATTCAAGTATTACCTATCAGTAAAATGCAGCTCCCTTGAACCAAGGTCAAAACCTACTGAACTACATCCCCAAGAGCTTCAGCAGCCAAAGTGACTGCTGAAGACGGGAAGTAAAGGAGATTTGAAATAAAAACTGAAATGAAAACACAGAGGAAAGGAGGTCAGCATTGCCAGCTCTCTTGACTCCACTAAAGGTCTTTGATACTTCATGTTTCCTCTACAGCTTCAGCTATTTGGTCTTGTGAGCAAAGAAATAAAGTTTCTAGTCCTCACAACTGTGAGGAAAAACTGAAAATGCAACATCAGGGCAATCAAACAAGAAAATCTAGAAGGCAAAGAGAAAGACCCCAAAATTCACACAATGCAGCCCAAGGAGGTTCTAGTCTTAGGTGAAGCCTCCTCGTACTACTAAGGTATAAAATATTACTACAGCACGTAACAACAAATGAGCAAGCGGTCACTTGTCTTGAGGTTTGTTGGCCCCCAGCATTTGAAAGCCTCTGTATGTTGATTTAGTAGCCAATCCTCAATTACTCTCCAGCTTTCTTTTCCCCTTCTATAAACCATTCTCTAGCATCTATACAAATAATACGTCAATAGAACTCTCTAATATCCATACAATCCATGATGTGGGATGTTTTGCATTTTTGAGATCCCTTCACTGATTTAGGGAAATAATTCATTGTTCTCTTTTCCTTTCTACTTCATTTAAAACAACTGTGCCCTCTGTGCCCTTTGCTGCTGTGAACTGCACCATCCTCCTGCCTCGGTTACACTCTTCCCTTCACAGCAGCACACGCAAGAGCTGGCAAGATCTGGGGAGGGCAAAGATGGCTGCAAGATTTGGGTCACAGGTAAAATTTGACTTGTGGGGGAGAGAAGCCAGGTAGTCAAAGGACTTAACTGACTGCCAGCAGTGCTTTGGAGACCCGGTGAGGAGAGGGCAATGCTCCCTCAGCCCCCTTGCCATCCTGTTACATATTCAGGGTTATTCAAAACACTTACAGTTTCTTGCAAGATGGATCCCATAAATTCCCCTGTTTGTGATGAAATCTGGATTTCCTGATTTGACATAATTTTCAGTGGCTTCCACTTTTTTTTTTTTCCATTGTATTTTTTCCTTACTGCGAGTTTTTGAGACTTCTGACATGCAGACAGGGGACAGTTTTGGCTTGGCCTGGCACAGGGCAGACAGCAGCAGTAAAAGCACCCCTGGTATTTCTGTTTTCATCTGAGCCTACCTTCAGTGTCTGGAATTTGATTCAGTTTTCTGGTACAGGCAGGTCCAGGGAGACTCTCAATATGTGTTATATCTTAACAACCCACAGACCTTTCCAAGCTGAGGCTGAGTTTAAACAAACCTGAGCTGAGCTTGAGACAACCCAACTGGGACAACTGGGCAAACTATAAACTATGAATAGCATCTGTTGACTGCTTTGGACTGTTTCACAGAAAATGTTCACATATAGTGAGATTTTTCCACTATTACTCAAGTTGAATTAGACCTTACTCTGCAGAAAACATCACTGTAATAAGCTATACAACATGAAATTGGCAAATTTTGTAAACGTTTCCTTTGATTTTCACGTATTCTCAGTTCACCATACAGTATGCTGGCCTTTTAGTCATAGAATGCTCTTTTGGGAGTAGCAACTAGTGATTCAATTAATCTCTGTTATCTTCTACCCTCATGATCACTTTCTCTATCACCTAAACAAGATTATCTTCATGTTTAAATAATTCCTTATTATTGGTCCTAATACCACTTCCCCTAAATATGCACACAGATGACATTTCAGTTTCACTGATTTTCCTGAAAAAATGGATTTTAAATGAAGTGTAAAATACAACTCAACCACAACAATATTAGGAATTCCCCCAAAAGATCAACCTGTGGTGGCTGAAGCAGATACCCACTATGAGATATTCTGAAATAAGAGAACAGCACATTCTCCTAAGAGAACAGCACAAAATCTGTACAGATTTACATGGTGTTTGTCTTCCAGCTCCCTGCTTGAGCAGCCTCACTTTTACACAATTTCCACTACAAGAGAAAACATTAATGCCTTCTAACACACACCTTAGTTAATCAAGGTCAGTCCTAGGGTTACAACTGTATCCACTAGCAGATGAGTTGTCCTAAAACATCCTACTAGTTGATACTGTGTCAGTCTTGACCTCTAGATAAGGTCTTTCCTCTTCTTGCTCAGCTTTACCTTCAAATTATAAAGCAAGTTTCATTATCTTCTCCGAAGAACCTGAATGCATCACTTTCCCATTATTGTCCATGCTATTACCATCAGAAACTTGTCCCCAGGGTCTCATCTCTCAGATGGCATCCCTGTTCCCTCCAGCCTTGGCTCCAATTCTAGCTCTCACTGATGTTTCTGCATTTGCTCAGTAAACACACCATGTTCTGTATAATGTAAAACATGAGCATCTCATACACTGATAAAATTACTTCTGTGCTTACACAGCTACTTAATTTCATTTTGCCATTTTAAAGTTAAATAATAAACATGGATTGTAGCCAGGATACTGAGTGCTGCTTTCTCCCCCTCTAGTTTTTGATTTATGTGTTTGTTTATTTACTGATATATTTAAGTACTCCCTACTGCATTTCACACATAATCTGGCAAATCCTGAGGATTTACTTTCACAATTGATTAGAAAAGTCAATGTTTTACAGATAGGATTAAAATGGAAAATATCTAGAAGCCTTGATGGAATCTACTTACAACAAATACTATCTCCAAAAGGCTCTGCAGCCCTTAAAAATCTATGTTGTGTGTTGTCAAACACAGTGAAGTTATGATCATTTCCTGCTACAGGTATTATGTCAATTAAAGAAATATACTTGCTCATTTGTCCATTGTGAGAGCACCTTCTAGGCTTTTCATTTAATCAGCACATGGGAAATGATCATTGTTTTCCATTTGCTGGTAGTTTTCTTCTCTTCAAAATTAAATCAGACAGGCTAGTAGGCAATGCTGAGGCAAGCAGTGCATTTTCAGAATTTTCACTTTACTAATCTAAATTCAAAAATTCTAAAAATGTCAACATGTGACATGTTGTTTTTTCCTTTTTTTAGCTCCAAACCACATATTACTTTTTCAGTTTTATTTATTTTTAAATCAAGTGCTTAGATTTTGTTGTTAATGCTTTATGACAGGGCAAACTGAGTTTTAGCTTTTTGATTCTCTGTCAAATAGTGAACCTGGCTTCCTTTTGATCCACTCTCCTAACCAAAAATAAATCAGTTATTCACACACAGCTCACTCCACAGTGGAATAATTTTCCAGATCATGAAATTTCAGTGCAGAGTGATAAAAAGATTAGGCTGGTGTCAGAGAGCAGATTACAGGGCAGCCTGGAGAAAAGAATTAGATCTACTCCTAATCCCATTCTCCTGGGGCTCAGGTCCTCTTGCTGGCCTTTGCTGGTGCTGCTAGATGGTAAAATTCAATTCTGTTGCACAGTGCCATCAGTGGTTTGAATTCATAAAAGGGGCTTTGTTTTGCTGTTCTTAGTTAAATTAATGCCAACATGTGGGGGGAAAGGAAAGAGATTGTGTGCTGGGACTGAGAAATTCCTAAAGAGAGCAAGGCATCACTACAGTATTAGCTGACCACTGGAATCTGTAGAACAGTCAATATTGATTGACCTTGCCTGTTACAGAAAGGTCAAATGAGCAGACAGGGTACGGTGATGGGAAAGCACTGTTTGTGTGTCTCAGTACTAAAAAGTCACATAAAGCCAGAGACAGACAATGCACAGAGACCCACACAAGTCTAAAGCATTGGAAAACACCCCAATTAAGTGAAAATTACCATTCCCATTAAGTGGCAGCCATCATTGCTTAATTGCTACCCAGGGAGGTATCCTGATTAACAGCAGATGAAGTTTAGCACATCTTATGCAGTGGCTTATTGCTCAGATATGAAAGAAAGGAAAGGAAAATGAGAAATATAAGACTTAGGCATTTCGGTCCAAAGCTGGAGGTGTTCGTTTTTGCTAGATAAAACCATAGCAGGGCTGGGGATCCACTGAACTGGGGTGTCCTTCTCTCCTCATGTGTAATGTCAGGGTCTTGCAGGGACTGGGGTTTTGCCATTTGTCTGCTCCCAAGTGGGAAAGGAGCAGGAGGCAAGTCCACCTGCTCCAGCCAGATGCTTAACCCAGCCCTGGCTGGACTGCTTCTTCTGAAGAGCTCAGGGCAGGCCAAAAGCACCTTTTATTCAGTTAGAATCAGGCCCACTGTTCTCACTCTAAATCCCCTGGTCTCAGTGAAGAGTATGGCTTTGTCAAGATAATGTGATCACTTCTTTTTTTTTCTAACCCAGCAATTCCTCTTTCTTTGGAAGAGCTTTGACCTTTAAATGAAGGTGCATGCCAAGAAAAATCCAGAGCTTGTTATCAAGACAATCTGTGGCACAGGCTGTGTGGTATTGTCCTCCTGAGGTGATGAATCAGATCTATCAGCGTCTAGATACTAAGGCCTTTTTTATCCTTGCAAACTCAGGGCTTTCCAAATCTTTAAGCCTGATCAGAGATAGAGCACTACAAGAGCTTACTTAAATCTCAGCAAGCAGAAAAGAGGGCGATGGGGAGAGAGCTCACATAAAATAAAGAACACCACTTTTTAAAGATAAAACATAACTCTAGGTACAATAAAAGCCTTTAGAGAACAGAAGAGATCTTTGTCAGGAATGTATCTCATTTAGTCCCATTGTTTCACTTTGTGCTTTTCAGAAAGCCAGCCATTTATCTTGCCTTTTTTTTTCCCCAGTTTTTTTTTTTTTCCTCCTTTCCTGATGCCAGTTTCCATTTCATTAGGAAATGAATCACTGATGAGGTGCTAGTCCTGTCTCCCTGCAAGCAGACCTCAAAAAGAGGGTAGTCAGGAAAAAGAAAATACACAGTCTTATGACCTAAAACCTGAATGTTTTTACAAGTACAGTTTTATTTATGTTGTGCTGTGTTATGGATAGCTGTTGTTTAGTGTTTATGGCATGCAGGCTAATAATTCTGAGTCAGAGTACCTATGGTTAGATACCTTCAACATGTTTTGAGCCTCCAAAGAGAGAAATTGTCAAAGGGAAAAGCAAAGGGCAGAAGAATTCCTAAATTTCCACACAATTTCCCCTGTAGGTGCTGTGAGCCAAACCTTCCTGGTTCACAACACATTGCTGGGATGCTGTACCTGTGTCTCTGAAAGCCTCAGAGGGATCTCTCATTTTCACAGTTGGTGTACTGCACACACATTTGTTCGTGGAGTTATATGCCCAGACAAGGAGACAATCACATTTCTGTAGCTTGAGTACCCCTGTGATGAGGCATAATGCTGTCGTGGTTTTTGCACAGAGAAGCAAACTCCCAGAAAAGCCATGTCAGCTTGAGTATGACCTTTCATTCAACAATGATGCAGATCAGGATATTTTCTATGCAACCTGGCTGCGTACTGAGTGCACACAAGTTGTCAGATATGGTACAGTATACACCCAAAACATCCTTAGTCTGATGATCCCCAAAAAGCAAAGTCTTGACCCACATAACAGTTCATTTTGGCTGCTTCGGGTATTCCACAGTGAGAGAGGAAGGGAGGGGACATTGCTTTCCTCCACACAAACTCATCCAAGACTCAGACAGAATTGGTATGACACACAAACCGGACTGTTGCCAGAAATGCCCATCTTGGAGCTTGAAAAATGTGTTTGTTTTTCCCAGAAACATCAGCCTAATAAAATACATTCTCCCTACCAACATAGTCTCTTTTATATCCTCTGACAATACTCGTACATGACTATCATGATGCTGTGTGAGTCTTCACAGCTTCCAGCTACATTTTTGCTAAATTTCAGTTGGATAACCACAAAAGAAAACAAATGCATTTAGCAGTTGCAGAATCTTGTCCCTCAGCTTGCAAGGTTAAGATACAAAATACACACATTCATTTTATACAGCTTCTAAGTGACTAATCTAATGTGTCCTCCATTTAGAGAGCATGTAGCATTTTGCAAAAATGTATTGGACTGTCTCCCTTCCCTTTTTTCCAAAACCAGTGCATGTGCTGCATGACTTTTATCTATTCCTGCATGCATGGAATATGATACCTAACTCCACCTGTTCCTACAAACTGCTTATAATCTTAACAGAGAATACATAAATGGATTGGGAACAACACTGAGATCCTGGTAACTTGGTGGGCACAGACTGAGCATCTCAGGTGCCTGCAAGTCAAAGATGAATTCAGGAATGACAACACCAGCAGTCAGGAGCTTGCTTAAGAACATGCAGTCTGGAAGAATGAGCAAAGGACAACCACCATCAAACCCAGAGCAGGGTAGCCTAGCAATGGTGAACTTACTTAGTCATAAGTCTTTGGCCAAACTGCTTCATTTCTCCTAGTGCCTCCTGTCAGATTTGGCTAATCACCCCTAGGAGAAAGCCTTCTTCACATGATGTAGGTAAAAAGCCCAAGGTCATGGTGCAATCCTGATTACCTATAGCCTATCAGGCCACAAAAGAACACCCACTAAGCCATCCTTAAAGCTAAACACTATCCCTTCTTCTACTTCTCCTGGAAAGTACTTTAGCTTTGCAAATTGTGTTGCTTTCTTGCTTGTTCTACAGTTAATTGATTCGTATCTCAAGCCTACTTGTACCTAAGTAAACCTGTTATACTGATTTTAATGTTGCATTGTTTCTTTTCGCTCCCTGTCCTTCTCCATCTTCCTACTGGTCCTTGTTTTCTGTTCTTATTAAAGCATTTCTGGTCAGGGACTGTCCTTTTTGTATTCTTTGTTGTGTTGGAGGTTTTTTTCCCCCACTATTTTCTATATATCTACATTTGTATAACTTGTAGTGCGGAGAGGTTTCAGTAATGAGTTTGAATGTTTTTCCTCGTGGCAAGTTTTGTTTCCTCTGTTTCTGTTTTCTTTCCTTTATGCTGGAGAAAGGAGGAAACCTCAAATGAGCTGTGCATCAGCCCATTGATTAAGTGGAGTACCTTTCCATGCAGTAATTACCATTGCCTAAGCTACACCCAAGCACAGCAAATCATTTTTATTTCTGTATGCTCTGCAACTCAGAGAAAGAAGCCCTTGCCATAGATAGACAGCATATGAATTGCCAGAAAAATCCCAGGTTGTGTACAGATCATTTATAACCTAGCCAGCCCAGTGTTTGCAGAGGTTTTTGCCCACTAAACATCTCATAAATCATTGACTTGCTTTAAAAAGATAACAATAATTTCAAATAGGTAAGTGGGATTGGTCTGGATCATTATGCTCTCCCTCTAGGGCAGGGAGTTGAAAGTTTTAATTTTCTTTCATCAATCTAAGTCATCACCCAAGGCTGGAGTGTGATGTTTGACTTCCACTACTGGAAGCCTTAGGTAAGATAAGACCTGAACACCCTCCACAGAGGTCTCAAGTGATGCTACTGCACTTGTTCAGAAATTTGTATCATGAGACAACTGCCTGTGAGCAGAGTATTATAACCCTGCACCAAGCCCACTGTGGGATCAAGGCCTAAAGCCACCAGCAGCAGTGCCCACTGTCTTTCTTCTCATCATGGGTTTACAAATAAAGAGAAGGAGGCAGGGAAATGCCATGTTTGTGATCAGGACTCCCCAAACAGGTCTGTGTGCAAAGGTATTATAGACCACAGCCACAGTGAGTTCAGCATGGGTTTGGTAGCATTGAATTCACTGCACATGTTCTGTAGAGTTGATCTGAGCAGGGAACATATCTGGGGGTTCCATACATCTGGCAACACAAACCATTCCTCCAAACTAGTCCACTGACATTTGGGAGCCTGAATAATTGTTTTAAATCCTTCAAATCTAGCCAGAAAAAGAAAATGTGGCCTCATAAACTCAGATGTACAATATTACTCCTCCATAACAGCAGCTGAAAGCTACACTTACTCTCCCACCAAGTGACACATTTGTGGTGGTGAACTGTGGTGGTCTCCCCCATCAGTCCAGGACTGTATCCCTCTCTGCATCTGAATCCCACTTTCTGTTTGCTGTTTCCTCTGGCTCTGGGGCAGAAATGGGCTTTTTTTGTTACATTTGTGTAACAGAGGACCCTGGAATCCTTGCTTACAGTTTATGGCTGATGCTCTGATGAGCCACCAGTTCCAGCCATGACAACCGTAACAGAAACAAATGCAGTCCTGAGCTAAGCAATTTTTTTCAATTAATCTAGTGGTTTTTACTTCTGCAAAAACTGTACATGCATTTAATATTTCCCCAAATGTGCTCATTCTTTCAAATAATTTTCTGAATAATTTATATGACAAATTTTCAGCATGTGCCTAGTTTATTTGTTATTTTTTATTGGAATCAACTTCTTTCTAGCCAATTGTAATCATTCTTTGTATTCCTATAAAGAACAGAGGATCTTTCTGTTAGGACCTGTGCAGATAATGAGATACTGAATGTCCCTTATAGTCCATAACCACATAAAAAATACAACAAAAGATTGAGACAAGCAGAAGGCAGTAAACAGGGAAGCTCATAAGGCACAAGTGGGGAAGAAAAGTATTACAGAGCCACCAATGACCACTGCTTGATTGTGGCTTACCTGGAGTTCCTGAGTGTTTGAGAGGAATCCTGGCAGGATGAAGTTCAGTACAGTCACACATGTGGGATGCTCCAAGCCTGAAGCACGTCAGCTTTGAGCTTTCTCGCAGTATGATTCACATCATCAACCTGGAAAGGAAGAATTTGAACAATTTGACATTCTGGCAACAGCTTGTTGATGGCACATTGTACCAGCTATGCGAAGAACTGCTTCTGCAGGCAAGAGGAAAATTGGGGCACCAAGTTCAATGCTTTCTTAATCCACATATTGACACTGCCAGCAAAGACAGTCCTGCTTTTAGTACCAGATTTAGTGAGGTTTTCCAAACAACGTATTTCCTATGGGCCACAGAAGACAACTGGAGTGACAGACTGCAGATGAGTGCAAGCAACGAGCAAATCAGTCAGGTCCAAATCACCTTTCCCTGCCTCAAAACAAGATCCACCTTTTCTGGCTCCTTGCAGATACTGGACTCACTGGCAATGTGCCTGAGAACACAAATACAGATGTGAGAAAAGGAGACTTCTGCACTGCAGAATCACAACCACACACCAGCTACTGCAGGGGCACAGGGCTTAGAGAAGGGACTGAACTGCAATGGACTAATCTTCCCCAGCTACTGCTTAATTAAAATTTTCAGTACCCTATTCAGGATACAGAATTGAGTTATAGTTCAATAGGAGCATCAGAGAGTATTTAAATAAAATGTATTTCAATAAAAGGAAATTCAATCTAAAGAAGAGATTTTAAAAGGGTTGGACGTATTTCTCAGAACTGTTGTTCCTCCCCTTACAAACTGATGATTTGCTCTCTAAAATCTAATACAAACCTATAATGTTTTAAGAGGAGCATATTATATTTATCTGCTTACCTAGATTCCCTTGTAAATTAAACTGAAGCCCTCAGCGATACTTATCTTCCTTTTGTTCTTTCCTCTCTAATTATACTGTGGCACTAATTATCTTATGGGCAGAAACAGTCTATAGCTTGCTGCTGCTTCAAAAACTCAACCACTGCTCCTGCTACTCGCTCATACCTTATGAATATTTTCATTCAGTCAAAAAAAAAAAACCAACAAAAAAAGCAAGACTCTGCTGAAAGTTTTCTCCTTTTCTGCAAGTTCTCCATCTTCCTGGTTCTTACCTACTTGCTATCACTACTGATTCCCAAAGTCTGATTCATGTTTATCCTTGATCTATAACACTTCTTTACACTATAAATGGTACCTGTGCTCTAAAAAGCATGACTGTTTCCTGAGTAACATGACTAAAATTGTTAGGATCTTTTCCTGTAGCCTTGATGTGGATGAGTAGTCTACCTCTAGTGTAATCCCATCTGGAGCAATTTAATGCAGCTATCAATAGTGTAACCATGAATTTTTTCATCTGAGAAAATTATTGTAAAATTGGATCATCACAGAGCACATTTCAGTGAAAACACTGGTGGGGTTTTTTTGGTATAAGCTCAATAAATGATGTTTCTAATGTTAAATCATGCAATGTTAACTTATTGCTAATGACACAAGCCTATGCTCACTTCACAAAATCTACCACATTAAGACCCTCTAAAGAGAGACAAAAAGGGATCTTAACAAATTTTTCAACTCATCAACTCACCATGGAGTCAACTTAAAGCATTGATTAATAGGACCCTTGCTATCCTAGCTGAACCTGTAAGCAGCTTAATAAGACATAAAATATTCTGCTCAGGGTTTTTAGTTTAATACTTTTTTATTGATTTTTTTACAAGAAAATACAATAACATTGTGCATATAAAGCAGTCTGTGCAAGGCCTTCATTTTGCACCGGCACATCAAAAGTAACATCCATTCATTTTGCATCTGTCACCGATCCTCATGACCTTTAAACTGTTATTCAGCAAGAAAATTAAATATCTAGCAAAAAGCTTTGAAAGAACGACTCATTAGAGAGTACCTAGTATGCGCTACGCATTGCATCAGGTCACACACATACACACCTCTAATGGGAAACTGTGGACACCTTTTAATGCCAGCAGCGAGCACAACAGTCTTTTTTGCGGTGAGGGGGTTATGTTACCATACATGCATAGGATGTGGTTGGGCATTTATGAGTCTCATGAGAAAACAAAGAATTCAAGTGACTTCACCAAGGTCACCCACTCCTTTTAACCACCTATATGGCATTCACAGCTGCAGCGTCTCCATACTTTGTCTGGATTTCACTTGTTTCTCTGCAGCCCTGTGTTACAAGAAGAGCTTCACAGCTGTCACCCTCCCCAGGCCTCCTCACTTGTACCCCACTCCAGAACCACTGACACCCCTACTTTCAACCTATGCTTTAACCACAAGGCTTTCTTTCTGCCCTGCTGAGACCAGCCTTCTTGGAGCTCATCCTCCCAAACTGGCACAATGAAATAGCTGTCTCTTTCCCCCAGCTTGAACTGAAGTGTTCAAATGCTTCTGTTTGCTTGATTTCTGCTGGCAAGGACAAACTGCTCCATTCACCTCAAAGCCATCAACCGCTTCTGACTACCCTCACAGCAAGCGGCAAGGAGAGTTTCTACCTCCATTTGTCACGGTGCCCACACTATGTGGCTCTGAAGTCATTACACAGGGCAAGAGAGGCAGCTGCCTAGAGCACAGGACTGCTTAATGGGCAACCAGGCTATTTTTGTTTTCAGTTTTATCTCACTTTGTTTTTAAATGTCTTGCCTAGAGCAAAAGGCCTAGAGTCACCACCATTGGGAAGCCCCATCGTCACATAGGGATCTTTTCCATGAGGCAGAGCATACGGCAGGTTTCAGACATGCTTAAAACATCCTGAACAAAACTGTCTTCCCCCTGTCCAACAGTGACCCCTTTGTGACATTGCACAATAACAACCATAGACTTTGGGGGGAGGAGGATTGTAATCATTAAATTGTAAATCCCTTTAAATGCAAAGATCAAAGGGAAAGTTTCAATCCAATGACACATAATTAAAAATGCAGACATGAATGGCTTTGATTCATGAATGCTTATGCACTTTTAAATTGTTGCCAGGGAGATCAGGGCATGAGAAAATTAAAAACCATTACGCTTCAAAAGGATAAATGATTTTCACAGCTTTCTAACATTATTTCCTGTTGCGCAGATTTTTGTGTTTTAACATTTCCCCCGCCCTGCCTGGGTAGATTAGTTCTGAAAAATGTTTTTCAGAAAATGTTCAGAACTCAATGAGATTAAAAGGAGATTAGTGAACTTGTTGGATGGAGAGTTCCCATTGGTACTTAATGGTAAATGCTCAGGGCAGTTAAAGAGGAACCCCCACACACACATTGTACCCTTTTACCTGTGTTTTAATTTAAAGAGTTGTGACCTTTTAATTCATTATTCTTTTTCTAATTGAGCCAGTACAATACAATGTGGTATAGGCCACAAGCCAAAACTCCCTTAAGTTAAAGGAAATATTCCCATGATTGTGGTGGTTTCAATCTGTTTGTTTAACATTTCTCACTTGTAAAAGTCAAAGCACTTAACTGAAAGGAAAAGGCTGCTTTCTATTTCACAAATAAAAAACCCGAGATGTATACAATGGACAAGATTCTAAACCATCATTTCACAGGTGTTAGACCAAATCTAGGGCTGTCAACTACAGCAAATGCTCCCGCTTCTGATCCTTGCCATCTCAGATCTGCCCTGCTTCAACACGTAACTTTAACAGTCCCAACTGGCACCTAAGACACCCAAGTGCTTTAAAATCACCCCAATTTTACCAGAGACAGTGTTGCTCCATATTTGCAAGTGTTTAGAAGTTAATTTCTTGGACACTAATGTATTGCTGAAATTCACCTGTGAGATGATGGTTTGCAATGAACTCATGGGCAGCATTTTCATTAGTGGCCTGAAAGTACATGTGAAAATAACAAGAAACTCTTTAGTGCTGAACTCACATTGCTCCTTAACTATGGATCACATGAAGGGTGAGCACCATCAGATAAAATCTTGAAACCTATACTGTACATGCCTAGGTATGAGCTGGCCACCCTTTTCTCCCTGTACAGTTGATGGAATACAGGACAACCCATCTCATCTGCAAACACCCACATATGTAACTTCAGATGTCTTGGTATCATGTACATAGTTTTGGTTTATATGTCTAACCTTACGTATGATGAATTCCACTATTCAGAAGGTGCACCTTTGGGATGAAGGAGTAGATACAGCCTCAGAGGCCCAGCAACTCTAGATACACCAGAAATCCCATTCTGTTTGCATGCAGTGGAAATTCAGTACTCTTTTCATAAAGTAAGGTGCAGCTGAAATAACGTCTGCATCAGGCTGACTTGCTCCTCACCCTACCATGGCATTTTTCAGCTGCCAGTCAAGCCAACCTTCACAAAATTTTCCCTGAGGGGGAAAAGCCAGAGACAAGTAGCAGCAGACTAACAGAACACCTTTTGTATTTACTTCTGAACATATGCACCAGACGTTGTTTCTGTTTGAGACTGGGCTACTTCTGAAAAGTATCTCCACAGTGGCAGCCAGCTGAGATTCAGCATAAGGGGCCATCCCAAAAATGCATTGATGCCTGCCTTTGTTATCCACTGCATTTGGTGAGATAGCTCCAGGAATAAAATGCCCCCATTAAGATCTCTAATATATTACCCCTTTTTGTTATTTATCATTTCTAATATCTGAGTAGCAAACAAGACATGATGCATTTATCTTTCTTTCAGTTGGTGGTTGTTCAAGAACATGTTAATATTATTCTTTGTTTACAGTTATTGGATCAATAATGTTGCTACATAATTCTTATTCTGCGGATTTTAGTCCAAAGGAGATTTTCCAGTCTCGGTTTCTTTGTGGCACAGACCATAACACTTAATCCATTTACTGCAAGGCTTAGATCAGTAACTCACATTTGATTAATGCAAAAGCATCTGGTGTTAACTTGAGGACTTTAAGAAGCAGTTTATGCAATTTTTTTTTATCTGCCTTATTTTTTTTATGTGAATTTGGGCCTTTCTCCACTGATGCTAATGTCCCCATCAGCATTTTCTATGTGCAAAACCAAAACCCTCTTCACGTTCAAGCATCTGCATCCTCTCATAAATCTGGCTGTTGTTGAACACAATCTTCTTCCACATACATCCCTGCAGAATGACTGTCCTGTCTTAAGGGAGAAGGAGACCAACTCCTCTGCAGGTTTAAATGAGCTCCACGTCATTACTGTCATCATTTTACATTAACTATTTGGCCCTAAACCTGGCAGTGTTGTAAGAGCAGGCTGACAACTACTGGATAGCAGAGACTGTTTGAGCTGAGACAAGCCCCCCCATTCACGTGAATACTCAGACTTCTTCCCTGGCCCAGTTCAGGGCTCCTCTGAAGTTCCTGGACCCACATACATTCAGTCTTTGGTTTAAAAGAATTCACTTAGCCTAAGATGAGGCATCCAATTTCATCACGCTTTCCTCAAGCTTTTTGGCAAGTATCTGTACCGTTCTGCTCAGCACTTCTTGCCTTCAAAAGCAACATGCTCCTTGTAAAATAAGGGACAAGGGCATATTTACTGTACCCCAGAGGTGCCTAAGGCATTCCAAGAATCTCCTCTGTGGATTTGTATTGTGTTTCTGCAGCAGCACACCAGGGATAAGGTTTGTTCTGACTGTAGTCAACTATCATGGCACAGAGGAATTTGCTACAATGATGTCCAATCTCATGTCTAGTTGGGACACTGCATAAATACTGAGACTTCCTCCCACTCTATTCTCTTCTGCCAAACCTGTGATTTTTCTCTGGGTATATTTGTCAGCTGCTCTATTATGAGATCAGGTCTGGGATTCTCTGCTATTCACTGCATTTCTTTATCCTACTTGTCAAAACAGAATCAGTCTTTCAGTATCACGATGACACCTTAATATATGGTAGATCAGGTTATGACTACAGACATGAAGGGGAGATGGAGTAAGAAGCTTTCTTCTGCATCAGTAGGGCACTGCCCTCAACTTTGCGGATGCCATTTGACTCTCCTCCCTCTCAGACGTGATGCACACGAGGGAGAAGGTGAGCAGCAAAGAATGACTTTGTCTCAGTACACATCTGAACTACACAGCGGGAGCTGGGAAAAGCATGAAGGGAGGGAGAGGAGTCACAGCAATCCAAATTCTCTCCAGTGTGGTGCTCCTGCAATTCCAATTTCTGTTGATACCAGCTCTGAGCAGTAATGCACCAAAAGCAGGCGCGCTGTTTGCATATTGGCTTGCAAAAACAGGAAAGACGGTTTCTGATAAAATAGATGCAAAAGCAGTTTCCTACATCTTGAATCTCTGCTCAGCCACCATGCCAAATATTGAACTATTCTGTTTCATTCTGATGGTCAGGATTTGACTCTTACCAGCACTAATAGCAGGAGCTAGGCGAGAAGAGCTGTTCCGCTTCCTGGCATGCTTCAAAGCAGGGGCAACAGGAAATCTCACAGCTGAACAAAATCCTTTGCTGTTTGTTTTTATTTATGTTCTTTCATTTCAGTAGCAAAACAGTGAACTAGCATTGCAACATTTAGGCCTGTTTCAGGGACTGGTGGTGTGACTTTCTTGCTCAAATCACATACACTCAGGTCCCAGTAATGACTACCTTTGTCCCAAGCTTATCACAAGTCCAAGCTCACTGCAAGTCCAGGAAAAGGAAGAAAACAAAACTAATGAATCTAAATGGTGTTTATCAGTAATAAATCTTATAAACTCCTTGGCTGTTTGCAGCAGCTCCAATTTACCATACTTAATTTGTTTTGTAGGACAAAGACTACAATAGTTTCTGACAATCTCAGTGGTTTATCAGCATACTGTGGAAGCAATTATTTTAAGATGGATAGGTAGCCAGATGGCTAGTGTTCTCTTTTAAGACACCTGCATATTTGAAGCAATTCTCCTCCTTAAAATTCTCAGCCTCGCCTGGGCTAGGACCATTATGAAGGGGAAAATGAAGAGCTGCCAACAGCCTTTTCTGCCCCATTGGAAATTGTATTAAGAGTTGAGAATATCACCTACTAGAGTGGTTGGCAACTGAGTGCTATCTATGTCATGAAAGACTCCCAATCCACTCTTCTGTGCACTTTTCAAAAGAAATCAGTGTTCTCCATGTTCTGCAGGTCTCTTTTACTGAACAGCTACTTAAGCAATATGCTTCCCCTGCTCCACTTGTCCTTGAGTTGGAGTGGTTGTTTTATACTAGGATAGAGAATATGTCATAGACATGTTTTGCAGAAAGGTTGAGTTCCTAGAAGTACAACATCACTGTACTGGGACTCAAGAGATTTGCATTCATCTTCTGACCCCACCACTGACTAGATGACCTCCGCTTCACCCTCCATAAGGTAGCGATGAGAATCATCAAACAGCTACTTGTGTGTCAAACACACAAAAGCTGGGGGTGAGCAGTGCTGAAGAACAGTGAGGCATGATTACTAATAGCTTGCATGATTATTCCCAAACACATGCAGTCTCACAATGTCGCCTTCAATTGATATAACACTGCCTGAAAACACCGTGAGGAAAGCATTGGTTTGCTCTAGTGTTTTACTGATAACTGGAAGGGGAGATAAAAGCAGAATATCTGCATCACCCCTGCAGACAAACAAAATCCCCACATCCCGCAGGTAATTACCATCTCCTAATTGGGTTTGAAAACAGGAGATTTGAGTCTGAATGCATGGAATTTGCACCAAAATGAACAATCACTTGTCAGAGGGTTTCAGTGGTTTCAAAACACAACAGGGAGAGACTGAAACCGAGGCTGAGTTGAGGCTTTACCTGTGAGTCTGCAGACTGCCCTTACAGACCTCCTCTAACAAGCCAGCTACGTTTACTAGTTGGAATGAGAATCCATACCCACCCCTATTGTCACTTTTATCTGCCACTCTAGGCTCATTACATCAGTTTAACTAATAGTAATTAATATGAAAATTAAAACTGATAGCAAAATTAAGTAATTGGAAAACAGTCGCTGTTCCTGCATAACTCTGCCATGTCTAATTACGGTTGTAACAAAACCCCAGCAACCTGCGCTTTCCAGGCCAGCCCTAACGCAGCCCCAGACACCTCTTCCCTGCTGCAGACCCCAACCTGGCCCTTGTGTCTGTGAGACGATGCTCCCATCCCTCCCCGCTGGTTCACTCATCGCGCTCCTGCGCAGCAGCCAACTTGAGAACTTTTCAGATGTTGTGACAGGCTAGTCCCCTTTCTTGCTGTTGATGCATGCAGAGATTTTATAGCATGACTTACAATGCAGAGATCAAAAATAGGCACAGGCTTGCTCAATACCAATACAGACCTCTTCTAGAAGTCAGGTTTTCTGCCAACAGACTGCCAAAGTCCTGTACCTGATGCAGGAGGAAAGGAAACCCTCTAAACCTGTCAATGACCTTGGGGTTTCATTTCTCTGAGGCTTGGTTCACAAAATATCTACTTTGCCAATCCAGATGCTTAATTATATTCAGAGTTTGTGTAATACTTCGAATGAACAAGCTGTATCCCAGAGTTAAATTATTATTACGAACAGGGTTCTGATATCTTCCAGCCTTCACTCAGCAGCACTTTAAACGTTATTTGCACCAACATTATTGTGACAATAGCCTCTCACAGTAGATCATCAGCAATGTCCAAACTTTCCTCCCATGGCATACAGCATAAAACTCATCTACTTGAAATGAGCTGGCAGAATTAGAACTATCCTCTATATTTTCCATTACCAAGGCACCAGGAACACATTTTACAAACATCCTTTCAGCAAGGGACTATGTCAGTTTACTGATACCATAATCGACTTAAATCTGCAAAACTCTTTTGCTGACATTGCTGATAGGGAAAAAAACAGAGTGTTAAACACACTCAGCCCTCATTCCCCCAGTGCAGCTTATCTGGAGTTGCTTTGTAGAGAGGACGTTGTGATTTTATGCTGGTGTATCCAATTTTATATTGATACCTGCTGTGTATGATTTGAGCTATAACTGTGTTGTGCCCAAGAGCTATCCTTACTATGCACTGACTATGCTGTAACTACCTCCATCGTATACTTCTAAATGGTTCCAAGCAGCGAAATAACATCTGTATTGATCTAAAGAACATTTTATTGATTAAAGACTGCAGAAGAAACCATATGAAATGCAAGCCCATTATTTAACAATGACTTTCCAGTACCTGTGTTGGAAATACAGGAACACGAGGCTGTTAAATTTTTTATCCAATGGCTCCCACTGAGATTGCTGTAATGATGCAAAGTCAAATCGCTAAGCTTTGGGTTTGCTTTGGGTTATCCCCCCCCCCTTCTATTCTCTTCTACAGGAGGAAGGAAAAGATCTACAGATGAAAAATGCTTCTGGATATTGACATTAAAAGGCTAAGACAGAACAAAAGTACATCTCCATACTTTCCATGGCAAGATGGCGCACAGGTTTAGGAGACTGGTGTGATTGAGCAACCTTTTGGGAAGGACAGCTTATACAGATTCCCACTGGCCTGCACTTTAGCAGCTTTCACTATGTTTAACGTCAAATTAAAAAGCTATTGTGTCATGTTGAAGGGCCATCCATCTTCAAGGCTTTGTACTTATTCTTGCAGGTAGACAGGGAGATTTGGAAAAGAGCCCTAGGAACAGCACATGAGGGGCAATCATCTGATTTTAAAGAAACCCCACTGGCAAGCATAGCTGAGTGTTTTCAGGTGTAGCATGGAGCAGGAGAAACTTGATGTACAGGCAAAGGGGATCAGCACAAGGCTGCCTCCTGGCAGCAGCTGACAATTTACTGCACCTTTTAGTTCATGTCTTACATCCCTGTTTTCCTCCTGCAGAAAAATTCAGAAAACACCAACTGACATCTCTGCCAGGAAATAGGAAATGTAAATAAAACCCAACAGCCTCTTGGGAAATCCAAATTCAAAGGATTTCAGACTCAATCTCCACACAGCTCTGAACTCCAAGATTGTGGGAGTCTGTTCTTGTATGAGAAATCCAGTATCAATTGTTTTACCATTGATGTTGTGTTGTAAGGGGAAAGATAGCACAAGAAGGTGATGAAAATCTAAGTCAGGAAATAGGATGAAATCAGCGCTTGGGGGACAGAAAGAATGTGATATGAATCCAGTATTCTGACATTGTTCAATGAAGCTTTGGCAAGCTATTATGTTATGGACACATTTTGAATATTTCTAGTTCTATTTGTTGTAAGCAGAGAAAAACCTAGTGATTTTGATATCACAGGAATGCTAATACAGATTTTTATGTGTATCAGTTGGGAGAGAAACCCAGTCATTGCACACAGGAATGTGAAGAATGAAAGCCTTCGTAAAATTGGTAAAGTCAGCTCCATGAAGATCACTTCCCCCCTTTTTTTTTTTAATTTTCTTTTTCCTATCTGCCTTCTGCAGTCTTCAAAACCTTTCTCTATTGAAGAAATTAAGATGAATTATGCTAGACTGAGTGAACCCAAGCTAGACTGTCAACAAAGAAACTATTTTCTGTTGGCATTTTTCTACACCAGAAATCAATACCACCCGCCAAGTGGTATCTTCTAAAAATATCTCTTGCCAGGTTGAGACAGTGGAAGCCAGTGCCAGAACACAGAGCAGGTAAAAGAAAAGGACCCGAACTTCAGCACCTCTACTTCCAAAGACTCATTATGGTCTTGGGTAAGTCTCGTCACATCCGTACCAGCATTGTGGATTTGATTCAGAATGGAAAACTCTACCCCAGCTCTGTTAGGAGGCCTGTTTTGAAGGCTAAAAGTATTACAGAAATATTAGTACCAGGGCTGGAAAGGAATTTGTTTTCCCAAGCTGTACACTGCCTTTTTAAATCTTATCCCAAAGCACAGAAAAACAGATGGGGGTTTGGGGGTTTGTCTTTTTTTTTTTATCCACCCCCCCCTGCCTTTAGCCTTTCTTGCACACACCCTTCCCAGTTTTAGTTTGCATTAATAACCATACTGAGCATTTAAAAAAAAAAACAAAACAACTTTCTCAACCGCTGCTTTTGAAAGTTATGTAATTTAAATTATTTTCATAGTAGTTTCATATTGGTATTTTCAGGAAAAAAAAAAACCACTCCATAAAAATTACTTCCCAGACAGTACTTACAAATTAATGCATTCTTGTAACCACCAAATCCTCCCCCCCACACACACTATTTCAGGGTAATAAATAGTAGGGAACATTTTTAGAAGGGATTTTGTCCTTTAGAAATAATAGCACACAAAACTGGAATTTTAAGAACACTTTGTTCTATCTGTAAAAAAACGTTTGGTGATTTGTAGGGATAAGCACAGTCTGAGCATTCTTTCAAGTCATGGGTTGAGTGTATGGCCTGGATTCACTCTGGGTGCCTCCTCAGGGGAATCTGGAGATTCTCTTCTGATGGAGGCACTGAATTAGGACCTAGTTCAGCTGGATGTAGTTCCTAGCTAGACCTCAGATACCCTCAATGATTTTGAACAAGTCATTTCCCACCTCCTTTCTCTATCTGTGATAGAGTGATAACAATGCATCTATCTCTACTTCATCTTCTATAATGGAATTAGGGCCTTAGCACTTCTTGGTTTCTGGGGTACATATGGTACTCAGCATAAGAAGTTGTACATAGATTAGATTTGGGGCAAGTCTGACAGTAAGTCTGTAGACTGTGGGATCTGTAACCTCTGAAAGAAGTCTGAAGGACAGTGAGTGTTCTAACCTCAGCGATTTTGCATCAGAAGTGCATTGCTCCACCGCAGTTATGGCCTGAGCTGCTTCTACAATGGCTGAATCAAACCAGAGGACTTGGAGGGAAGAACCAAAATCGTTTCATGACATGCAGCCACTGAGGGAATGGCTGAGTCTGGTAGTGAGAATGCAATAAATCTGCAGAGATTCACCTAAGTAATATAGAGCGGACGTATATTTACAGCCAGACATGAGGTCTTCCCTCTTGTGGCTCTCCTTGCAATGTTTCAAGGACCTGGAAATCAACGTCAGAGTCAAGGACAGCACTGAAATGCAAATGTGCAGGCAAACCCCTTAGGGATGTTTAACCAATTTAATGGTGGAGGGTAATACAAATGGCATTTATAAAACAAACTGATTCTCTCTCACTGTTTTGCTACTGGAAGGAGACTTTTTTTCAGTTAGTTACAGTTCATTAACTGCTACCATTGAATGGTCCTTATTTTAATTTCTTTGATCTAATTCAGACAGGTTTTTTCTTTTGCAGCATTCATCCAGAGGGTAAGTTTTGGCTTAGGTAATGAAATATATAGCTGCTTTACATTAATGACTGTTACAGGGCACATAGAAACATTCGGACAGTCCAATCACTCAACAGGCTGAACATTTTAATTTCATCTCTTAGAAGAGAAATGCTGCCTCATTCAATGGGAAAGATAACGGCCCACTTCTTCGGTAAGAGCTTTGAAACACCTGAATCAAAAAACACAAATGTGTGGTTTTAGAAGAGGAACTATGGAGACACCTAACAAACATGCACTGGTTC
>NW_009260614.1:3662639-3670443 GCF_000687185.1 Egretta garzetta
AAAGGGCTCCTATCTCGGCCAGAGATAGGAAAGGCAATTCCAGTCTGGCCTCAGGTCCTGTGAGAGCTTCCAGTAGTCAGGACCTAAAGGCCCACATGTGGAAATCTCAATGAAGGGACCCAAGTGTTTTCAAGCCTGAGAACTGTGGCACTCAAATCTAGTAGGCTGAAGTGAAGACAATTTTGGAAACGGACCAAGTCCTTCCCTAACTTAGATTTAATTCCGTGTTTTACCACAAAGGTGTTATCTATGCAGTATACATTCTCACAGGATCCAGAGAGATCTTGTGTAATTTTCCTGTCTTCTTTGGATTTGAACAGTCTGCAGAAAAAAATAGCTGCCAGAGAAAGACTCCAGAGCAGAATAAAATGTTCACACATTTGAGGAACAAATAAATTAGTGATACTCACTCCTGATGCTTCCTCATGAATAGAGGATTGAAAGACAACTTTAAAAACTTCATATTAGAAAACACGGAGAATGTAGTATTTGTAGTTCCCCTGATCCAGGAGGAGGACTCAGGTTAGTACAGGGAAACAAACACACAGGAAAACCCAGGAATCCCAAGGCAAGCTTGTTGCTTTTCCGTGGTTCATTACAGGAGGGTCACAATTACACATCAGAAGGAAGCCGAAATAAAAGCAAAACTGACCAGGGAAAAAACATGTGCCGTTGCAAAGACCGACAAAACCCAACATTCCTGTTCAAATTTCATGACACAAGCCTGACACTACTTTGGTTCAATTTCCTATAATAGAGGCAGAGGGTCTCTGAAAGGCCAACAGTAATAAATATTGACAGACAAAATGTGTCTGTTGAAACTTTTTCCTAACAAGACCTCAGATCATGGCACCAGGCACAATTCCAGCATGAGGGATCATGCTGCGGGGTAGACCATTATACCACATGCTGCTACAGCCACAATAAAGAAAAATATCAAGAGTACGAAAATACTTTGGAGTTCAAACTTTTAGGGGGACAGTTTATTTATAAAGCCACAAATGCTTCCAGTCAAATTCCTGTCAGTTTATATATGAATAGGGGAAGTGAAATAATTGTGGGAAACGTGGAGTCTAAGGCAGAACAATTGTTTTGATTATTTCAACTGCAACCACCCCAAACTAGTTTCCAGCTAATTTCATTGCAACTAAGCATCTGGGATTTTATTGTCAGCATTTTTAGTACTCAAAAACTCTTTCTATCCCACTGAAGCTTCTCCTCTGCTTCTTGATCTCCCAGAGCATTGTAAACGTGGGACAATGTAACATAAGCCATTACTTAAACAAACTGATGGGGTCATTTTCATTTATTTCATGGCAGCCATCCTCCACCCTTTGCTTTCCTTTGAGGTCGTTTTTTGATTGTCTTGTTTTGAAGCCAGGCAATTTGTCCCACACTCACTGCTGTTCATGGGCTAATTAGAATTTTAAAAGTAATTTAAACACCCTTTGCAGTGTGCTATTAATTCCCTCCAGATTGCTAGGAACATTAGCTTCAGTGTTTGTTTATTTTATCTGACTCTAAAATATCAAACACATTAGAGGTTGTAACAGATTTGGGATAATTCACCTTTAACAATAAATTCATTACAAAATTTAAGCATCCTACTTAATTAGCATTGGCTTGTGCTCGTGGAAAGCTCCACCCCCCAAGAAGACTGTGTGGCTGAATCAATATGGTGGCCCATCTTGGCAGGAGGCCAAGCTGGGGAGGCATGGCCTCAGCACCCTGAAGTGACTGACGCAGGGTCGCACAGGGCATCTGCAGTTTACCTCCTCATCGTTAGCACAGGCTGGAGTCACAGCTTCTGGGACACCCCTGCTGCTGTCATCTGCACCGGCTGGACTGTCACTGGCACATGTGGGCCACCTCAGACACCAGGCACACCTTGGTCTTTCCTCCTATTGCTTCAGGCCCAAGCAGCTGGAACCAGGTTTCGTATGAGAACCTTCCCTGGCAGAAGTCAAACCCTGGCCTGAGCGCACAGACAAGTCTAGAAGAACCACAGCCCCTGCATGTCAAACCTCAGCTACATCTGCTCTCCTGCACTGTGACTCAGTGGGGACCCCAGAAGGGCTGTCCTCCTCCCCATGCCAGCTATTGGGGCTGCTGTGGTGCCAGCAGACACGTGGAGCTCCGAGCACTCTTCCAGGCTCCAGTGATCGTCGGGGGTTCGGGGCCCACCCAGCCTGCGCCTGCAACAGGGGCACTAACAGGGACAGCGTAACACGGTACAAGAAACCCTAACTGGATCAAACATGGAAACGTTCTAACCACCTTTACATTGATACCTTTAACTGAAAATTACCGTACGCAAATTGTGTAAACTATGAATTGTATAAAAAATAATTATGATATAGCAGGAACCAGCACCAGGAATTTGGGAAAGAATTAAGTGGAAAAAAATTGGCAGCAATTTACAGAAAATAATACTATAATGCATTCACAGTCTGCAGAGTTACTTACCATCTTCTTAGGTATCTCTCTGAAAAGAGAAACAATTTTATCAAAAAAATCACTACTACACAGTCCGGGACTTTGCAAATACCCTATTATTTGCGCAAACAAAAAGTTAGTGTATAATTCTCAGTAAAGATTTGACACCACTTTCCACAATGAACATTATTGTAAGCAATTAAAACTGAGCTACACTTGTCAGAGAAGTGCCTACAATATACTTTGGTGAGCATTAACAACCACTTCTATCTGGCATGTTTGCTTATGCATTAATACTCTGATTAAGCCAGCTAAGCACATGAAAGCAGCTGTACCTGGGTTCATCTAGACAAGTAGCCTCTCTTCAACAAGGGCCTTAAGTTGACACCCATAGATGAGTAAGAGCTGTGCAAATGTATATGGCACTTCCCAAGTACTCTCACAGCCTCTGACCATTTTCAACTCAAGGAATTTCCTGAATCTAACATTATTTATCTACCTAGTAACACTCAATAGATGTCTTCTCCAAATGCTGTGCAGGTCCCCCATGCTCTTTTTGCAAATACAACAGTATTTGGCAAGGAGTTTCACAGACCTACTAACAGTTCTGTTTGTCTTGAACACAGTTGCTTCTGTTTATAGCGACATAATTTTATTTTCCATCTATTCCTTTCCTAAAAACTCTTTCTTTTTTCCTAAATTATTTTATTTTCTGGTAGCTATAGAGTATTGAGCTGATGTTTTCATGGAATTCAAGTGTGCTCTGAGTTGTGGCACACACTTTTTGTACAGCTATACCACTTCAGAAACACTGGCTTGGAGCAGCAGCATGAGTCAATTGGCACTGCTTCATCCGAGCCAAGGCACCCAGCTCTGCTGACATAAGAACCGCTCCCTTACTTCTCCTCTACTATTAATATTCTGTGCTTTTGTTTACCCCTAAAAGAGTTTGCATACAGTGCTCAGACTAACACATCAAAGTATTAATGAAGAGTTTTTAAACTGTCAGGCTGGCATTGAAAGTTGAGAAACAGTTTCTCCCTTAGTTTTCCATGGTTACTGCATCCCCAAAGTGCAATTTGAGTCACTTATGTCATAATTTGCTCCAGGTAGCTTCCCAAGCTGTCATTGAGGTATCACTCCCCTTTGGATTAGGAAGTGTATGGCGGGGATAGCCAGTGTAACCCTAATCCTTCTCCCTGGTGTCCCCAGGCAGTGTACCAGGGGTGGCTGAAAGGTGTACTGAGCATGTCTTGCCGTGGGCTGAGCTGCTGCCTTCTGGGGTACGGCCAGCGATGGCTCTTGCTGTTGAGTTCAATGGGACCCACGTGGGCTTTGTAGATTTTAGATCAGGTGCTCAGGGCTCAAGCCTGGCCTGACAGGAGGCAATGAGGTTTTGTCTGTGGCTGAATCAGCTTTCAACTAAACCATATTTACTGATGGCTTTTATAAATCCAGCATTTTCCAAGAGAAAGCACAACGCAGTGGATAGCACCACAGGCTCAGGTTGGTGGCCTCCCAGGGCTGTATTTGACATGCTCAAAGGCCTTCAGGACATCACTGTACTTCCACAAATCCAAAACTAAAGCTCCAGAGAGCCTGACAGACTAAAGCCAGGGTGAACCCACTTAAAAAGCAGCATAAAGAAATGTGAGAAACACAGCAGCTTGTAAAATCCATGCCTGTAAGTATAGCTGGCAGATAACAGAATAATAAGGGAAGACAACAATAACTATATGTAAAAAAGTCCTTAGAAGAACCAAGATTACAGATCTAACATATTTTCAGCTACAGAGTCCCACAGATAATCCTGCAATAATAGAAATCACCAAGGAGACAATTCAGGCCCACAGGACAGGAGCCTGTGTAGCAGAGATGCAGAAGGCAGTGCATTACAGACTAAAGCTTATAGGAACCAGTTATTTTAAATAATGTGCAGGCAGCAGGGCACCATGGCTCAACATGTGCAACACGTCTGAGGCTCAATCATGGGATGAAAAGCAAGAGCTTCAGCGCATAAATCTACAAGAAACAGCTCTAAACATTGATGCTACAGAACATGAAAATTCTGTTACATATTCAAAGCCATACTCTGCCATCCCAAAATAGGGTGTCCTGTCCCAGGAATTGAAGGGCCCTATCCAAAGGGGATGATCTCCTTATGAAGAACAATCATGTACAATCAAGCCAGACATTCCTTAAGTGAGATGCGATTTCAAGTTTCCTAGATTGAGGTATCTTGAAAGGCCAATTGCCGAGATGCTGTTACTGAAAACAAGCCCTGCTCAAGCATCTGAAAGTCTGAGAGGCTGAGGCAGTCTTTATTCATTTTTAAGGGTCACAGCTTAAGGAATTCATTCAGACTGAAGGAAAGTACACTACCAAAGAAGAAATACAGGGACATGAAAATCACCATGATAAATAAACACAGAAAATAACATGAAATTTACCTCTTCCAAGCAAGCAGTTTACTACACTCAGTTAAAAATGCTTTAATTTCTGATCAGGCTAGCTATGTTTATCTACAAACATATAAAATGGCATTATTTGTCCCTTCTGGTGGATAAAATGGCAAATAGTTAACAGCATGCAAAAATAACCAGGGCAGCAAGCAGAAAAAAAAGCTCTTTTCTACTACAATTTACACATGGAACCTAGAAAGAGAGACTAATTGCTCCCTGGAACCCTCTGATTAGCTAAATCTGACTTGTAAACAGCTGCAAGATCATGATATCAAGGAGTGGGTACCTCTGTTTTCTGTCTCACTGGCTGCTTGTGACACATTTTTCCCCTGATTTGAGCTGATTGGGCCTCTCATTTACCAATTAGGGGATGAGACTGAACAGGGAGGAACGGAGGATGATTAAAAATCTGCTCTTTGCTATTTCTGCAACAACTGTGGACCATTCTCTTCCAAATTAAATCTGGCTGGTGAGCTAACTGGCAAATGCAATCTCATTCCCCAAGTGCCAGAGCACATCAGCTGTACGTGTGCCATTTGTGGTCCATCTGCAGGAAACAAAACATGCCAATTGCTTTCGGGTGGGTCGGGAGGGGGATGCAGCACTGTCAAGCAGCATGTCACTGAGCTTTCCTACTCCTCCCACCCACGTGGATAAGGTTTGGGAATCTTATAAGGCTGTGCTTTATAACAACTTTGGCAATTCATGCGGTTTCCAAACACGTGCTTTTGTCAACAGGTCTGGTTACTAAAGTATCATTCTTTAAGTGGGAAGACAACCTTTTCATTGTTTAAAAATAATTATAATGCAACCTAGGCATTCTGGCAGATGATGTTGGGGAAAATGTGTTTGGTTTCTGTTTGTCCACTCTACCTCTTAAGCTAGGGTAGCTTGCAAATGAACTAAACCCACAGTCAGGGAAAAAGTTCAAACATAGCTATTTAAAATTTACTCTGAGCCAGAAAAGAAGTAAAACACTCATCCATAGGAAAACCGTATTCCCCATAGGATAATTTTTGGGCACAGATCTCCCACAGGAAGGCTTTAGGCCAGTTTCATAGCCTTTATAATTTTATAATTGCTATCTTGGGAGGGAAGTAGTGCTCTGAGGAATAACACTGGGTTTTTTTCTGAATAATTGTGTCATGTTTTTCTTTTTTAAACTCATTTTCCAGAGAGAAAAATGCCATATTCTGTTTTATGATGTCACAGATTCTTTTCAGCATGAGACGATACTTTAGACGGGTATCAGCACAAAGGTAGCAATGCTAACCAGAATTACAGCTCACTTCTCTAGCTGTGATTCAGTGAATAGGTAAACTGAGCTGAAATGCCTTACTGCAGTAACAGAGCCCCATTTCTCCTAACTAATTTGTCCCAATAACTATTATAACTGGCAAATGCAGTTTGGGAGAGATTCAGGAGGAAAACTGTTTAGTTACCAGTGCAGATTAAAGCAAGTTGCCAGAGTTACAAGGGGGGGGGGGCTAACAAGGCACCTGACTGTATTCTGCTTGGAGTAAGCTGGACCTGTCAGTCTTCCACTCTCAAGTACTCTCATTTGAGAAAAGCACAAGATCTTGAGTGCCTCTTGTCCTCTGTGGTTGCATCTGCACTCTAGTGCTGCCATCCTCTTGGCATTTGACTAAGCCCCATGATCACCAAGAGCTTGTTTGCTGTTTTCTCAGCATACATGGGGTCAATCCATTTTTTTAGATTTTGTTTTTTGTTTGTTTGAGTTTGGTTTTTTTAGCCCTCCTTTGCTTTGCCACAGCTGAAAGCAGGTGCACAGAGATACTGCCTGACATGGTCAGTGGGGAAATTATGTCAAACACTAGTACCCTTATTGTAGACCACAGCCTAACCCAAAGACTGCAGCAAGTGGCCTGACTGCACAGCACTGAATTAAAATGTTGCGCTTATTCATAAGCTTCTTGACATTAATATGAATAAAATGGCAATAAGCCTGTATTTTATATTCTGTCATTTCACTCTGCATGACTAGTACTGTAACTTTGTATGCTCCCACTACATTCATACAGATTACACTTACAAATTGCCCCTCTGAATAAAGAGCACTGCGCAGGGATGACAAGTATTGATTTTCAATCTCCTTCCAAAATGACTCTATCATTGCAAGTAAGTCAGGCAATTTGCCTCACTTTACACTTCAGGCTATAAGCCTCAGATCACATTGACAGGCCTGATCCTTCAGGAGATGTTTAATTAGAAAAGAAATGAAAGGAATTACTGTAAATCAGCACTTAGTCAGCGGTGCTACAGAATTTGTAAAGCTCCTTTCCAACCCTACCCCCCCACCACCCCCAGGAACTGCCTAATTTATTCTCTTATCCTCACCAGGAAGTTTGCGGTGGTTGTTTCATGTAATTAGCCTTTTCTCTAGGAAATGCCTCGCCATGGTCTAGCCTGTGTTTCGCTCTTCCCTGACAGTTCCTCCTACACTGGCACTGCAATAAAGAAGGGGCACAGCAGCCCTCGCTGGGGCTGACACAGGCTCACCTCCCCCGCCAGCAAGAGAGACCGGCGACAACGTGCAGTTGCCCAGCACTTTTGCTTTCAGAGCTATGTTTGAACCTAATTATGACTAACATGCAGTAAAAATACAGCTTGCTTGTAACACTATTGTAACTCCCCTCCAGTAAGTGCTGTGCACACTGAGGAAGCTGCTGCAACTCTCCACCCAAAGGCAACCTCACAGAGCTGCTCTGGGACAGAGGCCCCCTCCAGCCCCAGGACAAGCTGTTAGTTAACTAAATTTCTTCTACAAACAAATGGAGTTTTTGACACTTTATATCTTGGTGCTTTTGAGTTTTTGTGAAGCGGGGGCTTCCCCCCTCCCCCCCCGGTCTTTTTTAAACAAACCTTTATTTTATAGACTTCCTTCC
>NW_009260614.1:3670873-3675702 GCF_000687185.1 Egretta garzetta
GGGGGCCCTTAAGGCCACGCTCTCACTGCGAGGCCTTAACGGGGTGCGCTGGGCCCCGCCGTGCTCGCGGCACAGGCGGCACCCCTGATCTGAGTGGAATCGAACTCCACCCCCTTAAAAACCACTGGAGGGACTCCCCTGCCCCCTGGAGCGGCGTGCATGGGGGGACCTGGAGCCTTTTGCTTGGACCTCATGAAGGCTCTGTCCCCTACTGAGATAATTTAATAACATGAACCGAGTCGTGCTCCTGTTGTGGGGGTACCTCACACATCCCAATGCAGCCTCAGTACGGGTGAATGCAACTTATATATTGAGTTAAGCTGTGTAGCTCAGGTTCCCCGTGGCTAGCACTGCTGCACATCCATCCCAGGCAGCTCAGCCAAACACATGCAGATGTGCATCCACCAGAGAGCAGGTACCTCCTGGAAACCATAATCCTCCCACGTGGCAGTGTGCAAGGTGTGCACTCGGTCCTGGGGTCACAGATCCACCCCTCCACTGAGGCCCGACTGCATGCCAAGCTCTCACAAAAATACTGACAACCAGGCAGCCACAAATCCAAATATTCTGCAAAGCCCTGTGCGAGTTCTTTAAAAGTGCCCATGCAGGTGCCTGCAGGGTAGGGGACATGACAGTATGGGAAATCCTAGATGCGTGGTAGGTTTGCTGTAGTGTTTTTCATAGCAAGTCAGTTCGTAGTTGTGTGAACGACCTATCAACCTTACCATCTGAAAGGGCTACAAGAATAACCCCTGTGCCTTTTAAGTACTTGTTAAAAAAGGAGTATCTCTAAGCTGAAGAGAAGGATGTAACATCTGTGACTCCGAAAGAGGTTTTAAAAAATTACCTGCTGTTGGAATGCAGTAGGGAGAAAAAACTCTCCTACAATTTTATTAAAACTGGTTACAAATGTTGAGTGCAGTCATCCATCACCTTGTATAGATTACTTTTTCTTCTCTTTAGTGTGAGAAATGGAACCACTTGTTTACTGTAGCAGTAATACATGGAGAACTACTTTCAAAGCTCCCAGCTGTGCCCCATCTGCCACTCATTATAGAAGTGACAAAAAAAATCACCAAAAAAAAAAAGCTAGCCAACAGGTTCAGATGCCAGTGGTCTGATAGTAGGCTGCATGTGACTGGTCTTGCTTGCACAGTACAGAAGCTGCACATCCAGGAGGGAAGTTTTGTGTGAGTGGTTTTCAGCATTGTTAACGCAGGTTCCTTGGCTATCTTGGGGTGGCTGGGGCAGTGGAAGACCTCTGGCCTCCTCCATGAGTCGTGTTAAGAGACTGTTCCATGACATGAAGGGGAAGCATGCTTCTCTCTGAGTCAAGGACAGCAAAACCCTAAAAACACTTCAGATTAATTTCTATTTTTGCTGTAAAAAGTCAGGAAAAGGTCATTTTATTTTTATAAATACATAGAAAATTTGAAACATATGTAATCTTCAGTATTTCTTTGAACACAGTGTTGTTAGTGTAAGCTCAGTCGAGCCTATGAACTTTAACTAGTGCTTTGCTGTTAATTGGGGTCACTGAGGTCACCCAGATGACTTGGACTTCTTCCTTTGGTGTTGTGAGGAATTCTGGCTGCAGAACAGCCTACTTGCTGTTGACGGACATGGCTTGCCAGCTGACTATGTACAAAGGCTTTTAATAATTAGATTGAGTCTCACTCTAAAGCATCTGCTAGTTCAGCTCTGAATTGTTGGACTCAGCGGAGGAAATACTGGGTGGATTTTTTTTTTTGCCTGAATGATTCAGGAGTTTAGAGAAGAATTATTGTACTAAATAATAATAAAAATACAACACTGTGAACTACTTTAAAAATACTTCATGAATAAAGTATACTTTTCTACTCAGAATTCATTAGAACAAGAACCAAACACACAGAGTGAACCGTCTGTGCTTTATTACTACTACCATTAATATTTGCAGAAATTTCCAACTGCTTCAACCATTTGTTCTGGCACTAAAAAGGAAAGCTTTGATTTCTAGTGGTCTCAGCTAAAAACACCAAGTTGTTCTGTGAACAACGGAGCTAGTGGAGTCGAGTTTCCTATGAAGTTGAGCTTTTTGTTCCTTTTTTTCTTTCTCCTTCCACACAGAAGTAACTGCAGCCTCCTTATGTGTCCTTTGTGAGAGTCACACAGAGCAAAACAGGCCAGACAGTGACCCCCAGGCAGAATATTTAACAACTGAGATCCACTTGCCTTTTCCCTGGCAGAGGTGCTCATTTGGGTCCCTACTCTAGCTAAATACTAGTTTCCATAAAATTTGTAGGAATGTAATTATCTTTGAATTGTCTAATCCTATGTAAAATTTTGTTAACATAGGCTACTAGGTTCGTAAGTTTCTTGGGGGTTGTTTTGGTTTGGTCTGGCTGTTTTGGAGATAGATTGACAATGTGATCACGAAGGCCTTCAAGACATTAGGTCACGATTTAAACAGCTCAAGTTTCTAGTCATTATCCTGGAACTTCAGTTATATTTTCAGGACATTCAGAAATGAATAATGCTTCCTCACTATCAAACAGCGACTTTACACATGGGGTTTAAAGAAGTGTAATGCACTGAAGGGAGCCCATAGTGTAGCATAACTGAATGATCAAGCATACACAAGAATTTTACAGCCTGGGGTAAGAAGACAATGTACTTGATCTAAGTCCCTTTCCACTGCTGTGGAGGGCTGCTGAGGTAGCTAGTACTCACCGTCTACTTCTAAAGGGATTTGAAGTCTCTAGGACTGCACTGTCTCTCTCACAGGTAGTTGTGGCTTTGTGCTGGGTAGGGAGCTCCCAGCGTCATCCTCAGCCCCAGCTTGCTGGGGATTGCTATTGCTGCAGAAGCCATGACAGCATCAAGCTTGCAACTGATGGAGGGGATGTTTCTTGCTGCAGCTTCTGCTGATGCTTTAGCTCTTTTGAAAAACTAGCAGCAGCCTAAAAGTTCCTTCATAAGTCCTTATAACCAAAACAAACTAGTTCTCTATGGGCACATCTCACAGTCTGTTGGCAGTTTGCTGTCTCTGACAGTGGCCATGCTAGCCAGGTAACATGAATTCAGTTCTCCCGTCCAGACATTCCCAAGCACCAGTGCAAACACTATTTTAAAGTTGCAGAGAACATATCATTTTAACAAAAATATCACAGCTTTTTTCATGCAGATAAGACCTGGGTGGTCCAACCAAATGCCCTTCCTCACTTGTGCTCCCTCCCCTACTGGGTTGCTGCCATGGGACAGTTCTCCTCCCTGCCCATTGGCAAGTACCAACAGAGAGCTCCCCTTCTGCTCCCTGTTCTCAGGGCTTTGGCTTTCCAACATTGCAAGAACATGCAAGGGATAAAACAATAATTAAATCTTGGCACCTCCTTAGGATTGCTTTTCAACACATCTCTGCTGCATTATGTGTAGCCTGTGACTGTAAAGTCATTTTGTGCTTACAGATATTTTCTGTTAGAAAACAGAATGTTTTAGCCAGTCACTTACTTTCAAGTGTTTGGTAACATTTTGTACTTTTTCTATTTAAAAAAAAAAAAATCTATTGCTCTAAATATGCCAGAATACAGGGCTGAATTTTCAGTGCAGAAATTATTTACATATGCTGCAAGAGAGATTAGAATCATGCTTAGTATAAATCCCCTTTTTCCTTTTAAAGCTCTTATGATGTAGGTACAAGCTGTATTATACAAATGGGGAAAATGAGGACATGGGGAAAGTAAATTACTGAAGACCATGCAAAATTAGCAATGGTACTGATTATCACTAAGTATTCTGTTGCTGTTATCTCAGGAAGGAGGGGGAAATAGAAAGTGTAAATTCATTTCAAAAGCTTCAGATCACTGAAGAAAGAAAATGCTTTCTGATTGCCTGGCAGGAATGACTGTTGGAGGGCATCGCTGCGACTCCTTTGTTGCATGACAGTTCTTAAATTCCATTACTCATGCTGCTATTTTGGTCATTTCTTGCCTAGATGCAGGCCCTAGCCCGCGATTCACTTTGGGACATTGTGGGGCACTGTCTGCCCCGGGGCCTCCTGACTGCACAGGATGGCTTTTGGAGCTGAGCCATTTGGAGCAAGCACATCCTATTTTATTTCCCTGTACAGCACCATGCACAGTCCTGCCCACGCTCGTCAGCCAGCACCTTCACTCCCTCTGCTCTAAATTGGGAGGACTGAAAAATGGCCCAACCTTTTTTCCCCCCACTTTATTCCCCATCTCTGTCCCTTCTGTACTGAAATAAGTAATAAGCCCCAGTCCCATTTCTAAGGGATATATACCTCCTTGTGCTACTGCCTTACTGAGATAACTTCTGAAGGAAACCTTTTCATTTAGTTTTTCAGAGATTCTGTGAGAGAGAGGAAGATAAGTGACACAAGCTATTTATTGAACCAGTCCAAAATACTGCACTTTACTTAGAATTAATGTTAATTTAATTGAAAGGATTAATTAGGTCTTTGTAACTCTGCTCCTACTGAATAATGCACGTGACATGAGGGGAAAGAGGCAAGTATTTGGATGATGGAAGAATAGCTGATTACTAGCTGCTCACCATGTGGTCAGAGTAAGTGCTGAGTTTGACTTGCACGAGTTCCCTTGCCCGAGAAAGACCCTTCTTGTTTTTAGTTGTTTTCCTCATTAGTTTTGCAGTTTCCCTTTATACTTCTTCCCTGTTTTGAGCAGTTTCAACTGATGTTCTTCTCAAAGCACACCAGCCCTCTCCCACCACTCCAATATGTTTCTAAAGAGGAAAAGGAAAGTTTTTCTTGAGAGGACTCTTCAGCCACAGGTTGTACTGGAAATCCCTTTTCTTTTCAGTAGCTCATT
>NW_009260614.1:3675990-3699987 GCF_000687185.1 Egretta garzetta
ATTCCTGCTCACCTTAGCCTGTATATTTGGGATTCTCCCTCCTGTCTAGAGAATAAGCTTGCTATCATTCCAGCTGCACTTGAGCCTGTGTGGTCTGAAGCAATCATTTTATTTAAGCTGCAGTTTAAAAATAAAATCCTCTCCACAATAATTATAGTGTTGCATTAGAAAATACTGGATGTCTGCATATTGCATATGTAGACTGTATGCTCTGCACTGAGATAGCTGCACCATCTGCTCTCCTGCTCCGTGTTCTTACTCCTGCAGATATTAGATAAACATGTTGAGAGAGCAGCAGGCTGTTTTCAATCACAACATATCTGAGCTGTGTTTAAAGTCAGAACCAAAGACACTGATACTTTAGACTGGACCTATTACTCAGTCAAGCCAAGCAGTTTCTTCACTGTGCTTCTGGAACATATCCAAAGCTGTTCCCAGCTGATTTCTGCTCTGTGCAGGTCTACCAGTGGCTCTGTCTGTAGGAGTTTTCTACTCTCTTGAGCTTCATCCAGGAAGTCTGTCTGTCACTAGTAGATTCTCTGCAATCCCAAAGTCCGTATCTCATCATTAAAGCAGGCAGGGAGGAGGCCACAAAAAGCCTCTCATTGCAGTTTCAGAGTGGCACAGATATTTTTCTTCCTAAGCTCCACATACTGTCTCTATTATTATAGGGTGGTACTTTGCCTGCTCAGGCCAGGCAGTGTCAGCATCTGCTGGGAGGTCCTGCATTGTAGGACCATGTGGATACAGGCTCCTGGGTTCATTTGTAGCCAATGCGCCGAAAGGAATGAAGGAAAGCATTCCCCTTCAGCCAGTGGTATACTGATGATTCCTGTTCCTCGTGTGACCAGCTGAGAAGGCGGGACTCTCCCAAAGTCATGCTCATGAAATGCAGTCTGAGTTCTGAAGTGGAGGGAGCTGTGGGTTAGATGGCACATTCGTGACATGCACCATGCCCCCCAGACTTAAAGCCTTGATTGTCCATACTAATCCTCTGAGAGAGGAGAAATCATCTTTGCCTGCAGAGAAAGAAGTGTAATGCCCTGTGTCCAACTTTCTTTTCATTGCTGTTTTTATTATGGAAACAAAATATTCACTGATTCTAAAATGAAAATGGAGAAAGCTAATTTTTGTAGTTCTTGCTAATAAAATTCTTAATGTGCTCTTCTCCCATTATCATAAAGATTGTTATGGCTTACTTTATCTCTGGAATCTTACTATTTTCCCCAGAATTCATGGGCATTCCTTATCTTCAAAACTATTTTCATCTATTGAGATATTCTTCCTTTATCTTATCTTTATCTTCATAGTTGGTATGAATATACCTTTATTAATCCTACTTCTGTTTTCATAAACAGTAAGTGGCTATTGATCACAAAAGCTTTAGGGTCTTTAAGAAGATGAGGCAGCAAAACTACTGGAAGCACTGGGTAAGAGTCTAAAGAAGAAATTCTGGGTTTACAAGTAACCACAAATCTGATAGAGAGCAAGGTAATACAAAGCCATTTAAAAATGGGCAATTCCAGTAGTATTGAGAAGTGTCAGTTTAATTTGCTATATTGTAAATGCTGCAGATAATACACTGAGGTGAGGCCCTGTCCATACTGGTAAAGTACAGGTCAAGTGTGTATATCAAATGTTGTATGGTTTGGGGACAGGTGAAGTAGCATCTGGCTGCACTGGAACCAGCCTGACTGCACTGCCTCGTGCCTGAGCATACTGAAATAGGGGTTTCAGTGAGGGTTAAAGGGCTGCTCTCCGTTCATAAACTCCTCTGAAAATATTTTGTACCTTGTAAGGACCTAAGTACAACTAAAAGGATGCAGTTGCAAAGATTTTGTTGGGAAGACACCTCTGAGCTGGTTTGCACTAACACCTGTGATTTACAAGCACAAGAATTGTTCTGAGAGCAGGAAAGGTGGATGTGACCTACAACTTGGCTCCTGGTAAAGGGCACTGCTGCACAGACATGGGGCACAAAGCCACCGACATTCTGAAAACCAACAGTGGGAGAGTAAGGCCTCTTTACAGTGATGATTTTCATCCCCAGAAAAACAAGAATGAATGAACAAACAGGAATCCAGAATGTTTTTTACCTCGTGTTGTACTTGCAGAGTGCAAGACGACTGTAGCGTGTGGCCCAACCCTTGCACATGTGACAGAGGTCCCACTGACCGCCTGCAGAGCCCTGGTATACATAGGAACAAACTTGTCACAAGGTGTACTACTGCTCACTCACACTTTTCATTCACAGGCTTCTGCCACTGCCTTTGAGCTAGTCTACCAGTCCTGGCTGGTGACTGAAGGACAGTTAATCTCAAGGCACTGAAGCCTGTTTGACTGTATCTAGGTAGCAATTTAATAGAAGGAGTGAATTGGAATTGTCAAGGAATTCTGTGAACTTAACTTCTGAAACTTTTACCTATCCTTTTCTGGGATGGCAGCAGGAGTCTAGTAGTGAGCATGTCATGAAGAAAGAGTGAAATGCCTCTAAGCTGTGCACCCCTACACCAGAATTCACCTTGTGTTTCCTTTTGACATCCGGCCAAATGACTTGCCTTCTCCTGGAATAACGTGAAAGCTGGCAGCTAGGTGGGAGCCAGAGCAGTGATGGATTGCCCAGACAGCCACGGCGACTCCAGTGTCAGCGGGTAACAAGGCAGCTGGAATCCTTAGTTTTCAAAATGTCCCCTCCATCTCCTTTGAGCCATCAGGACATGCAAAGCACACGAAGTACAGCATGAATCAGGCCAGCTTAGCTGACAGCACATGCTGACAGCAGGCTCTCTGGTTCAGACTCTCACTCCTGCTGTTAATCTTTCCTGCACTGAGCCAAATGCTCACAGTGGCTTTCCTCACCCTCTCTCTGTTGAAAGCAAACTGTTACAATTGCTGCTGAGGTGAGGAGGAGAGGACAGGGCAGCCTGTGCGTCAGAGGATTGAATCTCTGGCAGCAGGGAGAACATGCAGCCCTTGTCCTGCTTGAGCGAGGCTGGCCTCTGTGCACATTGCTATGGCAACCTTAAGCTCTTGGGTGACTTGATGCCATCAGTGAAATCTGTAGGTTGCACAGGCTGTGGGGAAAGTGTTTTGAGGCCCTCATTGCTGTTCCTTTTCCCCACACCGTTGAACTCGGACCACCACTGAACTTGCCAGCTGCTCTGGAGCACAGGCTGTAAGATTCCTGGAGACATAAGCTTTTCCTTCTTTTTCACTATAGCAGTTTCTGCTATAATATCCACGCATTGCTAGTACAAAAAGACAACAGAAGGATAAAAGCTAATTATAGCTGTTGGCAAAAATGGTGGAGGCTCTCTCCATGCTGGCACTTGACATGTGATTAATGGTGGTTAGTGTGGGCACAGCCAAAGCTTGTACAACCCTAGATAAATAATAATGAAGTTTAAAAAGATATATGCTCCTTGAGTTAATAATTTTAACAGGCTGTGAGAAATGTTGCTGTTCTCATGGTAACAGGAAAGCTGTAATTTCATCTCTAATTTGAGAATGCTGGTATAATGTGTGCAGATAGCTTTCTGATAGGAACTTTTTTCTCTCTTCTTTAATTGAAACCTTTTTAATGAAGTGATATTATTATGTAGTTTGGGCAAACAATTCAAAATGGACTAATTAGCACTAAATACACCATTGAAAAGCGTAGTCAGAATTATTTGGAACTAAACTGGTATTGCTGCTTGCAATCCCTGGTTTCTGTGTCAATAGGTGCCTGATACTGATGTATGTGGGCATCTCTCAGGGCTCTTCGGGAGATTCTGGATGCATTTGCCTCTCACCAGAGATTGCATTTGTAGAGTTATGTTCATTAGGTAAGAAAGAAATGCATCTGCTGGTCTTTGTGTCTACTACAAACACATGTGGTCACTATTTGAATAAATACTTCAAGAACAAAGACTCTGAAAACCCAAGGATTTGGACAATCAATTTTTTCTATCATGGCTGTGACCTAGATACTGAGATACACGAAGATACCAAGAGTCTCATCCTTTCCATTGTAATCCTAAAAAAAATACAAATAAGGCACCTAAATATGTGCTGCAGGTGCAAGACTAAGAATGAGACTTCTTGGAAAACCAGCAAGAATTAGGCCTGTGATTCTTTAGCACTTTTGAAAGTATTATCTGTGGTCCTTTTCAGTTTATTACAATGGCTTAGTCATGGAAACCAAATGACAGCATACATAATGAAAGTATTTCTGCTAGTCGTACAAAAGCATCTCCATTGACTACTAATCTTAAACCATCTCCATTGCTCATTTTTCCTATTAAAGCTCTACATTCAGGTTTATTATTCTGTATCTGTTCAAGAACATTTAACTGCCTGATACTGGGACAGTGCCAAAGTAGTTTGAGAGTACTTAGAAATATGAATTAGTGCTTTGCTTATAGAAAACAAAATGTGACCTTGCCCCAGCTGGATGCGTACAGGGACTGAACTGGGATCTCAGTTACCCAGGAGTAGGAGCGGATGCGTAGGTGGTTTGATGAGCCTCGCTCACTAGAGGGAGCTGGAGCTGAGCATGGAGGAGGAGGAAATTGCCACTTGCAGCATCTTGGTTTTATCTTTCCGCATAGACAGATTGACATGTGATGAAACATACACATTTCACAGTTAGCTTTTCAAAGGCTGTGTTACTTCAGAATCATTAACCTGGTGCAGATCTTTGCATTCTTATCTGCTTTGTTGAATATTTTCATAGCAGCAATTGGTGGTGGCTTGCATATCCTTAAAGCTGCAAAACTAGCATTTTAATTTATCCTAATTCAGAACCTAATTGTCTTGCACTGTTGGCTAATTAAATGTTCAAAGAAGTGATAAATTAAGCAGGTTGATCATTACAACACAAGTAATTAGTCAGTCCAACTGAATCTGAGCCTCAAAATCTACATTCCCTGAGATGACAGGAATTTTGGAGATGTGCAAGAAAGCAAAGCATGTGTCAAGGTTCAGGAGGAAAAAATTTCCTTGAATATTTCATATAAAGTGTCCAAATCTCACGTTAGTTTGGGGATTTTCATGCTGTTTATTTTGTGCATAAGGAATTCTTTTCCTGGTGGCCACGAAGAATAAATGGAGTTCCAAGGTAGCAACTTGAGATGCTGAGATTTGCAGCTAGTTTCCTACAGGATCTGACATTTTCCTGTATTAGCCACAGAGCGTACTTTGTGAAAACAGTTATGAGGTTTTTTTTAAAAAAAGACAAAAGCACAAAACCCCCAATCCTCTCAATGTTAGTTAAATACCTAAGTAGGCAGTTATAAATGCAATATTCCCTGGTAGGGACCTTCCATTCACAAAGGTTTTCATACAGTGTTTTACTAAAAATGCTCCCTGGCGTCAAATTAGTTAAGATCTAAAGACCAAAATGTATATTCTGAAAATCTCAGTTCTATCTGCGCATCTGCTCAAATTCTCACGACAGCTTCTGGCAGAAAAAAAAATCTGTACAATGCATCATCATAGCAGCTTGATATTCTTCCTGCTAATATATCCAAGTGCTCTTTAGTCCTCCCACGCAGCCCGCCCTGTATGAAGGTGGGTGTCTGGGGCAGGGGCATGTTGGCACACTGTCCAGAAGCACCATGTTATTGGTGACTGGCTGGAATGAGAACCTGGGGATGGTGTGCCTAGGGCAGGACACCCCATCTTGCAGCTGAAAACAGGGATGAAAAATAGGCGGCTGAGGTATTGAGACTGTTTAATTAAAGCATGTGGGGGACCTTATCTGGGAGTGCACCTCATGACTTAGCAAGAGTGGTGCTTGGCTCCTGGCTGCAAGAGAGAAGGATGCCTTGGAAGCAATCCTTGGTGTGATCCTGTGTAGTGCTGTGTCCTTCCCAGCCCCTCTCTGCTCTGCATAGCTGTTACAAGTCAAACTCCTCCACCCTGTCTTCCTTCCACACTGCTGATCCTCTCCGTGGGTTCAAGTCTCAGCATGTTTTTTACCAAAAACAAATTAAGCAACTGTTTGCACCATCTTCACACACAGCTGTCTCACTTTATTTGCAATCACATCACTCACTGTTCCGTTCATTAGTAGTTTTCTTCTCTCTTCCTTTGCATTTAGGACAGTAAGAGTTGAGGTTTCCAGTCTTCTGCAGTGGAAATAAATAATAATAATTTCTAACAGTGTCTCTCAAGGGTAAATTTCAAATGCAGGCTTCCCACGGGCTGTGTTTTTCTCACCTATCCACAGTGGCTGTGATGTGGGACCAGCATTTAGATCACTCTCTCAGTACTGCTGCAACAGCTAGACTACTCTGTCTTCTGTCTGCCTCTTCTAGAGGTGATAATAACTTTTAAATGTTTTCTGCTTGTCTTCTCACTGCCACAAAGAAAATGTCTTGTCATGGCTTTTTGGTTTATCTACTATTTCGTTGTGCAGTGGGTTATAACTTGTTTCCTAAACTCAGAACTCCTGCTTGCTTTGCTGAATCAGCTGGTATTTCATGTTGCAAATGATACTCTTAAAATTAAAGCTCCTAAAAAGTTCTAATTCCTTTTTTTTTTTCCTGTTCTGTAATTGGTCTAGCTGGATTATGTTAATTATTTCTGATCAAAACTGCTTAATTAGCATGTCAGGTCAATTAGTGAGGGCCTTTGGGGTTTAAGATAGTTATTTTATTTTTAGTTATAGTGTAGGCAATCCACTGTTATACATTTTATGTTTCTAGAACTATCTCTGAATTAATGGAAAGTTAACAGACTGGGATATAAGAAAATGCTTCATAAGCATCCACCAATATCTTGCACTGGGGACCACTGGTACCTAAAATGTTGCTTTAATGCTTCATCATTGAAATCAGTCTTGAAAGCAGAGTTCATGGCCTCGCAGCTGGCCCACAAGGGGACAAGCACCAGGAGAGCCGTGTACTACCCTGAGCCTGAGGGACGAGGGTTAGAGCAGGGAAAGCTGCAACCACAAGTGTTCTCCCTTCCTGTTCATAAAATGCAGGGATAGCAATAATCTCCCATCTGCAAGATCCATTTGAAGAACTCCTTGTAAAATACTGAAAGGCTGCTAAATGTTATGTTTATTTCTTGCAGATAACTTCTTGTAATACCCATTCATAATCAGAGAAGCCTTTAGATTACACTGGCATAGAGGGTGTCAAAAGAAAAGCTGTCCACAAATTTAAGTCTCTCTCTCTCTCTCTTTTTTTTTTCTAATATTCTAAATACTTGATTTATTTCTGTGAGTGTAGGTTTTCATCAAACCATCTTTCTCCTTAATTGAGCTAATAACTTTACTCCTGTCCTCCTCTCTGTTCAGTCTGGCAAGCAATTTCCCAGCCTCATCTCCCATCTCATATATCCACTTTTGATCTGATTATTAGCATTTCATCTTCTACAACATTCAGCATATGATATTCAAACCCAGCCTTATTTAAGGAAGTAATACCTTTTGGTGTGCTGGGTGTCGCACATTTCCTTTGTAAGGTAACAATTTTATCTTGTGATATTGCAAGTTATTTGCTCTCCAATTTCATTTTCCCCCTCCCCTTTTTCAACTGGCATATGACTCCTCATAAGAAGATATAAATGGAAATGCAACTGCTGGAAATGCAACTGCAGAATGAAAACTGAAGTAGGCATAGATTTATACATGAAAAATGCCCAATGAGCAAGCTTTGGAGGATTTAACTTAGAAATACCCAATTTACCCCTTTCTGAAGAAGCTTTTACCTCCAAGGTAGCTAGTGAATCCTTCTTAGAAAGACTGGATACCCCCCCATCCCCTAGCCTTTCCTTACTCCATACGCAAATCACTGAAATGATTCCCAGAGGCCAACTGTTCAAACTGAGATCTGGATGGAAATTGTGTGATGCTGTTCCTGTGTGTCTGGATTCATCTGTCAGGCAGACTGGTCTTCATGCAGTTCACATCACCTTGTGCACCTAATCCGCTAGTTCTGGACTGTTCAGGTGGGTGATGAACTGTCTTGGTAAACCATATGCCTGCACCAAAGTCAGGTGGGTATAGTTAAGCAGCTTCTGTGTAATTGCTTTTTATTCTGTTCCATGGCTAGCCCTTCAGCTTGAAGCATGGTGCATGTGCTCAAGCAGAAGAGGTAAGCTGGAGAATAGAAATATTGTGGTTTGTTCTGATCACTTCTGACATTAAATATGCAATTTCTGGGCCAGCACAGACACGGTGCGCACATACAAATCACGTTTTGCTCAGAAGCCTAACTGGGAGTACAGATCACTGAGATACACCATTCAGAGTTTAAGAACATTTAAAGGTGGGGGAGGGAGGGAATCAAGAAATAGCAAGTGATCTTATAGCCAATAAGTAAGTTGTCTTTAATGCAGGAGTATAGTGTGCAGTGTTAGCAGCGGGCTGGTCTACTGAGAGCTGATCAACTGGTGTTACCACAGCACGCTCGCTGTAACACTGCCCCTTATTCACTTATGCATGTCTTTCCATCAGCTATTTCCAGCTAAATTCCTAGGGAACTGTCCCAAGCTTTTTCCCAGATGCAGTGTGACATTATATTTGTTTATAAACAAACATGAGAAATGGTGATAAACAATAGGTGCACGGTCATATTGTAACGGCTGCTGCACTACTCACCTTTCTCAGGTGAGTGACGACCTTCCTGCTGTCACACTTGCAGCTATCAGAACAGATCAAAGAACCTTTTAGCAACCCCCCAAAAAATAAATTTGGTACAAATACAGAACAAAAAGCAATAAAATAAACAGCCTTCCTGCAATTCTAATTTAGTTGCCTTTCCATAGGTCTTGGTCAGCAGCCTGCTTCCCACCCTTCATCCCAGGCATATCCATTCCCCACTTTAGGAATCAAGGAACCAGATTATCAGGAACAGGATGCCCAGGGGGGTTGTGGAGTCTCCTTCTCTAGAGACGGTCAAAGCCCACCTGGATGATGTCCTGTGCAACGTGCTCTAGCAGGAGGGTTGGACTGGGTGATCTCTGGAGGTCCCTTCCAACCCTTGCCAGTCTGTGATTCGTTAAACAGCAGCCTGGAGTGAGCATTCCTTGTTTTGATAAACCAAGGTTTAAAGCTTGCTAGAAAACAATTCTCAAAGTTGATGATTTGCTGCTGTGTCTTTCAAATGTATGCCCAGTGTCCTTATCTGCGAAACCACTGAATGGTGTTTCTTTTTGATTCTAACTACAATCCTATCCCTATCCTATGTTGACACAGTCTGTTTCAAACACTAAATTATTTATCATTAATCCTAGATGCTTCATATATGTCACATAATTAACCTCCCAAATTAACAGGGAAGAAGAGTTGAAAAAATACGACATTCTAAGCTCAAAGTCTAAGTAGCACAAAAATGGAACTCAACTGGATTTACCATTTAGGTCTTCTCAGTTCAAACCTTTCCTGCAGTTACATTAAGAAAATGTTTCCTTTGGCTCTCATTTATGGCAATATTTTAAATAGAAGATTTTTTGTTCTATGCAAATATATTTAAGGGACATCAATGATCAGACTCTGAAAGACATAGCACTGTTATGTGCTTCAGGAACTACGGTAGCATGGCTAAAAATTCAATAATTATACAACAAATTAAGACTTCCTTTCTTTCATTTTTAAAATTCATTCATATTACAGTGCTCTCCTGATGTCCAAATAGATATGACAAGAATAATAATTCAGCAGTTCCCCAACAACAATTTACACATCAGACAATCTGGGGGTATTCTTTAGAAAATTTTAGCAGCAAACACTGTCACCCTACTTACTATCGTCACACTGAGTTGGAGAATGCAGTGTGGGATGGTTTTATTGGCTTTCTGGCAAGTAGCTTTTTTAGTCTTGCTTCTGAGGGATGATGGGATGTTGGGGGGGGGCTGGTGTTTAATTTCAGAGCTGATTAGGATTGTGAATTGGTAATTTTGGGACTTGATTGCTAACAGCTGAGACATGATGGGGCATTCTGCACTGGAAGATTTGAAATGGCTGAAGGAAAACTGCTCCTACTGATTAATAACACCTTTACGCTTCCTCCAGGCAAGATGCTCTGAAAATAGTGTGTGGGAGGCTTGGGCTACACAACCAGGCCCAGCTGAGAGCAAGGGGCTCGTGTGCTCATCAAGCACCTACAGAATAGGGAGGAAAAATCTGCCAAAGGCGCAGGAGATGTGTGTTTCTTCTCTGACTTTGAAGCTCTGTGTGAATGACCATCTAGGTACTGGTTTATTCTAGTACCTGGAACATAAATGCTTCCACTCTGGCTGTCTAATCACACTGTAAGCTCTTCAAGGCATTGCTTATTTCTGGAGTAAGAAGCTATCAACATAATTAAGGCTGCAGCTTTACATCTTGCATATCACTGTAGCACTTATCCTTGTACTTGCAAATTCCAGTCATTCACGTGCAAGTGGCCTCCTCTGGGTGATAAGCTCCAAAGCAGAACTTGGAGATGACCATGTACATGTGATTATTTTTTTATTTTAAATGCAAGGAACTAAACTAGAACTTTTTCAAACATAGCTCCAGCATTTACTCCTTCTATTATTCTGAGGGAAATGCAGGTGAATGCATTCGGAAAGCTGGATGCATTTGTCTCTTATACCTGTAACGCAGGTGTAGTGGCTGGGCTTTTTCTTACTTAACATGCTGACCCATCACAGCATCACTACGTGTTTCAGTGTGATTCCAGCACCCCGTGGATACTGTTGAAAGGTAGCTCCCCTTTATCCTCTAGCAAATCCTGGTGCTATGCTTCCCCACCAACTATCAATGCAGCCCAGCTGGCTATTTAGCTTATCGTCAATATGCCTACAAGCATATGCACAAAAATGTCCTGAAAGTTTGAAATTTCTTTGTAATGGTCCTTGCACTCTAGTCTGAGTTGTGTCAAAATAGCAGACTTATTCTAGAAATAAGTGAATCCCTAGCTGATAAGAAAACTGCTAGCATGAAATACTTACCATGGAAATATTCTGCCACTGCGCTGGTCTCCTTGTGATCCCACACTGCTGATGTGCACTGGAAACAGTCTCTTTCCATGTACAAATGCACCCTTCAACCAGAGGGGAGTCCAAAACTGCTTGCAGCAGGGATTAGAGAGCTTTAATGCCATGCACACATTGTTATTGTTGTCCTATCTTCATTAGTGTCAATTGCAAGGTACTGGTGAAGCACAAGTGATGGGAACTGGTGAGGAAATCGCCAAATGATCTTACAAAGGCTAGTTCAAACTCAGTTGTGTCAAAATAGCAGACATTCTAGAAATAAGTGAATCTCAGTCTAGAAATAAGTGAATCTCTAACCTCAGTTAAAACCAGAGCAAAGCCTAGCCCTTTCTACTAGCTAAGAATAATTTTCTATAGTCAAAAACTTAAACAGAAGCAGGACCAACGCATACCTGGAGATGCGGATCGGCAAAAGTCTAGGCAATCCATTAGGGAACAGAAGTCTTTGTAATTACAGAGCTTGGTGTAACCATCTGGTTAGTAGAGCAGGGAGGGGATAGTTCAAAAAGGCAAAAGTATTAAGCTCCAAAAATTTAATAATCCAACAGGCGTGAGATGGCTCACCACTTCTGGGTTTTTGCACGCTAACAAAGCTGTATTCAAGCATGCTGAAAACGTCTTTTTTTCTCCTTATTGAAAAAACATAATGAGAATGTAGCATTGTGGATTTTTGTTTGGGGGTTTATTTTGGCTTCGGAGGTTTTTTCCCTGTAAGTGTGCTTGTATAAAGTTTCATGCTCAGATTCTCTAACTTTTTATTGAAGTCTTCACAAGTACTCTCTCTTCAACAATGTATCTAAAGACATTTTGATGTGTAAAAGCTCATGAAGAGTGGTTAATGTGATAAAAGCAGAAGCTTGAAGCAATGACATCTAAAGAGAGTCTGTCTGAAGATCTTGAAATCAGATAGAATAAAGAGAAGGCTAAAATGACAAACATGTTTGATCTTATGTACTTAAACAGAAAATCATTTCTGAGCCCTGTCTTATCCTATAAAAGAGCTGATGAATGTCTTGGATTTAGATACATGTAGCTATATTTGCTACTGAGAAAATTACATACTTGCCCCTTTGCACTAGTACTGTATTTGGGGAGTTTGAGTTTATTGATTTAAAAACCCAAATCACCCACTTAATTCCTCCTCCCCTCTCCCTAAGAAAGTATTCAAGTGGAAAACAGAAGTTGGCTTTCTTGTACAAGGAAGGAATTATTTTCCTTAGGGAAAAGCAATTAAATGCCTCCAAAAATGAAGTACTGAGATGATTTTTGGGTCAAGTAGGGAAGAACAATGCACACACAAGGTAGCTGTTGAGTCAAGTGCAGTCACTGCAATGCAACAACACCATTTACAGGGGGAAGGGCAGGTAATTAGGGTGAGAGAAGACAATTTCCATAGCATTAAACCTGTAAACAAAGGGAGAATATGGAGGAATAATATGGCATGAGCCCTAAACCTGTCATTTCTATTTAAGTCTGGAGCTCACAGATCAAGACAAGCGGAGAGCTTGGTAACAAGGAGGTGATGATGATCATCCAACCAACCTTAAATTTATCAATGGACAAGCTTAGACCTAGAGCCTTTCCGTTATAAATGTAGGCTCCATTCTTGCAGAATTAAAGGAAACTTGCTTAAAATTTGCTTGTATTTTGAAATGCTTCTTCCCCCAAGCCCATAAGGCATGTAAAACCTTTAAAATTTTTTTTTTAACACAAGAAAATAAATTTTTCTTGTCTGCATTCAGGAGGTTCCTAGTTCAACCCTTCAAACTACAGAAAGCTTTTACTGTACCATGGCCCTGATTCATTCAAAGCATTTAAGTAGTTGCTTTATTCTAAGTGCAGCATTACACGTACAATTCTGAGCTCCACATTCAGGGGCAGGAAGGCCGTGAAACTAAATAATTGTGCATTAGAAAAATTAATCTCTATTAAATACTGCATCTCTAGCTACTGATCCACCCAGACAACAAAGCAGCCCAGCTTGTGCTTATGAGCACGCTCCCCTTCTCACAAATCTGCTTTTCTTCCCCCCAAAGGACCTATATGTTATCTTTGGTTAGTTACTGCTGTCTCTGTCCAAAGCCAAGATGTGTCAACTTCCACATGTTCTTGTGAGCAAGTCAATGTCCCCAATGCAAAGTATCTGCAGAAACAAAATCTCTAATTTCATGCAATAAAAAGTGCTAAAGAAGGGTAAGGAGAAAACATCAGCTCTAGATGTGGAGGCTGGGGCCACCTAAGCCACTGTGCACAGGCTCCAGTCAGCAGAGAGCAGCAGTTTTAATATTACTTTACAGATTCTCCCATTACTTATGCACCCACATCTCTGGTATTATGCTGAAGTTACACTTGAATGTACAATATTTGCATTCCACTTGCTAATTCATATTGCTTGTTCTCTCTAATCTCGACATCACTGCACAAATCATTTCCATGCTCTATTTCCTATGCAATGCAGCTTCCTGGTTTTGTAAGCAACATTATTCTTCCTGTTGAAGTTAATTTCTATAGTAGACTATGGACTGGCTCTAACTTTCTCTCGCCTTCCCCCCTTTTCAGAAGGAGCTACACAAACAGAAGTCAAGGAATTTTTTTTTATTACCCTTTTAATCAAATTATGGGCTACTGAAAAGGTCCTAGTAACTTCTGTTCTCTCTCTGTTTCAAAGCCGCTGAGAGCTGTTATATTCACAGGGTTATGGACAAAACTACTTCTGACCAGTAGACAATCAAAGTAGACATACGGCATCGCTATGAACATATTAAGGAGTTGGTTGAGGAAGACAAGAGAGACAGTCTGCTGAAGGCAGCCTTACACCTTCATGGGTAGAATCAATGCAGAGGAGGTAAACATGAGTCCTGAAGGTGGTAGGGGAGCAGAAGAAAGGTCTATGAGGAAAACAGAATGAACGTGTGGAAGGCCACGAAGGGTGGCACAGATTTTGCAAGGTACTTTTCAATATGTGTGGTATCCCCCAAAAAATCCTTTTAACTCTTTTTGGCTTTGCTGGCTAGGTGGCACTTTCTGCAGCTGCCATGCAGGCCCCTTTTGTTTTTTTCAAAAGAAAGCTACAGCTAAGTGCACCTATCTTAAATCAGCACACCTGTTTATGTAAGAAGTTGTCAGCTGACCCTGATGAACACTGACCAAAATATCCATTCATTCAGTTTTTGTTTGTTTTCTACGATATTTGCAGTGTCACATCAGAACTGGTAGATCTTAGCCTGTCCTGGTTTAAGGTCTGGTTTGGCACCCAGAGAAAGTCATGTTGAGTCAAGACTTTCGTTAGGTTTCTATCTGCTGACTTTACACTAAGAAGTGATTTCAGGATTCCTTTCCTAGTTCTATAGCAGGGAGTATAGGATTTCTTGCATACATAACCTGCAAAATGCTGTAGGAGAAAACACAGTCTGTGCCGTGCAGTATAATTTAGACCATCTGTAATGACAAATCTTTCCAAGCTATATTTTTGCAGGAGCTCTCTGATACTTCTCTGTGCTGGGTTATGAGTTCTATAGCAGGGATTCTCAACAGACATCAACAAAAGTGTCCCCAGCTTCAGCAACAATGTAGCTCTTCAAATTATGCCTTGTCTGTGTGTAGACACATGCAATGGAAGTTCTGATATATGCACTTTTATTCCCTCAATGTTTGCTTTCCACTCATCCAGGAAACAGTATGGGTTTTCATTTTGGCTGTGGGGCAACAGGTTTTATTTCTCTTTCATTTCCTTATGAAGGTATCCTTCCTATGTCAGGAGACAGCAGCAATGCATTTTTGCATGGCTTATAATTAAAAACTCTTCATGAACTTTACTTTTTGCGGCATGCAGGGACAAGGAAATGTCCAGCATTATTGTTGAAGTCCACTTTATACTATATGCTTAATAGCAGCTACATGGGTGAAGTGGAGTTAGTGAGCAGCACGTGCTTTAAAGGGCTGCTCGTTTCTTCTGTCTTCTGTGTGCTCAGAAATGGCTCAAAGTACAGCACAATAGGAATCAGCTCTGTTTTGTGTCTAAATCCTGCAGATTTTTGCTGTATTCAGTGAAGGTGCAGAACAATTGTATAAGTCCTACAGGAATAGAGACTGTATCTGTAACTTGTCAACACATGAAGTTGGTTTTGAAAGTGATCTCCCTGTTGCTTTCCATCTGCTGAGGGAAAATTAAAAAGCCAAGATGCAAGGCTGGGACTCAACTGCACAAGTGTCACTCTAGATGCTCCTCCAGCTGCCACTTCAGATCAGCGTAGCTCTTTTGCAAGTCCTTAGCTACATCCGCGTACCTGTTCTGGATGTCTCTGGTTCTTAGGAAACTGAAGTTCAATTTTTAGGTCTTCAGATTGAGTTTCTGGCTCTGCAACAAGTTCATCTGAAACTTAAAGCAAATCTCTCTATTCCTCTGCAAGACACAGGTAATGATCTTTTCTGTTTAAACAGTAGGAGGCTCAGAGAAGAACAGTAGTTACTACATGTACATCTAGATCCTAACACAGCAGGACCTTAATCTTAGCTGATCCTCATGTCTCATCTCTCTCTCTATTGGCACACTCTGGCCAAGAGAACAGCCTGGAGGCATTTCAGGGGTGGAGACTGGATATTTTAAAATGTTATTTCTGCTTTAGGCTAAGAAACTGAATCATTCTGGGACAAATTATTTGCTGCTACTGTGCTGAGATCATTGCCACTCCATGGTAGGAAGGCTGGATTCAGGCATAGCTTTTACAGATGTTTTACTCAAAATGGCTGACCCTTCCACTTGTTCACCTTTTGTTCTCTGAAGTACTACAGATGGTCTGTGTACTAAGTGGTATATAGTACACAGCCGTATTTGCATTCTTTTCTGGAAAAATAAAGATGGGCTCGGTTGTCCTACCTCCAGACTAAAATGCTGTCTACATAATGGTGAGCTGCATATGTTTCTGCCTTACCTGTAGCAGAGTTTAACATTTCATATTTGACTCGTGGGAGAACATTAACAGAATACCTGTTTCTGCCTCTAAGGGCTAGGTCAAATCTCATCAGTGCCCTTAAAAGATACCTACACTAATTTTACCTTTTTAGCTTTCTGTCACTAATTCAGAATTATAAAATACATAATTATATGGCACAGATTTTCATTCTGTCTTGTACAGCACTTAAAGTTTTGTTTTGTTCACTTACCAAACGTTTTGTTTCAATATTTATGGTCTGGATGCTTTTGATGTGTCTTAGACTACTATAGATGCTTCAAAAATTCCTCTCAGAAGTCCTTATTTCTGAAACCATCTTTGTCTGTTTTTTCTTTTCACACTGCCCTCCATAGTACATTTCACAGTCACCTGCATTTTTTTATTTATTTTTTTTTAAATCAACAGCAGTGCTTAGAGTTTAAAATTAATGGATTATATTTTATTTGGGAGTACATAGTATGAGCTTCAGCCAAAACATTAGAATAGTTTGGACAAACTCCTTTTTCTCTGACATATTTTCCAGGCTTCTTGAGTGGGGAGGAAGGCAAGCGCAATGCAAGCATGCAGAGTTGCAGCGAGGAAGGCAGTTTGGGGGTTGGAGCCTGCAGGATATAGAATTTTGTGCCTCGCAAATCATTGAGCTGTAGCCAATGCAGGACAGGAGATCTCTGCCACAGCCTGATCTTCTGGAGAGCACTCCAGTTATAGAATGAGCTGGAAAAGTGTGGTCTAATGTAAGGTTAAACTGTTCTATTGAAAATGGGCAAACCAAAATTCATGTGCCAGGTTTGGTTGAAAATACTGAGTAATAAGCCAGGGATTTGAATGCCTTTTCTGCATGCAAAAGCCAGTTCAACATACGGAGGCTTTTACTGGTACTTTTGTAATGGTTGAGCAGATTAAAATGGAGGGTTATTCTCTACTGCTTTTTCCTGTCAAAAAACCCAAGGTGGGAGAGGAATCATCTCCTTAATCTCATTGCCATGGGCAAATTCCAGTTCAGGAATCAGTCTCTTCCCTTAGAGAGGACGACGTTGCTGGGCTGCTCCTCCCAGCCTGGCTATGAGTTGTGGCCCTTCCATGGAGGATGAAGCAGCTGACTGTGGTTTAGTGCTATACAAATGTGATTGCTTTGTTGATCATCAAGAAAGATGGCTGCCATTCACAAGCAGCATGCTGGAAAAAATAATTTTTCATGGGATCATTTGTATTTTACAAATTAACACAAAACCTGATAAAGCACAAAAGCAGTCCGTTATAGTCCAGAAACACTATGCACAGCAACTTTTGGTGTTTATTTATGAAAACAATACAGAGTGGTTCCAGTGGGAACTGATCAAGTTGCATAAAAGATTTAAGAGTCCATTCTGTAGCTGTAATAATGCTTTTAGCACTTTCTCAGATCCTTCCCTATATTCCAACACAGCGGCTTGTGCTAGTTTATCTTTTGGACCATAAACCATTTTATGCCTTCAGTATTTTGGAAGTGGTATCACGATAAAACAGATTTAAGCCACAAAATAATACACACATTCTCTGTTTGGAAATGTGTTAAATCTGTTCTTGAGAAACTAACTGCATATGAAACTATTAGCACAGTATTGGTAATACCCTAGAATATCACTCTAGAAGTGATGGCAGGTTCTTGTTAACGACTAATCCTGTTTTAATACAACTCTGTTGAAAAATTCATCATTGAAAAATGTTCAAGAAAAAATTATTCCTCTCTCAGACTTTAAGCAATTTGTTTTGTTTTTAATAATTTAATCAAAAGAGTTCTTGAAGCCTTTTATGAAATGAAAACGAAGGTGTTGGGTTTTTTTTTTCTTAGTTCTTCTTTAAAAATACAACAGTTTTTTGAGTCATACCCAGGCTTTTCTAAATGTTCCGGTAAATGTGCTAAAATTAACAACTCCAATTCAGCATTTAAAATAATAATGGAGGCAGGGTGATACTGTCCTCAGTTAATGTTATCAGTTTGCATCATTAGGAAGCATGGCCTCAGACAGGGCAATTTCGATGTATTATTCCCATGAAGAAAATGCAGATGATGTAGCTGGAGTGAAGCATTAGCATCAATACCCATGCTTTAATAGGTACATGAGAAATAACTCCCTCTGCAGTGCTTAGGAGAAAGTAATTCCATTTAGGACTACATAAATTTTCAGTTTGTTAATTAGGTAAAGAGAGGAAAAATAACATTAGTAACTTTCACTGGAGTTGTATTAGCTTCAAAATTGCAAAGAAATTGAAAGAGAATTTATGTTATCCAGTAACTTTGGCAATCAGCTCTAGTTCCAAACCAGAGCCCCAAAACACTAAAATCTTCACTTAGACATATGTTCCCATTTCACTCCAACACCATTAACCTCTTTCTTTTTTCTCACTTTTTTTAGTCATTTGCTTTTCATTATCATTTCTCAAAGACAAACAGCTTGTGAAGTAGTTATCCAAATATATAACATAGAATTATTCTGAAAACTGTCATTTTAGGAAGCATTAGCCAGAGTAGAAGTACTCAGCTCAGGTATGCCAGGTCATATATACGAATTACCCCGGAGAAATGACAGGTAGCTAAAACCACTTTTGAAAATGTCAGATCCCCCTTCAAAAGTGCTTTGGCGTGCTGAGATCATGTCCAGCTTTGGTTGGGACTCTGGGAACTGCTGTTAACAGGACCACCAATTGCCAATAACTGATGAGATTAATTGAATCTCACTGAAAGATATAAGGAGTGTGGAGGAACGGTCAGGAATATTTTTCATAATGCAGATGGGAATTGACTCTAAATCAGAAATTTTCAGAATCAGAAAGCTTTCTGTCAGAAAAGTTTTGTCAGGTTCAATAGAGGGAGATTCATTCGCTCCAAAAACTCACAAACTGGTGCTTTAGACACACACACAAGAGGAAAGCCTTTGAATACTCAGCTGAGGATCCTGATCAAAAGAGGGCAAAAGTGTGAATGTATGTGTGTATTGCTGAAGACCCCCTCCTGGCCTTTAACTGCTCACAGGTGAAAATGCTTTTGTTCATCTATTCCTATGTGGAATATGAAGGACCTGGATCGCTTCTGAAAGCAGCCATGAATTTCTAGCTCAATATTTATGTTGTGGAAAAAAGGACCATACCCTTTAATTCTAATCCACTGAAGTAACAAAACTGACAAGTGGCTCAGACCTATCCCTTGCTCGTGAATAGTTATGCCGACTCTTAAAAATGCTTTCAGACCTGGGTAGTTGAGCTTGTCCAATGTACTGATTCACCACATGCCAGTTAAATAGTAGTTTGGATGAGGCATCAATGGCATCATACACGACTCTGATCAGTCATAGAGATGGTACCTAGATTTCATCTCTCCGCATGTTTCTGCAGACACTCACCCTCTTTCTGAGGTTTCTACTTCCAGAAACCCAAGTTTAGAGGTTTAAGTGTTTGCAGTAGATGAGCAAAGCAATAGTCTGTCTCAGGTGTAAGCAAATAAATGAGAAATAACATCAGCCTTGGTGTAATCCCTGTTCAACCTACCTTTCCTGGCAGTTGAAAGCTGGCAGCTCTCAGATTTGCTAGTGATCACAGACAGGACTCGGAGCTTTTGAACCAAGCCCAGTCTAACATGGACAATCTCAAACCAGAGCAGGTAGGATTTATTTGGGGGCAGGCATGAGAGGTAGTCCCCTTCATAAGACCCATGAGGCCCTTTGTGACGAAGGGTTCTTGTGGTCTGTGCTCAATAATCCATAGGGACCATTATGGGGAAAGTGGTCCTGGTGCAGTCATGCTCACCACCTTCCTTAGGGGATCAGAAGGCAGAAGAGAGGAAAATTCGGGGAAAAGTTTGTGAACTGCTGCTCCAATCTCAGGGTACAACCTCCCTTTTCTGTAGCTTGTCAGAGTGGGTGCTGAGCCATGTAACAGGGGGTTGCTGGTGCAAAGAGTATCCTGGCATGAATAAACAGCCCCATGGCAAGGCAGCCACAATAGCAGCACAAGTACAAGGTACATACCTCAACACACTTCAGGAGTCAGCTCCATGGTGGGCACAACAGCCCCCAGCTACACTTATGTTTTCCTTTTGGTCTTTGGTCCCTGCTTGTCATCTGCAGCACATACTGAAGGGAACAGCATGCACCTCATTATTTAGATTTACTGTTCTATTTGTAGCACTTCAGAGCAAAGCAGAAGGGTTTAATAATCCTCCCCCCACCAGCTAAGGGCTGGGGAAATCAGTGGGAAACCGCAGCCCCACTGTTTGCTTCCCCTGGCGGCGGGGGCTTGTTTTAGCTGCTGCCTGCCTAATCCTGCTTTGTGTTCTGAGAGGCATTTGCTGCAGTCACTTGATGATTTTGTGTGTAGAGGAGGCATCTGATCAGACTTTTAACCTGGGGGAGGGAAGCAAAGCAAAATTCTGGTGAGTTAAATTACCTTCTGCTGCATACAATCATCTGGCATAACACAGCTCAGCAATAACATTTGTGTTGCCATTAATAGAAAACGCTTCGCATTGCACTCTAGAGATTTTTTTTTGTTTGTTTTGGTATGGAAGTGATCCATTCAGATTGGAGCTGCCTGAACAAAGCCTAAGGGCTCAGACACCACCAGCAGCATTTCTCTGAATATCTCTGTCTTATTGTGTAATCTCTACATCTACTTGAAGGAAACATGCCAATTGCTGAAGCTACAGGGCTCTGTGTCTATAAAACACACACGTAGCTGAGCAGCCCTATAGGGCAACATGAGTTATTTGCTGATTTACTTCAAGTAAGTCATGATAATAATTCAACAGAATTGTCTTGGCTTCAACAAAATATGTCAAAGTGTTTTTAAATAGAACACTTAATCTGTGCCTCACTCCCTTTTGTCGTGAAGTAAAGAAGAAAAAACGTGATAATGCACGATGCTGGTAAAAGCCTGAAAAATCTGATGAAACACTTGGGAGAGGGGAGAGAAGTGGGGCATTTTCTAGCAAGGTTAAAGATATCTTAAATTTTCTAAATAGAGAAATGAAAGTTTGTCTTGAAAACTTTGGTCATCTTGGAAAATAAATCAAAATATAAATAATAATGATAATAAATGTCAGAAGAACAGGATCAACATTTCATCCTATATCTGTATATGGACTGCTTCGGTCAAACTGACAGGAGCCTGTATACCTCAGGGGTAAAGATGGCTAAAGTGCTGACAGCAAAATAGCGCTACTTGACTGAAAGACACCCGAGTTGTCAGGCAGTTGGGATCTCGCTGGAGGAGCGAGTGGGGCTTGCAGAGGCTGGAGAGTGTGGAATTATGTTACCTGAGATGTTACACTATTTTATGTCCCTGGTCCCTAAAATGTTCAAGGCATAGTTATGCACCTAGCTAAAGGACACCACCCCTCAAGTCATCTTAGCGTTTCTTCATTGTTTAATGATGGCTTGCATAGCTGAAGGCTGTCTACTCTGTTAAAATTAGCAACCATGCTTTGTGGTGGAAAAAAGTCATCCTCTTTTCTCAACGGAGGTAAACCATTCACAACCCAAGAGGGGATGCTGCAGCCAGCCCTTAATTGAATTTTGTGGCATTCTGAATGATAATGCATGAGTCTCCTCTCCAAATCAGGAATGAGGAGTTATTACACAGAAGGATAAACAGGATAAAAATGAAAATTAATGCTCCTTGAAAACAAATCAAATATTTCTGCTCATAGACTCATGAGTTAAAAGTCTGTTACTGAACCCAGACCCATCAAGGGTGATTACTCCCTAATTCCATGCCCTTTTACTCCTGCTAAAAGACCATGAAGTTGCATAAAGCATTAAAAACATTACTTTAAGTAGTATGGTAAATAGACTGAACTTAACCTCTGTATAAACAAGTACAGTAGGAGTTGGATTACGGAGGGTGAGGCTCAGTTTACACACATATATCTAACATAATTAGACATCCGGGGTGGGGATGGGGCGTAAACCACAAATACAGGAGAAGAAAATTGATTTCTTCTCTGAAATTGTCTGCCTTTTACAGTGAGATCTAAAAGTAGATCCTATCAAGCAATAATTTGCTATGTCATTTACAACGTTTAGAAATGAAAGTGGCAATTACCAGCCCTCTTTATATGTCAAAGGTTGTTAGACAAGGTTAGCTCAGCATTTTCACAGCTAAGAGCATTCAGGTCTTTCAAATTCAGATCTCTGTCTTAATTGGACATCAGAGGAGTCCATCATAAAATACGCAGAAACAACACAGGCAATCTAGTTTATGTACAGCTCTTATTGTGGCAATGTTATCGAAGATTACCGCTGGAGACTTGCTTATTTCTCATTGCAGAAATCCTTCCTAAGGTTGTTAGCAAGTTGGAAAACTTACTCCTTTTTTTGGTTTTGCTGGGAAGAGACAAAGAGACATTAAGGACTTTAATGCAGAAATTTTCTGATGTAGATCTACTCCACTACATACTTAACATTCTGTATGTTACAGTGAGTTAATATTAGCTCACTAGCACTACTGATGAGATTCTGTGAGATACCACAAGCTATATCAAAAACTTAGTCTGTTTTGAGAATAACTTGTTCTTAAAAATGGATTTTTTTGTTGAATAGTCTTCTCTATTAAGATCAGGAGATACATATTTTTTTTTTAAAAAAAATTAATTCATAGAGTTTGTGGAAGGAGCAGGGTAAGGGAGTTCTGGGTGACCTGAGAAAGTATTTTCTTTTTGCTTGGTCTCACTGACTCTTATCACATGAACTGTCCTCTCTGAAGCTGAGCTGACAAGTCAATACTTTGAAAACCTTAGCTTGTAGTCTCTTGCAATAATAAATATTACCTGAGTTTAGCAGACTTCCCAAGTGCTTTTTCTTCTAGCTGAAAACAAACACAAGCAAAACATCAGAAGACAAAACTACAACACTGAAAGACCTACAAACATCTGTAAAGTGTAAAAAAAGTTTTGCCTAAATAAAATCCATTCTACAATAGTTGAAAACATAGGGAATCACGCCTGTTAAGAGGTTAGGTATGTCTGTGAAATGTGAAAAAAAATTTGGTGAGGCTTTTGCTTTTCCTGTGAAAGATACTTTTCCACATATCTGATGCCTTGGGAGTCTGTTTGTGGTAATGGAGGAGCAGCTGATTCCTTCCTGGTTGCCAAAGATTATGTCTGAGGGGTGGGGTTTTTTATCATTCCCAGTCCTTCAGATGTGTCTAGCGTTAATCATGTCTGAGACCACTCAAATGGAAAGTGCTGGTTCACCATACTCCACCGTCTACTTCACAAATGAGAGCGTGGCACGTTTGCACAAGTAAAGATGATGTTCAAAATATGAGTTTCTCTCATCTCACACAGAATTTGAAGCCAGTTGGTTAGGTAGATAGCAGCTGACTGGTACTGCTGCAATTTCATCTAATAGAAGACTTGTCCTGACTGGGTTTAGGTCCTCCCTGGTGTTTGTTAACCATCTATGTGGTTTTTCATTAGCAAACCATGCCATCTAAAACCTTGTATTTTGTCAAAGGTTGCCTGTTATTAGGAATTAATTCAAGACAAGGGACAAGACTTAGCTGTACCAGTTGCTGGGTAAACTTAATGGAGATATGTCTCTATGTATCTCACTGTTGAGACTGAGAAGCAAAGCATGTTCTGTAATAAGCACATCTGAAAACCAGGCTGTGAACTAAATTAAGTAACCGTAAAAGTGCTGGGACTAGTGAGTGCCTCCTGCTCTAAGAAACAAGACCACTTTTTTGAAGAGGGTACAGGAGGCCACAGATATCCAATCCTGCCAGTCTTAACTGCAGTAGTGGGGAGATCCCCTTGCCTTAATACTGGGGGATGTGGGGGATTCCTTCTAGTCTGGTACAAGGATGAAGGAATTGGTTTGAAGGCTAAGCCATCAGCCTGAATTTCTGATCATGGCTCTTGACATTCAGGAAGTTTGGAGCACTCATTTTCTCCCATTACTTAGTACTGTACACATCCCTCTAAACTACAGGATAAAGCAGGGTCAAAAAAAAGATTTCTGAGTCCCCAGGGGCTTACAGGAAACCCCTGTTTGACGCAGTTTCTTTTCCCTTCATCTACATGAATTCCTGC
>NW_009260614.1:3700041-3720127 GCF_000687185.1 Egretta garzetta
CTGAATTTCACCTTTTCATGATTCATAAAAGGCGAAGTTTGTTCAGACCCTAAAAAGGGCAACTGCCTCTTACTCACTACTTGGTGGAAATATCTGCCTTCTTTAGAATCACTAATGGTTGTGTGTAACAAGCCTTTCTAGGTATGGTCCAATGCCCAGATGATTCCCTGCATCAGTACTTTTTTACTTGAGAGATTTTAAAATTGAGACCAGAATCCAAGTTTCCAGTATCCCCACTTCATGCCTAGCTTGAGAGCAAACTGAGCATTCAGTATTCCCAATTTTAACATTCTGCAACTTTACACGCTTTAAAGCAACTTCATTCTTCCATACACAGGGTAAAATATTTAAGGATTAAGAGGAGCTCACACTCACACAGTAAGTGCAGATCAGCATCCAGAAGCTCAGAAAAAAGCCTTCATGTACTGATTTTCTTAGGACTTTGAAATAGCTTATTTCTGGTGACAGTGGGAAGACTAAGCCTGTCAGACTGCCTTCTGCGTGAAGGGAGTGCTCTCACCCTTGGTGAGGACCAGGACGGCGCTTCTGCACATAGTGTGTGAGCATTTCCCAGGCTGCTCACCAACTTCTGTGCCAGAAGGCTCCATAAACCAGCATCAGGGGCTGTTTGTAACAGTGCTCCCCCTACGTGAGCATGTACTGGAAACTTCTGATTCAGGACATGGTTTGCGCCTACTTGATATATAATTTTTTCCTCCCTCTGTTGTCAGCTTATTCTTAGGCATGATAAAATGCGAATGAGAATGGTCGTATAATTAATTTCAGTATAAAAACATCTGAGAGTTCACTGGAGAGTTTATTTCTCTTTCTTTTTCCTCCCTTAAAAAGCACTACCAAGAGTGCACTCCACATAAAGATATTTGACTCTCTTTATAATAATAGGGAAAATAACTTTTGCCAGTCAGTAGAGTATCAGCTTTGCATTAGAAAGTGGCCTTGAACACAAAATGACCTTTTTACATTCATATATATCCATCTCTCTAGAATTAATCATCCATTCATCTGGTAGTTTATTTAAACATATACACACAAAAAAGGTGCAGTAAGAGTGTTTTCAGAATCCAAACATTTGCTTTCTACTTCTTTAACCACCTACCCACCACAAGGGTGAAAGCTGCCAACTGGCAGCTGAAAGCAACATTATGTCTTTGATTAGTCATATTTGAATTTCTTTTTCTTTCTTTTTTTTGCCTGTGAAATAGTGCTGCAGGGACAAATGTGTAACAACAGAGGGCAAACTAGGTCACTTTAAAACCAACTCCTGGGGCATGTCTGGATTGTGAATGAGTTCATGACTTTTGTTAGGAGCTCCCATTCTCCCATTGAGATTATATTTCCTGCCTTAGACAGATCACATTCACTGAGCCAAAAACTGCCTCTAGGCAAAGAGGATATAACGCTGTGCACCGAGCAGCACAACACTTAACCTTGTGGGATATTGTACACAGTGTTTGTGTGTGTGCAGGGAGGAGGGGGAGTCCTCAATATTACTTACTAACACTGAAACCACAGAGCGCTTCTGAAGTAGCCCGTGCTCTTGCTTGTCTGCTCCAAGGGAAAGGATTGTGTGAAATGTTTCATCTCCCTCACCACATGAGAAAAGTATTTTACAGCTATTAACATTAATCACTTGTGCTGGGGCTGGGCCAAGGATGCCCAGTGATAGACCAGGATCACATTAGGTAGTTTACAGACACCAAAGGAAAAGATGATTGCTTATTGAGATAGAGGCCAATTTATTAGTTAACTATGTATGCTACAGTGCTCTCCAAGCTCCAGGGAGAGAGGGGAACTGTCCAATATGAGAACTGACAAAAGAAATAAGCAGAATCCTGCTTTGGGAGTTGGTGCGTTTGCATTTGCATGAGCATGAGGGTCATTCCCAGCTGGGCCTGCTGCACCTTGATTTCACATCTGTCTTTATGACAACAGAAATCTTACCTGGAAAAATTCCCAGTGAAAGGAGCTGGAGGTGACACTGTTCCCCAGTTTATTTTTCAAGGCGGCAAATTCTCATGGGGCTGTGTTACAAAAAATGGCCTGGCCAGGGGAGAAGAGGACATGTCCTCCAAAGGCATGATCAAAGTTAACAAGAAACTTGAGTTGTGATCGATGCCCCTAGCACTCAAATAATTTCTATGACTAAATAAAAGCATTTCTAAAAGTATGGGCTTTTTCTGAAAGGAGGAAAACAAGGTAAAGTGTCCTCAAATGCCTACTTTATGTCTGCTTTTTGTGTTATCACAGTGGCTTGCATTTGGTGTAGGGTTAAACAACTAGAAGGCTTTATGCTGTGCTGTGGCTGGTGTTTTGGTGTGGGGGGTTGTTTTAAGCCCAGAAGGACTTAGAACTGTAGCAGATTTACTCATCTATAACCAATCTATAACCAATATGCTATTTGGAAAGCTTCCTTGAATGTCCAGAAGAAGAATCTGGATGGTAAGAGCTGCTAAGCATTACTTAACATAGGCCTATCCAAATTTGTGAACCATTTATTGTCACCTCATGTGACAACCAAATAAAGTAAAAGTGGTTACAAACCTAACTTAGTTTATGACCTCAGAATGAAAACAACTGAATCAGCCCAAAATCCGCACTTATTTCTGCTGGGGTTGCTTTCAGGACTATCTTGAAAGCCTGCAATGATGTTCATATTCTTTGGCAAATGAATAAGGATTGTTGCCCTAAAATGAAGGCTTTACTACTGGGTACAAGAGCTTCCTATTTGTGGTCTCAGGCCACAACATATAGTAGATCGATTCAGACACTACTGGCCACAAGCAGATAAGCCATGGACACACAAAAGCTGTAGGTTAGACACCACAGACTAAATAGCACTCTAATTAACACAATTCGCACAATAAGAAATGGTTATCGCAGAAATAGGCGTTAATCTTTAGGCTCAAATCTGCCAAATCTAAGTCTTCTCAAAGCCAAATTTTCTTTGGATCTTCACAGGAGCTTGTGTTAGACTGTTGCGTGCATAACTGACAGGATTATGGAAAATACTACAAACTCTTGAAACAGCACTATTGTACAAAAATAAATTAGAGTAGAGTAGTATAGTTCCAGTTGGAAGGCACCTACAACGATCATCTAGTCCAAATGCTTGACCATTTCAGTGCTGAACTAAAGTTAAAGCATACAGCAAACAAACCTCTTTTCCTTGCATCACATCTGAGAGCTCCCGCTATCTGCAGCACCGGGTCCAGTCCCTTTTCAAAGGGCTGAATGGGTAACCTCGTGCTTCTGTGGGCTCCTTGGGTGACCTCCTCCGATAACATGGCTCCCCCAAGCTGGCTCATTTCCATAGCATCATTAGAGGTATAGCAGCTCCTATAATGAGAAATGAATTAATTTTATTACCTCTTTTTAGGCCTTCTCTCCACCCTTAGTTTTGAGAAATGAAACAATCAGATATATTTAGCTTTTACTTCTCAGTTCATGCACATTGCTAAATACTTGGATAGTTTCTCTGAGGAAAGGTTAAGAAAGCTCTAGAACAACTCAGTCTTATTCATTGCAGAATACCCAAAGGATGTCAAATTTAAACTGAAGTCCTGCTTGGAGAGGAAATGAAAACAGAGAGGAAGGGGTTTGGAAGAATCAGAGGGTTTTTAATTAGTTTGTGGTTGAGGCAGTGGAATTATGTTCTGTAATAGCCGGGTGCCTGCATGCACATTGTACTCTCCAGGGTCAGCTCTGTGAATTTGGTGAGTGACAAAAGGAAAAGGTAACATTATTACTTCCTCCTCCCACATTCTATTCTCAAATCAGCACAGCACTATGAAAATCTACTTTTACCTCTACCTCTCCTTGGATTTACATGGGTTATCCCAAAGCAGAAACAAAGAGAAGTGAAAGTTATGGCATATAAATATCTCACTTCTGGACTCTTCAATCAGTATTGTGGCTGCAAGGCCAGGATGCTTTGTTTTATTAAGTATTTAATTCAGCAATGACCTACTCTATCTTTTGTATGTGGGAAAACATCTAGATCATAACATCTTTTTTGTATTATGCCCCTGATAGAGAGCTGAACGTCACACACGCAGCGCTGGCTGTATGGATGAAGAAAGTAGCTGCTGATGCTCTAATTTTCCCCAATGAAACGCAGCATAAATTGTTTTCAGCACTTGCTCTCCAGACACCATTCCTTTATACAAAATGGGCTGAAGAAACATAAAGTGATGGCAAACTTTCCATCAGCATAATGCCAGGCATTTAGGAAACTGCCTTGACCTAGTTTTTGATTTGTAGAACCAAGTGACGTGCAGTTTATTTTGTGCAAAAAAACATAATAAAAAAATTATGTAGCACACATACTGCTTCCATACAATCTAATATTTCTATCATGCTGTGCATGCTGCTAATTCAAAAGGCTGATATGGTCACAGACAGCCCAGCTTCTAGGATTTACCATTCAAACATAGTTGAACTGGCATGAAAAATGCAATAAAATAATTCCTTCAGACAAGTTTAGAGAGAGGTATTCCCAAAAGAGAGAATGCTGGCTTCCAGTCACATAAAGCTTACACTTTGTCAATAACACAGTGAAGGAAGGCATGAATGAATTTTATTTCATTGGACAAGTGACTTGGAATACAGATAAGGCAGGGTGAGCATATAAACCTTTAAATAAATGTTTTAGCACTATCTGGAAGGGAGGAATGCAATTGATTCCTATATTTTCTGACAGAAAATCAGTTCCTCTAAAGCTCTTGGGGCAACAAACACTAACTAAAAACGTTTGTTACTAATAAAATCTTTAAGTACAACAAAACAAAATGTTGTCAATTGCAAATAATAGGCTGCAATTAATGCAAATTATTACTCTGTAGTTTAATTGGAATATTAAACTGTGATATGAAGCCTTTGTTTTACTATGACATTATGAGCCATGTAACTTTGAAGAGGGATCTTTAAAGAGCTCAAGAAAAACCCAGCAGAGAAATAGCTAACAAAGCCGCAGACAAAACACAGTGTAAACAGCAGCATTAGGAATACAAAATACTCTGGTGCTCATATGATGGGATTTTTCTCTAACGAGAAAAGGTATGTTACCCTGCATTGCTACAAATGGTTAACGGAAAACACGGATCTGTGATTGCACCCAACAACACTCTGTGTTCTGCTTTGTGGGTGTTACTTTATACAATGTTGTTTTGTGGAAAATCTTGACCTTTTCGTCCCTCTCTTCCTGCTTAACACGCGACTTGTGTTATTCTCTGCAGTGATACTACAAGCTGAAGCAGTAAAAACCGCTGTTATAATTCTGGTTTTGCTTCAGAATGAAGGGGTGCATTTAGTGCTTTAAGAGAGCCACGTTTGGAACTTCTACAAGAGAAATCCATTGACAGTGGCAACTTCTTTTACATTATAAATCTAAAACAAACATGTATACTGATTTGCAGTTTTCTTTGCAAAAGCACAGGTTGTTAAAATTCACAAATCATATTCAACATTATAATCTAAGGGGCCCGAGGATGAATGGTACTGTACTCAGTCACAAACTGAAGTTCAAATAAAATAATACTTCATTCATACTGCCTATCTCATACCAGTTCAAAAAAGTCACTATGTTTTTGTATTAAATATTATTTTCCTAATGCCTTCCATAATGGAAGCAAAAATTGTAGAAGAGGAAAAAAGGTTATTTGCACAAAGTACATTCAATAGCTGCATTAATGCTTTTAGCCTAAAATATGTAGTAGTACTGCTGCCGTAGTAATCAAATGAAAACCACAAGTGGTTAGCTCAGTATTTGGAAATAGAAAATTGTATTTCTATTTTCATATTTCTACACTGAAAGAGGCAATAAAATCTATTTCAGTATCTTGTTACGAAACCAAACTTCTATCACAAAGGGTTGCTCTTTCTTAAGGGGCTGTTTTTCAGTTTTGCCAAAGAAAGCATTTAGCAACTGCATGGGAAAAAAATGAAGTATTAAACAATGGCCAGCATTTTACTTACAGCTTATGGATAAGCCTATATGATAATCTATACTTCTGCTCTGTTGAACCCGAAATAATTGCATAAACTCTCCAGGCTTAAGACTTATCTCAGAAAGCTGTAAGAAATACATCCTAGAACTCATAACACCAGCAAAGGGTGGAATCTCCTCTCTGAATCGCTCATTTCTGGCAACAGACACCACGTGCACGTATGTTTTAAATAAAGTTCTGGTTTGGAATGACACTAAAAAGTGCAAGTTTACATTCTGCAGTGAGATGCTCTGATAATTAAATCTATGAAAGAAACACTCTTGTACTTAGGGAGCATTTTTAATGATTAATTTTAACATTCCATCAACCTGAACAGAATTTCCTGCCTTGTGACAGAGTACATTAAATTTGAAGTTTCAAAAATGTTTCTAGAGAATTTCTTTAATGTTTTTTGCTTTTATGGAAACCTTTCAAAAATTATTCTTGATTTCAAACAGAGCAAGGTACCATACTTCGGTAACACTGATTTTCATCCAGCTCGAATGACTACAGATGTCATCAGTGGTTGTGGTGTCTTTTATTTTATACAGAAGCTGCCCAAATAACTAATGGTTCTATAGGCAGTACTGGCACTGTAAATCTTAAAAATCTCTTACCTTCTGGTAAATTGCTCAATTAATGAGACCTTACTGAAGCTGATTGACATACCATGGAAAACTTTCATTGGAATAATTTGCCAAATATTTCCATCTTTGTCAGAAGGACACTTTTCTTTTGTTAAATATAATTTATGATTTTAAAATAAAGTTTTCCTTAATGCTGAAGAGTTAGCTCTGCTTCTGTGGAGAGCTGGCTGACCACATCCACACTGCACAGTGTTTGGCCCCTGTGCTCTCTAAGGTCCCTAGAGCCATGAAACTTCCTTTCCTGTTTGGTTTTGGTTCAAAGTAATGGTGACTACTAGCATGGTGTGTTTACAGCATGATGCAGAGAGGACACTCATGACATTTCAGCACGTGGTGACATTTCAGTGCACAACCGAACAGTGAACAACCACCTACTACACTGTCACAGAACTGCCCTGGGTGGAAGAGACAGGCTGGTGTTGCATATACCCACGTTGTCTGGGCACAGTGCGTAAAAAACTAGCGTTAAAACCAGGCTTGTGTTTTCCTCTAGGACTGGCTGGACCTCACTCTGCAAGGCAGTGTGGAAGTGAATTCCCATGCCTGCAGTACAGTCAACTGCCCTAAAGCAAAGCAGGGAGATGAGGAAGACTTTGCCTTCACTTGTTCCACTAAAGGCATCTTCCTTAACTTGCTGTACAATCCATTTCATTTCATATCATATCCTTGCAGCATTTCCTCTGATTCCCTGTCCTCCTCCTGTTCTGCTGAGCTCCTTTACCAGCAAGCACGATTGCGATAATATTTTTTTCCCAAATATAGCTAGTTGAAAATATTAAATGTATGCAAATCAGTCATTTTTGCACACACAAAGGGAGGAATCTGGTTTTGATCAACTGAAGCTTTTTTCAGAATGTTGAGTCTTAAGACATTTCTGCTGAGTTCATAAAATAATTAAAGCTTGTGGTAAGATATTTTTATTGTTTGGGTTTTTTTTACTAGCTGTATAAAATAGTAAGGAAAAGGACCATTAAGATTTCAACATTCCCAGTTGTGCATGCAACTAACCCCAACTGCTAAATTTCTTGTCAACAGCAGGCAATGATTTAGGTGGATGACCCTGACTTGCTGCACCTGCATGTCTTTAAACAGCTACACTTTCAGCTGCAACAGCTTCCAGAAGTAGGTAGTCAACCTTGAATGTGTTGTTTCACAACAATAACTGGGTGATTTTAAAGCTGTGTTTTCCCCATAGTGAAAATACCATGCTACTGCCAAATAAAGGTAGCTGTCGTTCCCATCTGCCTTCATGAAGCCAGCGGGATGCACATCCGAACTGTGCAAGGAAATTATTTGTCACCCTTTCGGTTGGGGAACTGCGCTAAACCAGAAGGACCAGTGGCACTACAAAGAAGGATTCCTGGAACATAAGCCTGAAAACACACTGTTACCAGGGAGATCGGTGGTGGTGATTTTGCTGTGTAATCCACAGTGATGTCTCTCTAGTGTGTAAAATGCCAGGCTAGTACCAGCGTCACACAGAGCGTTAACAGCACACTTCGCTCCAGCTGCTCTTGCTCCCTGCTGAGCCGATGAGGCTCAGGCTGAACTCCCCCCTCTTTAGGAGGGCAGTGCCATTCTGAATTCATTCTTCTGCAGAAGAAGAATGAATTCACACTCAGAGAGTGAAGTAAAATCCATGTGCGGTTTCAGCATGTGTAGGACTGCACTAAGTGTACCTCTTAACACAGCCTTGGGCAGATAAATGGTGTTATACAAACTGTACTGTTCTCAACACAGCGTCAGTCAGTTGTACCTTAGAAGCACAGGTCTCATCTTCCTTCTAGGTCCACAGAGCAGCTGTGGCTGGCACAGACATCTACTCTGACTGTGCTCGTCTCTTCCTGTGTGCTGCCTCTCACCAGAGCATTAAGCCAAGGCTCCACCGTTCCTGCTCTCCAAGGCAGGAAATGGACCCATTTACTATTATTCTGCACATTCAAGAAAGAAAAAGGCAAATTAATATCATATAAAGATGGAAAAGCAAGTAAAAGAAAGTTTGCTGAGTGATATTAAGAAAACTGGTTGTTGTGCTCTCCACTCTTCCTTCTCTGCAGCACAATTAGGATTGGGTACTTTTCTCTGACATAGCTCATCTTGAAGGATGCTGTGGGAGGTTGTCATCATAGAGAAATACGACTCACTGTGACGCTGGAAACAAGTCAGGAGTTTTAGCATTTGTAATGAGCAAGGGAAGCAGATTTCTATTCTTGACTCTGGCACTGACCCCACTGTTTGAATCCTCAGCTCATTTTTCTGTGTTCCCAAACTATAAAAAAAAGTTCCTAACCCGTTCTTTCTCTCAACAGTATCAGCCCTTGGTAAGTAGTAGTTACTGCAATCACGTTCTCAATTTGAAATGTTGCTAAGAGTATGAAAAACAAGGTATGAAACATAAAGCACTGCATTATGAGTACAATACAGCTTTAATTGAAATATTTTGTTGTGATTTGTGTTTCTAAAAAAGCACTGCGTTATGAGTACAATACAGCTTTAATTGAAATATTAATTGAAATATTTTGTTGTGATTTGTGTTTCTTGGATTTTCTTTCACAGAAACTGAAACAACTCATCAGAATCAAAGCAATGAATACAGCGAAACATTAAATCCCGATTAGATTTTCTTTTATGGAGGGGTGTTTGTCATGAAGGAAGCACATAAATCACACTAACTGGTTAACACAGTTGAGGCACTGTATACTAAGTGAGACCTTTTACTTCTAGTTTTAATTCCAGCACCCCCCAAGGATCAATAAGCATAAAATCTGACTTTGCTGCAGTAACTTTTTCTACTTCTTGAAAAGTCTTACAACAGAGTGTGAGTGTGATTCTGAATCTCCCATTACCAATACTGACAGGGAGAAGCAATTATATAAATTAAGACTGAAAATTCCCCATGCTGCGGAAGTGTTCCTTTTGATTTGTATTTGTCTTCTCATGAGTAACTCTTGCAACTGAAGGACGAGCTTACATTGATATTAAATATAGCTTTATGTACGTCAAGGGCAATATGTCAAAGCCATTTTGAAAATAAAATCGTATTGACAACATCATATCAGTAGATTGAACCAGGGGTTGGGATACCCCAAGTGAAATCAAGGCATTTATAACAGGCATTGCTGACTAATAGAACTTCATGTAAAGAAATGAGGGCACAGACAAGAAATCTGTGGTGGTTTCCACACCATGGGTTTTTTTTTCTATTTTTTTCTGGTCAGCTGCTCTGACTTTCTGAATAGGTTACCTATTTTAACACCTCACCATGTCAATAACATTAACTAACAAATATAACAAGATCTTGATTTCAAAGCCATGCTCACTGACTGATGCTATTTTATTTTACAATTTTTGGCTGTGTTTGGACTTGAAATTTTCTGGAGACCTTTGTCCAAAGAAGTCAAATGAAGGAATGTATCTGAACTGTGAACACACCCAAGTTGGGCAGCAGCTGGGAGAGGCTGAAGATCACAGTTCTGAACAAGCTATGTGTATTACGTCCCAATTTGAACTCAATTTTCATTTGGGTCTGGCCTGAGCACTCTACTTGATATACCTATGCCAGCAAATATCAGAAAACAAGTTCGAATAATTTCAACTCAGTCTCATGCCTTTCTGGCACATCATTGGCTGCACACACTAGGAAATAAGGCCCCCAGTGTATGGTAGATATAACAAAAATTAAATGTGGGCAGCTATAACCAAAGATCAATGAAGATCAAACACTGGCCACAGCCCCTCAAAAGAAAATGCTTAAACCATGCAGCAATTTACAGTTAAACACATGCCATTTAAAAGCTGTACTTCCATTGTCAAATTACTCCAGATCGCCCATTTTCATTAGTTACTGGTCTTTGCTCTTTACATATAAAACTTGGACAAGTGATGGTAGAATAAATGGGGTTTAAAGGATTAAAAAGAGCAATTTTGAGCACTGAATTTGCAATTGCCTTTTCTCGGGTTGCCACTAAAACTTCTTTATCCAACTAAACCTTAGCTTACCCTCTTCTTTGAGCAGAGCTAATGTAAGGTAAGGCAACACCCCTTCACTGACGATCCATTGCTCCAGTGAGAAACTGAAAATTCATTAACGTGCCAGTTACTCAACATCCCTCTCAAACTCACAGGTATACGCAGCCCTCTCATTTATGAAGTTAATTTAGAGAGGTTAAATTATACAGTATATTTGACTGCATTTTCTCACCTCCAGCTCAAGCCCTGTCAGGCTTTGAAGGTAAGACAAGGAACGCTCTCCCTGCCTCGTTTTCATATACGCTACAAAAGGGGTTGCATTACCCTCCCCAACCCCAATTACTAGGCTGCGGAAAGAACTCCAGTTAAGTGGTTAGCCCTTTAGGAAAGTGCTTATCTAAATAGAGATGTACAGAAGGCAGTTTTCTCTCTAATAGTGATGCATTTTCAATTTATGCAATACAAAGTGCATTGGTCTGCAGTGTCCCTGGCTACTGATGATTAATAGCCCATACACTGCAAGGGTCTAAAAAGAAAAGAGCCAAGGGAAGCAGATGCAGCGGGTTTTATATTATCATGACTGCAACAAACTCATTCAGTGGTGTCAGCTCTGACTGCAGGATTCTGATTATGAAATATGATGCGTGTTGAATTTAATGGCTTTCTCTGCCCTTCTGGTGAGTTCACTGCTTTCCAATGTCATTTTGTGTTCTCATCTGAGTGGTAATAAAAGGAATATCATTGACTGTGCTAGCTCTGTAACCACTGTGTGTTTTACAATAAATCGTGTTTCAGGACCTTTCTACCCACGAGCGTGTGCAGGGCCAGAAAGTAATATTCCCCAGCTTTCCAATAAGAAGGTTTTCGTTGAGAGGATAGGAAATTATGCAGGACTGCCCTTCTCTTGAGGCAATCCTTATGTGAGCAGGACATCTCTTTTTCAAGTGGTTATGTAGTAAAAAGGTCAGTTTGGATTGCAAATAATTAAAAAAAAGATAAAACATCAAAATAAACGGCTACAGAGCAGAAATTATGATACCTCAGTGACAAGAGGATAGAAATTGTTCAATATAAAATTTAAATAAGGAACCTGGGCATATATGGTGTTAGCCGCGTAGGAATGTAAAGGCAGGGGAGACTTCTAAAGAGGGGCTTCATCATCCAGCAAATTGTTATTTCATCCAACCTGTCGGTGCACTGCTGAGTTGAGATCTCGCCTTCCGGAGAGCTGGTTTGCTGGATAGCTACAGGTGTTCTCGCAAATCCCTCTAATGCCTGCAAAGTCATTACATTGGTTTCTCAAACAAAACAAGACTTGCTACAAAAGCATTGTGCCAGAACCACTGTTGAAGACTGCACACACAAGACTTCATGCTGCTAACCAACAATGCCCCAGGCTGGGGTGGTTTCACCCCAGGAGGGACCATGCAGATCTGTGCAGAGAGAAGACACAGACTCAAAGCTGAGAAACTTAACATTACACCTGAAGGGATTCCAGTATTTTCATCCCCTTTGCTCACATGCATCTCCTGCCTGTGTTAGCAACTTTAAGGGCCCAGTCACTCACACAGCTGGATTGATCACGGGAAAGCAACATAATAGATAAATAGACAGAAACATTGTTTGAGATTCTCTGATAAATTCACCTGTGTGAAGTTTCCCCTTGGCTTCTGCTGCAGGCTACAACCAACTTGAAGCACTGCAGCCACAGCTAGGTTAGAGATTGTGTGAGCTAGAAGGCAAGCCCCTTTATGTAGACAGGGTGAGGCACACACAGATTCCTCTGCTTCCATCCAGGAAAAGGCACAAATCAGAGTCTTACTCTCTTCTGCACTTCACAATTTCATGAGTGGCCAAATATAGAGAGCAGCAATGGAACACCAAAAGTTGCTCCTCACACAGAGAAAAACCATATCCACAGGCAGGAAGTACCTGAAACACAAACGGTATTTTTATTTAATAAATGCACATTCCAGAGTTCAGCTGTGCGGTTTTCATAACTACAGCCTCCTCTGATGGAGTGTAGCTTCTTCTAGAAACTTAAAAAATATTTTTTCCAAGCAGGAGGACAGGAAGGCATACATTTACACATTCGTTCACTACCAGCTGAATCCAGGGCTGGTGCTTTATGCGACAAAACCAAACTGCGAAGATTGTTCCTAAGAATTTACAGTTAATGTGAACGCCCGCCTGGTTAGAAAATCTCTACATTTGTTTGTTTTTCAGAAGACAAACACCACCAACAAACACTAACAATGCACACAGACGTGTTTCACAGCCAGCACTGCCCTGATTGAATTCTGTCTTCAACTGAGTAAGTTTGCATAAAGCGGTTCGACTGTATCCTGTGCCTCTTTATTTATAAGGGTTTCAGAAAGAACCTAAAAATGAAACTTCTACTTTTAGGATAACCCAGAACATTTTTAACCGTGTTTTTGTGTCTAGTTGAAATGCCACTGGTAGTCTCAATAATATCTTATGTATGAACACTTTGACTAAAGGACAAAAGAGAATTTTCTTTTGTCCTTTCAGACTATACTTCATATATTTCACATAAAAGTGTATTGAAACAATATTTAAAACTGTTATACATTCTATTGAGATCTACCTCCAGAGGGAGAAGAAAAGCACAATAACATTTAGCATGGTGGCTTTGTCTTTTTCCCTTCACTGTTTGCTGAAAAGCTTACAACAGTTGAAAGGTAGAAAATGTTAGAGAGAAATCTGTGATCTGCCTCAAAATTAAGTTATGCGTTGCCATAATAAAACAGAGCATTTGTCTTCTCTGGGATTGTCAGTCTCAGTAAAGAATCATCAAAGGGGCTATGAATATTCCCGTTTGAAGAGATCATAGAGAACGAGGATCCTAAGCGTATTATGATTAGCTTGAGAATCCAACGGCGGTTTTTCCTTCTACACTGTGTGACCTTGCCTTTGATTTATTCTGGTAAGTAGGTACAAGAAGGTTCACGTCTTCGTGCACGCCTGTGCATATGGCACGGCACAGTGCAGCAACACTGGAACCAGCCACTGCAAAGCTTGCTCTGGCACTGAAACCATTAGAGAGGCATCGGCTTCTGGCTTCTGCCTGCAATTAACTGAAAAACAAAAGCAAAACCTCACATGACAGGCAGGCCATCTTACCTGCTGTTGTTTTCAGGCTGCTGGTATCTGCTCTTTGCAAGCAGAAAAAGGCTACTCTTAGCACGCAGAGAAATTGCAGGCTTCTTGGAACCGATACAGAAATAGTTAGCACTGAAACATCAACCCTGAAAGAAACGGCAGCCTTGAGTCTGCCCTGTGCAACAGCCCATGAAGCTCTGTTCTTAAATTTAGATGTCTTCATGAACAGCTAGACTGATACAGCACTGAGAGGGTCAGAGTATGCCAAATGCATCCACAACGTTCTTCCCAGGCCAGCGGAGACTCTGCACAGTGAAAATGAGCTCAGAAGACCAAGGAACAAGAGTTTCAAGGAGGCAGAGAAAGCTTTAGCATGACTAATGTAAGAGTTTCTTTAGCAGGTTGTGCTGTGTAGATAGGGATGGAGGGAAGGAAGATATGCTCTTCCCTACGATGTCCAGTATAAGGCACATCTGTTGTTCTGAATGTACTTCTTATGTTTGAAGTTGCAAATCTGGTCCTCAAGTTCAACAAAGCCTTTAAGCACCTGCTTTTATTGTATTGACTTCAGCAGGGCCTCACAGCAGCATATCTCTCTGAAACAGAGTAAGCCAACATGTTTAAAGCCAACTTTCTGACCTCTCATTCCAACATAACCACAATTTATATATTTACACCAATCCCTAAAATTCTCTGTGGAAGCACTGTGGAAGTTCCTGCATAGTACATTCCTCTATTTGTAAATGTTTTACCTCAGATGGATAAAATTAGCCAGGCTTCTTAACAAGCTCTGCATTTTGGGAACTCCTGTACTTTCCCATTAGAAGCATGAAGCAAGGCTTGATTTCACACAGAACAGCTGATTGTCAACAAGTGCTCATTAGTAAGATCCAAAGCCTCCAAAGTGTTGCTGTTTAATTTATGAGCACCTTGTGATTATGAAAAACACAAGATGCTTGATCACTAGGGATGGTTTTGTTAGTTTGGGCAGGGCAGAATGTTGTACCAATTATGCAAGGGCATATGCCAAGAACAGATATTTTTTTCTTTTAAAGGCCATACCTGAAGTGCCCTGATACAGAAAAAGGGAAATCCGTCAACTTTCCTGCGATTCTTTAAAGCAAACGAAAAACAAAAGCAACAGGGTTTCTTCCCGTTTTTCTTTGTTAACATTGATTTCCTCCTAAAATTTTGTTACAATATTGTTTAGCGAAACACAGCTATGAAACCTGGCATACTTTAAGAGCAGTTGTATAATTTGCTTTCTACTTCTATCGCTCTGATATACAGAAGTCTATCGTTAGATGCTTTATAAAGATACCAAGAGAATACAGAGTCAGTTTAATGGTGGGGGAAAGGAGCCCCATATTCAGGGAAGTCCCCCAAGATCTTTCACTGTGTCCCTTGGAGAGCAGGAAACAGAGCACGTGTTTCCTCCTTATTTCACCTCCACCTTACCATGGCTGTTTTAAAACAGCCGGGCACCCTCACGCTTCTAAAATCCAGCTAGCAGGGCAGGGCTGTTCAGCCGTAAGAAAATAGATGTACAGGACAGAGAGGATTAATATTCTTGGAGGTTTTCCTTAGTATGCAGGAAGCCAGCACAAAGGCACTAATAACCTCTTCAAGCAGAGTACATTGTCTCATGGGGATAATAGCTCAAGGATGGAAAGGGAGCCCTTTTATATTATAGAGGGACATTATCTTTCTTGTATGAGAACTAACCATTCTGGCTCTTTAGTGCAGAACTAAGCCACCTCAATTGTACCTGTGCATTTGCACCTGCCACCGCAGCTTCCAGCAAGGAGAGGAGCACAGCTTTCCTGAGCCAGAAGCTGTGTCTGCACTTTTACGTTTTACAGCAATTTATTCTCCGTGTCCAATCTCTCTTTGAATCTTTTTCTTTGACAACCACAGCATCTTGTGGTGATGATTTACAAAATTTGAGTTTTTCTACCAGAAAACGTCACTGGTGTCCCAGAGCTCTTGTAGTATGAAATAGACTTTTTCCTTCCTTATTCACTTTTTTTGCCATTCTTTATTTCATAGGCTTCTCGTGTAGCAGATTCTCTCTTCAGTGCTTGAACATGTCTTTTAGCAATACAAACCCAAGTAAGGCAAAACTGTAAATGTTCCTACGTAATCTGCAACAAAATACAGCTTGAATCCTTTAGCATGTAATGAATATGCAGTTTGGTCCAGTGGACAGATTTTCAGAGACCTGGACCTAATTCGTCTTCCAAGGGAGACAGATATCCAGCTGTCCTTTGAAAACTTCCCTCTTCGACCCTTCCTCCCTCAATTAATTGTTACATTTGATTTGTCACCTACAAAATTATTGTTGTCTTGAAGTTTGACACTCTGATATTGTCCAGGAGGCTTCCTTGCCCTTCACACCTGGTTGTGTTTTGGAATATTCTTGGCAAAAAATATAGTCCTAAAGATTTCACAGGCAGAATTTCAACCGTACCCTTAGGTACACTGTTCTGGTGGTTAATTATCCCAAATGTGCATGCTTTATTTTCTATTCAGGTGTACCTAGTTTCAGCTCCCAGGCATTGGATCATATTAAACTTTTTGCCTCTCAGATTAAAACACGCTGTATTGTAAGGGTCTCCCCCTACAGAGCATATTATAGCCAAGTGACCTCTCATTGCTCTTTTTAATAAGCTAAGTATCTTGAGCTTCCTTCAGGTTACCTTGCACTTCAGTGCAATGCCAGCACAGACACCTGAGGCAAAACTCATGCAGGTCCTCAGCAGTAGGAGGGTTTTGCCTTGCATTCAGTGTGCGTTGCTGTCCCTTTCTTTGCTATCCCTTCCTGAATGGGAGGCAGTGCTCCTGGGACAGGCAGCAGAAAAAAATGTCTGCTTCACCTAATAGTTTCCAGTTTGAAGAAGAGCTAAGACCCGATGCCAGGCTGCAAAGGAGCATCTGAAGCACAGGGACATGTTACCTTCTGCCATCTCTTTTCAGGGAGCAGTAAATCTTTAGGGCAGGAAGGTTCGTGGCTGGCTGACCACCCACAGCCAGATTTGCCAGAACCCTGAACTAGCCTGCGAGGAGTTCTGCACTACATCAGCTGTACTGAGCTTACGAGCATTGGTGTCATGTAATACTCACTCGTGGCGCAGTGTAGACCTATCTGTAAATGCCTCACGAGGTGGAGATTTTCCAGATTCCGTGTAATTCTTGTGGACTTTTTCACACACCTTGGTGTGTCAAGAGCCCTTTGTAGGCACAGACATAAGTACTGGATGCAGCACCCCAGTACTGTGTTTACTGACGTTACCATCCAAAACTACAAGACCGTGAAAAAAAAAAAAGAAAACATGCACAGACAAGTAAGATGGCAAATTTATTTTTACATTGCAATATATGTCAACGTGAACTAGAAAGAGCTTCCATTGGTTTTAGTAAGCAGGATTAATCATTTTACTTGCATTTTATTTTATATGCTCCACTTTCTCAGTACTTCAAGGCACCCATGAGCAATCCTGAAGTATAAAATGATGGCTAGAAGCAAGGAAATAAACCACAATATCAGCCCACGTTTGCTCTCTGATTATTACATGCAGGTGTTGGAATAAAGTCTTCTCTGTTTCTTAAAGATCTCTTTCGTATTCCACAAACACTGTCTTTGCCGTGGCATTGTCTGAGTTATTTTCATAATTCATAATTATCTTGGTTCTTAAAAATTTAGACATACATTTAAAAGCATGATCCAATCTTGCCTGATTGCTACCACATTGTGTTTGAAGTAATTACCATTCATTTGGCTTTTGAGGCTGTTGAATGAATTTTCCACATGAGATTCCTTAATTTGTACATATTTTATTGCTATAAAATAGGTATTGGCAAGCTGCCTAAACTGTAGTGAAGGCCTTTATTTCCTATCCCTATGTGATGAAACAAATTAAGTGCGAACGGGGAGGCATAAGATGTATATCCTTAAAATGTATTTTGTTGACATTTCAAAATTGTATTCAAACAGGTGCAAATGCACAGGTAAAATTGAGGTGGCTTAGTTCTGCACTAAAGAGCCAGAATGGTTAGTTCTCATACAAGAAAGATAATGTCCCTCTATAATATAAAAGGGCTCTCTTTCCATCCTTGAGCTATTATCCCCATGAGACAATGTACTCTGCTTGAAGAGGTTATTAGTGCCTTTGTGCTGGCTTCCTGCATACTAAGGAAAACCTCCAAGAATATTAATCCTCACTGTCCTGTACATCTATTTTCTTACGGCTGAACAGCCCTGCCCTGCTAGCTGGATTTTAGAAGCGTGAGGGTGCCCGGCTGTTTTAAAACAGCCATGGTAAGGTGGAGGTGAAATAAGGAGGAAACACGTGCTCTGTTTCCTGCTCTCCAAGGGACACAGAAATGCCACCGCAGGCTCACTCAGTCCCAGCTCTCAGCAGTGCTTGCACACATTTTCAGCTGCATCAGCGCTGTAGGTGATTTCTAAGGTAACTCCAATCAAGTCCATTCACTCTATGAAATCATTTCCCCCTGCAAGAACTCTAAGCCAGCACTTGATTAATTTATCCAACTGTTGTACATGTAACTCAATTCCAGTGGATGCAACCCATAGTGCACAAGGTTGCAAATGCAGCTCAGCCAGGAGAGCAGTAGAGCCTCTAGAAACCACTTGTTAGGAAAAAAAATATAACTTATTTAAAAATTTTTTGAAAAACAGAATATCCAGAGACCTATTCTCCGTCTCCCAAAGTTAGATGAGGTCAGAAAAGGTCTTTAACATTAACAACCTGAATGGGAATTCTATATGTTTTGTTTATTCCTATTTTTATCAGAAATTGAAATGGACTCCATAAAATGTCAAATAAAGTGTGAGCACTGTACTTTCCTGGGGTGATTTAGTTTCACCAAAAATCAGGAGACAAGAAAAAGAACTTCGGATTACGCAAACTTAGTAAAAACTGATGCTTTCTTAAAAATGTAGAGAATAAAAACAATTTATGACTTACTAGCTCAGCTGTCAGCATTACAGTTCTGGAACACAAAGTGTTTTCACATGTCTCTGACATACAGCCATAGAGTCAACTGCCATTGGAAGGCTGGGGAGTTAACACAACGCACACAAACAAGTACAATCAAATGCTTAAAGAGAATGAACTTCCCAATGTCACCTTCAGGATCTTTTTTAAAAAACACAATTTTTAAGACATGTTTAAATCATAGCTATGATGCAACAACCAATGCTGACGGATTAATTCTAATTCTTCACGTATTTCTGAACAGATCCTGAAGTTTGCTCCATACGCTGACCTCCCCTGCAAACTGTAGCTCACAGGATCAGGCTCCAGACCACTGGTGACAAGAGGGGACCTTGCAGCTGACGCAGTGGGTTGGGGCTCAACGTGTGCAGCCCTTGCAGGTGACCTTAAGCTCGTTCCAGCGCAGCAGCAGCTCGGTGGTGGTGCTGCCTTTGCGTGGCTGTACATGCTGCGTTAGACTCTTTTGCCACATGCATCTGTGGTGCAATGTCACATCCTCTCTGGGGTTTGCACACTGGAAGAACACCTTTTCCTGACATCTCTGTACAGGACACCAACATCCAAAGTGCTTTGAAAACAATAGCAAAAAATGACCCGTTAAAGTTAAGAACTGCCTAACTAGGCAGAGAATATCCTGGCTGTCACAAAAGACCAGCCCAACTACTTCGCAGGCAGCATAGGATAACACAATTGCTCAGTGTAACTTGAGAATGAATCACTGTTTTCTGGGGAGTTATAATTATTTCCCAAGGAACCTTTGTTAACACCAGCAAAAGCATGGCAAATTCTGACATCAGTTAGGAAAAGGAAACACTTCGAGCTCTCACTGAGAGCTCCCTGTCTTCTATTGCTGTAAAACAGCTGACATCCCTGCCTGGCTGTGTCACAAAACACAGCAACCTCGGCACACGGCTCTGGGGCGGACGCAGCCCTGAGCTGTAAGGGGGGAAACTTAAAGAGGGTGAAGCCGCAGCACCTGGCTTCAACAGGGAGAGGGGGAAGGTAAAGCTCCCTGCCTCTCCTTCCCAACTCCCAAGGACGCTGTCCACCAGCTACTGCTTCATAGGCAGATGTGTGTGCTGGTCTTTAATTAAAGCTATCTAAATTAGTCATATTTGAGAAGCCTCTCCCTGTAGGCAGGTCTGGTACTACTCTCAGGACGACTGTGCCAGCGTAACTGGTGACGAGTGAGTATAACCCCATGCCAGCTGACATGTGCAGATGGATTGCCACCAGCTGGGGTTAGAGGTGACAATGATTGACATCGGAACAATCTCCCAGTGACAAACCTGGCCTACTTAACGCACCCTGGTTTCTCTGACGA
>NW_009260614.1:3720205-3760454 GCF_000687185.1 Egretta garzetta
TTCACCTAGAATCTTTTAATTTCAAATGCTCTTCCTCCCCTCAAGGTTATGCCATGCAATGAACATACCTTCTCTCTTTTCTTCTTGCAATTATAAGTGAAAAACAAGCATTTTAAAAATATTTGAATGCTTGAGGAAGGAATTGCTTGCTCTTAATTTTTAATTATAATTGTCTCTCTAAACCTGTTAATGGAAGAGTCCTCCCCACCCCCCAAAGTTCTTGCCTTTACTCTTTGCTGACTTTTCAGCCTCTAGCAAAGCTGCCTTTTGTGAAACAGGAAAGAAATCACAGCTCTGGCAGTTCATAAACTTCAAAACTAAAAAAACACCAAAAAATTAGGAAGCAAAGAAGAAATATTAGAGAAAGGTAGCAGTGAGGAAAAACTGGAGGTAGTGAATATATTTTTAAGTAGCAAAAATATCCAAGAACTGTTCACAGATTATTTAAAAGGAGTGGAAATTTACTCTGTCTCTACAGTGAAAGTGTGAGGATATGATTATAGTTTGCAGCTTCAAACATGCAATATACATTTTTTGTTTCTCACCTACCACCTTTTATCTGTATCTTCATACCTGGGCTATGCATACCTGCAGCTCCTACCTGCATCTCCTCCTACTGTAAAGCAATACATTTCCATCCTTGTAATGCTAATAATTTGTAACAAGAAACAAACTTTTTTGGAAAAATTCTAATCCTCTCATGAGGGGCATTATTAAATTCACTTCCCTCCAATATTCAATTGCACCTTGAAGTCTTTTGCAGAACTGCTAACAGCAACTTCAATACGATGTCTCCTTGTTTAAGGGTTTCCATTACATACATGGTTATTGCTGAACCTTAGTTTCTGAAGCTGCCAAGCAAGTGTTCTGTAACGTAAAGCAAAGACAAACATAACGTTCTAGACATTATCTGAAAATAACCACAAAACACCCCTTCATGGATATTGGAAGTGGCAGACGAGGCCTTGACTGTGGAGAGAAAAAACCAAGGAGCTTGCAAGGGTAATTCTTGTTTCATTGCTAATAGATGGAGATGCAATACAAGTCCTGATTTTCTGGGGGTTGTGCATATGTGTATGGTTTAATTTAAACAGCTCGGCATTTCACAAAATAGATACCAAAATTGATTCTACCTACTTCAGGCTAAACATGTGAAAATGCTGACTGACAGAATCACCTAAGGGTAATAAATCTGCCAAGTGTTTTGTTAAACAGCTATTCAGTTTGAAATGTATCCCTGCATTCTAGAATAACAATGGGCTACTGTATGGTGTATTAATTACATAGTTGACAAGAAAATTACCTTCCAAGCTTTTTTACCCTCTCCTGTTAAATACAGTATTCAGCATAGCCCTGCCAGAGGTTTTGCCCACTTCCTCCTGCAGAATTAACGAGCATGACAATAAAGTTCCAGGGAGATTTGCACTGATGTTTCAGTGAGAACATTGGTTGCTTCCCCAAATTTTATTATAGCTGTTAAATGCTAAACGATGAATACCAACATAAAAAATGGCCCCGGCTTTCCTCAGTATAAGTTTTTCTGCTAAACATAATAAAATGCTGCTTCAGTTAGTGACTGTATTTACATCTTACAACAGGTACGCTTGCAGATCTCCAACGTGTCTGGAAAAACACCCCAAAACATCAGCTTTCAAATACTCGCACAGATATTGGTGAAAGAGTAGGAATTCCAGTCTTGGAGGCAATGCAAAGGTGTGGTAAATTAGTATAAGAACAAAACAGAAATGTAAATACACCATTATGAATGGAACATAATTTGTGCTTCCTCCAGGTAAATACTCCTCTCTAATCACTCTGACAGTTCTCGAAAGTTTTGCAGGTCAGGACTAAATTTGGATGCCCTCAGTAAAGCGGTCCAATGGTGCTTCTGCATACAGATACCTCACCCGACACTGCCGCATGTGCCCACGTGCAAATAAACAGTTTTAGAAACTACAGTTCAAATCTGGTAAATTCTTCCCTAACAGCATCCTGACTACAGGATGTAGAAACAGAAATGGATTCAAAGACCACAGAGTGCTCTAAGTGTTAGTGGGGGACTTAGTTCTGTAATGATTTCTTCTAGTAGGTAGCTTTATTCAGAAATTCTTGGGATGTGAAAAATTCTGTGTATAAGACAAATTCTTCATCAAAGACGACCAGTTCTTAATTTTACTTCAGTAACTTTCTAAATACAGTTACCAGTTAAGCATTGTTAGTCAGAATCTCTCTCAAAACACAGCACAATTCTCTAGTGAGTGTTCAGCATTCACGCGCTGTTGCTGATACGGAAAAGCACTTCTACTACTGCCAAGACAGAGGTTCTTGCTAGGAAGAAATGTTTCAAAATTGTACTGAAATATACTCTGTAGAGTTGACAACAACGTGTTAGGACTAAAGAAAATATTACTTGTGCTGTAAGTTGAATCAAAACTCAAAGATCTCTCATAAGCATAAAACTTAACACTGGATTTCCTATAATTTGACGTACAAGCATGACTTATAATCAAACACATCTGAAAAATGACACCACTGAGATTTGCCACCCTGAGGAACAGTCTGTAAGGATATCTGCTTTTAGCATAATGCCATGCTTCCTTTTAACCGGGTACAGCAAAATTCTTCAGTTTTAAAGCATAATTTAAGGAAGTTACATCTTTTTATACTTTGCTTTACTGTACATTTTGTAAACTCACAATTAAAATAAACGAACAGACACCATGGATTAAAAGACTACTCCAGTTTCAACTGTTATAAACCCCACTTTACCAAATCACATTACCTTGTAACTTACTCTAATGTAGTATGTATTTCCCTTTAAAGCCTATTTCTATTCCTCAGGCATATCTCTAACTGTGTTTCTGATTAACCGCTCTGATCGGAAGCCCACAGAGCTCAAGCAAAAATCTTTCTATTTACCTCAACGAGCTGTTTATTATTCTCTCTAGAAGTAGTGATGAGCTTGGTACCGTAACAGTGTTTTCTTTCAAGGAAAGCTTCAGGGGAAACAATGGTGTGGACTAGACGCTGAACGAAAGGAAAGCGAAATAACGTCTTGTGCTCTCACGATGACCAAGAGGGGCTGAAGCACCAAAGAAGAGAGATTTCTGAATATTCAGGTAACATTGATGGATGTATAGTGTCAGAATTGCTGTTAATAATCCAATGCAGGCCCAAGTTATAACGTAATTCTAAATGTCTCTGACCTCGAGGTGAGCAGAGCCTAGATGTTACAGCTCAAGTCCTGTTTCTTTTTGTTCCAGCAGAAATCAAGTCTGTCTGGTTTCACTCACAAACAGCAAACAGATTAGGACTCTTGTGCATACCTGCACATTTACAGAAGGAAAATTTACAAAGTTTCCCAGATGAAAGTGTACTGAGCAGAGGACTGACGTAGGATGAGGTCTGCTTGATGGGAAGGAAGTTTAAGAAGAAGAGACAGAAGGCAAAGGATGCCTTATGGTAGAAACAGAGAGAAAGGGATCTGTGTTGGGATAAATCAGTAAATGCCAAACATTGAAATACGAAACTCGAAGCCTCTCATTTCCAACATTTCAAATCCTCTTGCCGTCCTCATCCCATTTTCCCCCCGCCACCCACCACTGTCCAAGTGCATATGCACAGGCTGCCACAGAGTTTCCACAAGTTTCCACCACTTCATCAGAGATCCTAGATAGCATTTGACATTGAAGAGTTCTCACCCAAGGGTTTTACGCTAGTTTATTTCAATCATCCAGACATTTTTTCTCCCAAACATAGGTATTTAGAGAAGGGATCATATTTCTTTAAATCCCTGTAACAACACCTTTATTTAGTAATTTAGTAACTTAGTAATGCCTCAAGAGAATCAACAGAGAATAGACCAAAGTCACATGCCTAAAGTCTTCCTCACAATTTTTAGCTTACCTGTTACTGCTTTATTGCCACCATCTTGATGGCTGTGCAGGGGCAGTCACATCACCTAGCTACATTCCCAAAGTTGTCAAATTTCATGTGAAAATTAGGTACACTGTTTTTCCACTCGCTCCGTTATGATTATCTGACTTGTATAACACGGACCAGAGCACTCGTTTCCCTACTCCAGCTTTGAGGATTCAGTGTTGAATGCAGACTTCCAGCAGCAGACAACGCCCAAAACTCTGAAGCTGCTCAAGTTTTCGATTACGCCCATAGTCAAAGCTGTATAGATTAACCATGCATAGCTACGGCTGCCCAGCAGTGCTCTTGTGCTTTCTAACTTAAAGAGTCCTCATTATCAGAGATCTCTTCCTCAAGTAATCTTTTATTCTTCTAAGTCTCTCTTTAGATGGCATGATTTTCAAATATTTCCTGTAACCCTTTCCCAAATCCTTTCCAATTTGCCAACAACCTTTTTCAAGTTCATGCATCAAAACCGGACACACATTTCCAATAGTCAAACAAGACCACTCAGAAGCTAATTAGCACAGTTCTATTTAGTAGTTTTCCATTTTACAGCTACGCTTTCACCACTCATTGCCTTTGGGCTGCACATGCTCTGTTTGTCTGTGCTTCATTTGAACTAGGCTTGCTTTGGTGGGAAGGAAAAAATTGTAACTGCTTGCTTTTTCTCAAACGTATTTTAATTTGTTCTAGCAGTAGACCCTACCAAATTCCATTACATCTTCTTCCAAAATGAAGTGCACTTCAGGTTTTCGTACTAGGGCGCAGGGGGGACACAGGAAGACACCAACATTAAAAAAAACCCTAAGTTGAGGAAAGCAAAGAATGCTGTGTGGCCCATTACAAGCCAGACCACTGATGGCACAGCTCTGCAACTCGCAAAAGTCTCCATGAACTCCATGCTCAGGAGCAGAGGATGCTGCATAAGTTGAAGAGGAATCTTGCCGGTGATGACTGAAGACATCAGGTTACAAAATGGAAAATCCTCTCCCAACAGCCAGTACAATTCCAGTTGGCCATTACATTACACAACTTCCAGGGATTACTGGCAACTTGTAGACAACTGTGCAGCTATAAAATATCTGGTCGTATTTCATGGGGTGATGATGTAACTTCCTAGGCCCCACTTCATAGTTCTGTAAGAGCAGCACTGGTTACTGATGAATACCGCTGAGTCTCCAGAGCCCACGTGATACTGTCCCAAATCAGAAATTCCACAGCAATAAAATCACAAGAGGCGTTTGTGCCAGGAATCACATATTTCGTATTTTTCTTTCTCACAAAGTACATTTTCTAGATATCTTTCATGAGAATGCCCGCTGCACCGTCAACTGCCAGAAACAACCAGACTGACTGTGACTGAACACAGCATAGGCCAGTCCTGCAGGATGTATTTTGATGAGCTGGAAATGTTTTAATTGCATTAAATATTTAACTCCACTCAGTATGATGGTTAAAAGGCTGCCAAAAATGCAAAGCTTGCAGAAGGAGAGAAAGCACAAGAGGAGGTTAAAACCAAGCAGTAACTTTGCAGATACTTAGCGATTGGTGACAGCAGGAGATTCCAGGTACCTATGTGGCAAGCATTAAAATCTCCATTCTTCCCTGACTTAGACACAGTCATTTTCATATTCCCCACTGAAGGCAGTAAAACAGCATTAAAAGAAAAGAAAAAAGAAAAATCAACAAATTTCCTACATTTACATGAGGGCAACAGTTGAAAAACAATGAAAGCAGCCTGGCATTTTTATAAGACAGTTCAAATAAAAATTAATGGCACATGTAATAATAATTCCAAGCGTATTTTTTCCATTTATATCCAACTAAGAGACAATTTTTGGTGCATTGGATTTTATAGCTCTGTATATATGCAGCAAAGTAAAAGTTCTGCACATGGGAAAATAAGTAAGTGGCTATATGACTGGTTGACAGCAAGATTTGTAGAGCTAATTAGTTCAATGAATAGGAAAGGCACTCAAAACTAACAGCTCATCAAATAGTCCTTCATACAATAGATATCTGTCACCCTGCCTATGCTGAATAAATATTTTTACTGTCTTCCAGATCAACGCCAATAGAAGCAAATAATACCAGAACAAAACAAAACAACAATAAAAAACCACCAAAGCCCCCAAAATCCCAGCCCAAAAACCTGCGCAGTGGCCCAGGCTGACCTCACCGACTGCCCCGCTCACTGGGAGAAGAGCTTGCTGGAAATGCCAAGCCAGGAGTTACCTTCTGCCCTAGCCCAAACCAGTGTCTGAACAAAGACTGAGTAGGGCCAGAGTCAAAGCCATCGATGAACCTTAAATTCTGTAATAAATACTGTCCTCAGTTTCAGTCTGCGGCCAAAGGCCATCATTTTGGCTAGTCAAACTGCATCCAGTGTGCACTATACCACACTGCATTATTACAGCCCTGAACGAAACAACATTTAGGAAACAGAAGAATCAGTTCAGCCCCCTCTGTTCTTGGTCTGTCCTGAAGGACTCAAATTACAATACAGCCCGTTGTATTTGCTGCAACTAAATATGTCTCTGTGGGAGGCCCTGGATGTATTTCAACAGAGATGCACGTTAAACTACAAAATCATCTACCTTTCACCTCACTTAGCCAGCTGTGTGCAGCTGTGACTGCAGGAAATGGAGAATCCAATGCAATTCAACCCCTGGCTAGCACTATGGCCAGCCTGGGAAGACTGTGGGGAGCTAAGCAGAGTGAGCACCTCAGCACCAGGAACCTGGGGACACTCACAGAGACTCCCAGGATCCCATGTTTAAGACCTGTTTCAAGACCCAGGATCTTGAAGCAAAGTGTAGCCCCTCAGTAGATGATCTGGGCCTACAAGTAATTAGGCCATATTTTTCAGTGCTGCTCCTACTGCTACTGTAGGAGAGGTGAGAGAGGAGGTCGTACCTTAAAAGGGTTGGAAAAACTTCTCCCCTGCCCCTACATTAAAATCTGTACTTCCACAACCTGAGCAGCTGCCACTGAAATAAAACTGCAAAGACACAATGCAAAAAACCTTGAAATTGGTTCAGGGTTCACTGCCTGTAAGCTGGGGAGTTCCTCAGTACACTATCCCAACTTGGATTTCAGTGCTCCTTTCCTGTATGCAGAGATAGGCCCAAGTCCTACAGCTCAATCTATTTCAGATCCCACTGGAGGGGGAAAAGACAATACTTATCTTTTTCCAAATGTTCTCACACAACAAGATGTGCTTCATCGCTATGGAAGAGCCAGGAGCTGTAAGCTCAAACCTCCACAAGCCAGCTGCCAGGCAGTCTGCAAATTAGAGGTTTTCACATGTCCGTAAAACATGTCCTGTCCTGCAGCGTAAGAACTACACATACGGCCATGGTGCATTAAAACCTTTCTTGTGGGGTTGTCTGTTATTGATGTATTGTGTTGAAAATGATGATTAATTAGGAAGGCAGAACACCTTCCCAAAGCGTACTCATGTTCTAAGCAGAAACAGCAACACCTTATGTAGACATTTGAGGTCAACTAATTTTCGTGAGAGTCAGCTACAGAAGCATTGCCTCATCAAAAAGAAACAGGTTTAAGCAAGTGCTTTTTTGTTGGGGGACACAATGGGGCAATGTGCTGCAGATTAAGAAAACAATCATGTTTTGAACTAATAACAGATTGAATGATAAAAATCAACAGTGTTCTAGGAAGGATACTGATTACACTGTATTTCACCTGGGTTTATACAAGCCACATATATCACCTTATTCAATCCCCTTCTCTAAAAAAATTAGATTCTCAGGGGTAGTTTTATTCCCTCACGAGAACACGAATGAAATATGTAATTATGCGAGACAAGCCAGGTTACAAGAAACTGTTCTGGGCAGAACAGTTAGTTACAATTAGCAAAACAAAAGAAAGTACTCATCTCTCCACACCTCATACTTCTTGGTGCAGAAAAGAACATACTAAGTTAATAACAAATACCAAAAAAAAGAAAGAAACTATGAGAATTGACTGAAGGCAGTTTACTGAAGCCAAGGACCTTGTGTCTGTTCTCCTTCCAGCAGCAAGTGCTGAGCAGGACAGAGAGGAGGAAAAGGATAAAGTTTAGAAGCAACTGACAGGAGGGAACCACTCAAGCACCAACACGCAAAGAAACTCCCTCCAAAGAAGCCTGAGAGCTTCTTTCCATCTGGTCATAAATGAGCCTGCCCCATCTTAAGCAGCTCCTGCCAACTAATATCAGCAAGAGCTGTCCCTGCTACAGAAAAACATAATAATGTTAAATAGCCCAAAGTAATTCATGGCTTATACAGTTTTATTATTGATATTCAAGTAAACCATCAGCTCCTCTGGCGAATGATATTTCTAATTGATTTGAAATTGTGATATACCTATTATTCAATCAAGTCAGTTTTGCAAACTAAATTGATATCTGAAACCGTTCCAAGAGAGATAATGGGACTGTAGTAGCTACACAATTAAAAGAGGAGAAAAAGTAAATCTGTTTGCTTTTGTATAGTAATATAAAACATAAGAGAGAAAATGGGACTATAGTAGCTACATATTTAAAAGAGGAGAAAAAGTAAACCATCTGTTTGCTTTTGTATAGTAATATAAAACATATCCTTGCTATCTCTTCTGATTTTGTCACTGTACTCCTTTGAAGAGCTACAGAGAAGAAAAATGCTTAGGCTATAACTGGCTTTCATCGTACTCCCCAAATCTTAGTCCTCTTTTACAGCAAATCATTACAATTCTATTCATCTTTTTATGCTTATAATCCAGAGTTTCAAGCACACACTTGGATATAAAGGCCATTTGGGATAAACATAAACTGATGAAACTTTGGCCTTGTCTTCTAAGCATTTCAAAGGGATGACATGCATTTCAGTATTCAAATTCTTCTAAACTGAGGCACAATAGTGAATGAAAGCGGAATTGAGTAACCTCACATCTGAACATTCATTTGTGATTCAACATTTTAACACGGCTCGGTCAAATCTCTCTGAGCTTCCTCAATAACGGAGAAGTACAGCAGTCGCGTTTCCACCGAGATACTGAACCTGACTCTTGAAAACATGGTACCAAAAAGGTTAATCGTAGTTTCTATTTTACTCTCCTAGTGCTGCCTCTGCCCCCGCTGAGATCAATAAATTCTCTCAGGTTGACTAAGACAGGTGGCCAGTGTGAAGAAGGTCCACATTCACAACTAATATCATTCATGACAAATTGTTTCTGCTGTGCTCACCCTCTCGTATTGAATTCTTCTTTTGTGTGAAAATGTAGGCCGTGGCCAGGGCTGCAGCTGTAATTAAGGTTCACTGAGTTGCTATTTCCACTACCAAGCCCAATTTCCAGGGTTTAAAGTCAGCAGTTCCAACTGCACAAGGCTGAAATTTGACATTCAAGTTATCAGCAGAGACACAGTTTGTGCTTATCCATTTATCAAAAGCACAATTTAAATCCACTCAGCTGTTGCTGAACTGGAGATCTAAAAAGCATGGCCTGTATCTTCCTCTTCGTCTGTTCAGGACTCACATGCTCTGAACACCAAATTTTCCTCTGGGGAAAACAAGCACAGGTGTGTTTCAGTGAAGGCATTAGAAATGCCTCTTGTCCAACAACCTTAGTGCTTATTCCCATTGCCCCCTGTTTATCGACACAGTCTCTGGGGAACAGGAGGAGTTGTTTACTTAGTTTTGACACAAGCATGCCAAAATTAAGCAACCTGGTAATTTACGATGCACAACCTTCATGACCTGATCATAGCAAGAGTTTACAACAGGCAAGACCTGCAAGACATGTTCACAGGGAACTCACAAGATGAGCTGCGAGAGAAGGTCCCTGCATGTGCCTTACTGCCTCACAGGCTGGGCCTGAGCCAGGCTCAAGGCCGGGTCCCAGAGTCAGTCACAGGCCGGCGTCAGCAACCCTGTCACCCCCTTTCCCCCCACACCAAGGGATTTAGCTCACTTGTTGGCCCAGCATCAGCTCAGCCCTGCTGTCCATTGCATAGCGTAGCCCCGGCACGTGAGAGGCGCATGGAGCTGTGCCAAAGAGATGCCCACGCTGGAAACCTTAGATTTGGTACAACCTGATGGAACAAGCCCAGGTAGGTGGGAAAACTGGGTACTGCTTGCCTCCAAATTAATAATGCTCCTCCAAAATCTGCAATCTCCTCTGTGGTGCAAAGACCAAGCGTGCATCTACATCTTCCAGGGAAGAGCATGCTTAGGAGGGACACATCCAGGTCTCTATTGTTAGGAGACAACTACATTATGAATAAGAAAAGGTATAACTTGTAAGTTTGACAAGGCTTGTGCATAAAATTAGGTAAAAAAGCAAAATGTATTACATATCTGTGCAAAAATGGAAAAGACGTGCAAAATGGTAGATGGTGGTTGGTATCCCAAGCACCAATCTCTTCTTATGAACGCAAAATACTCCAGTGTCCCACAGAAGTACGGTTGTCACACGTATAAGATTCAAACTATAAATGACAAGCTAGCCATACCATCCAGATCCAGTTTCACAGTCTGTTCTTAGTACAGAAAGGGAATTAATTTCATCTTGTATAAGGAATGGCACAAGTAACTGAAATGAAACACTGGAGGAACATATCTAATTTTTTTCACCAGATCTATTCATATACAATATATAGAGAAAATAAAGGAAAACCTGATGTGCTTTTTGCATCGTAAAGCAACGCTGAATTCAACCTTCATTCCTAAAACGAATTTTCAAGACGAATTTTCAAAGCCGTGTACGCAAGCCCCACAGAAATGCAACAACTAGGTTATTTCTGAAACACCTATTCTGAAAGAACACAGATATGGACAAATTCTTAGATAGTTCAAGTCAACACAGGCCTTTCCACTTGGGATGAAACACCAGCTGAGAGCTTTCATCTTCTCAGGTGTCAGAGTTTTGGCCTCAGCAAAAAGGTGAAGTACAGAATCCTCCTGCACAAAAGAGAAAATGAATTCATTTTTCAGTCACGATAATGAAACTTCTAACACTGAAAATGCTTCTTTCTCTGCTAGTCCAAACATTCAATGACTCCATCTTGCCTCAATGGCGGCGTTGTGGCAGAAAAGGGAGGCGCTCGCAATATGGTCCATGTCTACACCCAGAAGCGACCAGGCTTGGGATATCTTGACAACACATCCGGGGGTTGCTTTAGACAGTTTTGTCTAAATTGCTTTGTAGCAAAAGGGCAGCAGAAGAGCCTAGCAGTGTAACTGTAGTTTCTGCACTGGAGCAGCGGGATTTAAATCAGGAGTAAAGCTAAGCCTGTGTAAATGAGTGATGCACATAAAAGGCAGCAGTATGGCTTGTACACAAGTGAAATGGAGGCAAGTCTGATGTACACGTTTAAGAGCTATGAGGAGGCGATCGCAGCAATTACTCTGCATTTTTGGTCAGGAAGTGCCCATAAAAAGCGTGCAATGCCATATGCCAACAGAGAGAGATGTTGCTCAGATTCTGTTTCATGTCTGATAGTGTAGGAAAGAAAAAAAACCTGATCAAAATACTGCACCCGATATTTTTCTATAGCTTACTTACAGAGGCAGAATTTACTATTTTGAAGTTCCTTCATCTAATGCTATTCTGGTTTAAAGATTATTTTATTCTGCAGTAATTCCCTTGAACCGTTGCAACCTGAATTATCCACAAGGGATTGAGGAGACTTCTGCAATATAAAAAAGAGTGAAAAATTATTAGTGAAACATTTCAAGAAGAAAAAAGCCCAGCCTTGCTAATAACGATCTTAATAGAATAATAACAATAATACTGCTGGTGTAAGCAGCACATATATCTATCATCTACTTCAGGCTTCAGGAGGCTTCAGAGCATCTCCTGTCAAGCCAATCTAATGATAACAATAAAAAAAAGAGAATGAAATACTCAATTTCATGGATTTTGTTCTCCTTCCTGTATTATGACACCTTCTTTTGTTTTAGTTATGGTTGTGAAAACTAACAACGATGAAGCACATCAGGACTGCGAAGACAAGCACATAACCTGCTAAACTATCTTCAATGTGTTATGTAATGTTCAATATTGATTTTGATTCAAGTAGACTTCTATTAGAGTTATCTGTTCCAACCTGCTGCCAAATATACCTGCTCAGTAATGTGTCCAAATTCATTAACAGTTTTGTTTTAATAATATTTCATTTTAAAGTTTAATTTTACCCACACATTAGCTTCATATCACTTATGCAAATAAAAGCTTTATGGCTATATTAGCAATAATTCATTATCATTCCCTACCGGCTTAGTGAAGGAATTTGTAACTTTGGAGTTCATCCAGAGCTTTTAATTGAAGATACTAAGGGAAGCCTACATTTAGTTAGAATCATTTGCACATACAAATTAAATACGATTACCATAAGTCTCTCAAACTCTTTTCAGGCTGAAAGATTGCCTAGGATAGGGTTTTCCTTGAATCCTGTCTGAAGGATAAGGTGGAATCCAGTGAGCATCCTGGGGGAAGGAGGCTGCAAGTGTTGCAGCTGGGATCCAGGACAGAAGGGGATCTGTTTATCAGAAGTTACTTCCCACACTGCTCCATCTTCCCTGTTATGGCAGAGGTAACACTTGTCCCTTCCTCACCTGCCTACCCAACATCATCTCAAAACAGAGGGAGAGAGGAAAGCAGTGGCTCCACCCAGTGTGATTTCCCTTCCAGGGACTCAGACCAGGTGACAAGGGAGAGCAGGGAAGGAGGGAAATACCGGGGTTGTATGGGCAGGTTGAAAAACCAGGTGTTTTAATGGCTGGGACAGAGGGACTATGTGTTGGTACAACTTGACTCTTTTCTGTTGTTTTATATCTTCACAACTGGCCCCAGGTAGGGAACTTATAATGTCCAAGTATATAGAATACTGCAAATGTATGGAATTGGTAATAGGTAATTACCTGTTAGTTATCACCACAGAAACCTGCAGGGCTGGGTCTTGTAAGTTCCAGTGTTCACTTCACAGCTGAACGACTGGACCCTAAATTACCTCAAAAACTTACTAAGGAATTGTATTGACGATAGTCCTTTGTGCTCTAAATGAGCTCTTGTTGGATAAGGAATTGACTCATGTTTACTTTATTATGTCCCAAGTCACATAAGGACTGTAGGTATCTTCCCCATCTCCTACAGAAGATGTTTTAATTAGCCCATTATATTAGTAAAAAGCAATCTAATTTCTAGGCCAAACAATATCATGGTACAGATATTAAAATCAAGTTAGCAAGACGTACCAGTGTTTTCCTTTAGCATGCAAACCCGACCTCCTGCACAGATAATTAGCATTATGTCTGCGTGGTGATCTGTAGCAGTGAAAAAACACAAACAGTGGTGAGTAATGAGCACGATAACAGGTATAAGAATTTCCCTCTCCTGTCTGTCTCTCCAGTTTCTGCCCTTTTAATTTAGTTTATTAGTAATCATGGTGTGTCCTTTAAATATATGCTTTAGAAAACAAACAGCAGTATTTGCAAAAAAGTAGAAATGCTGCTCCCAGGAGACAAGAGCTACATGCGATTCCAGGAGGTTCAGTTCTCTTCTCACCACAGACTTTCCACATGACAGCAGCAAAGCCATGCAATTTCTCTGTTGCAAGAGGACAAGCATTTTGCCACCTCTCTGCTCCCTCCATTTCAAGCAAGTGTTGGGAGACAGAAGATGCCTCACCATGTACAAGCCAGAGCAGTTAACCCCCAGACACCTGCAGCTTAGTGTGGTGAGGCACAGTCGTGAAGGGTTTTCTCCAAAAAGAAACTCCAGCATCTGGTGGGAGAAATGAACCTTTCCTCATAAGATACACATATTTAAAAAAAGAAGGGGGAGAGAGGGAATAGATCTTACAGCCTTTTGACTCCACACGCACTTCTTCTCTACTCACAACTATGAGCTTAAAACGAAGCAGAGAATTAAAATGTTTGATCCAGGATGATGGGTGCTTTTGATTGCCAAATAGTGAAAGCTGAAAGGAGCCTTTGAAATTTTGCTGAGAATCCACCTTCTGAGATGGGAACAGACTGAAAACATGTTTAATTGGGAATTAAAAATAGACATTTATAAAACAACTGGCTGCTTTGAAAATGCATGTTTCCATCTTCCCCCAAAAGAAAGCAGAAGCCTAATCTTCCCTGCCTTATGCTAGCAATCTCCACAGAAGTCATGCTCCCTGACAGCAGCTATGCAGAAAACCGGGTCCCTCTGCAAAGCACCATGGATTTGTCTGAATAAGACATTTATCCTTCAAAGGCCATTGTAGCAGAGCGCCTGTCTTGGAAAAGCTAACAGATCAATTCTGCTTAACCCCTGAACTCTGAATCCTTATTACAACCTTTCACAGGTTCTGAGGTGTTCAAACCACCTCCAGCCAAAAAAATAACAAAGTCTGCCATAGAGTAAAAGGATAAAGTGGAAGAAATATGTTAACGTAACAGCTGTAATGGACTGCTGCCTGACCTCCCGAGATGCAGAGCCCCCGTTCCTGCAGCGCACAGCATTAGCTTCAGCTCCAAAGTAAGGTTTGACTCGGACTGGGAGTAATTGCTCCCCTAACAGCATGTGACGGCTCAGAAACACGCGGGATAGGTACTGACACGTTTCTAATCTGCTCTAATGTATAAACTGATTAATTACCTTACATAAAATGATAGCTCTTAAAGGTGCAGTACCTCCATATACCTGAACCCAAATTTAATGTTATAAATTAGCGGAAGAGAGGGATTAGAGGAATACAGTGATAATTTCTGCTTCCCTGGCTGTTGGTCTACCACGCATTTTCAGCTGTATTTACTGTACTGCTGAATGGAAATTCAGAAAGGACTTACAGTCAAAGAAGAAAGGCAAATTAAACACAAAGTGTTTGAGCACTGTTCTGATGTAGCTGCTCTCAACATTGCTGGTTACTCTTCTGAAGTTAATAAAATTGTAAATATTTTATTTTGTCTGAAGGAGGTTTTTTTGCCTGAAAGAGCATCCTTTTACAATTTTTCAATCCAGAATGCCTTCCCCTCACCTCACCCAGCATGCCACATACCTACTATCCTAAAAGAAACAGTGGGATCATGCACTGGATTAAACCACATGTTCCATCAGCTAAACAAAAGGGTCGATTGAAAACTTAATTATCTACTTGCTTTCTGACAAAAATGCATATGGGATTATCCAAGTACTTTTGGAACCACTGATATTCAAAGCTATGTGCTGCACTTGCTCCTGCTAAACAGTCAGCATCAACATTTTCTTAATTGGATATGTCCAAAGGACTAACACTAGTCTCTTACTAAGACCACGACCTTTTTTTGTATCTATTGGAGAGCACTTAGGTATGTAATTTCTTTTGCCATGTACTAGTTACAGTAAATAAAATATTCTGAAATTGCAGTGCAGTAAAATTCTGCAGAATTTCATGGAAGGGGCCTGCTTGTCACCTTCCCTTCAACCATGTGCTGTTATTTCTACAATCATTCACCCAGAATCCTCCTGCACAAGGTGACCCTGTGTTTCACTGCATTTTTATTCTTGTCATCTTTGCCCCTCCTTTGAGTCAAAATGGAGTCACAGATATCAAGACTGGGCCTTACAATCACCTCAGCTGATGCTTACGGACAGGAAATGCTGACAGAAGCACATGGGGGAGGTAATGATTCCTGATTGAAGCAACCCGCTTCTGATGTAGTTGAATAGCTTTTGGTAGCATTATAGGTGGTATTGCCAACATTTTGATAGATGCAGATTGCCCAGCCCATTTGCTCAGCAATCCTCACACACCCGTTCCCCCGAGCGAGGGGAAAGTGTTGACCACCAGCAACACTGGTGACACACCAGTGCAGTTGACACACCTGCAGGACCTACAGCCCTCTGTCAGGCAGGTTAGCTCAGGTGATGGCTAAACCTTAAAGAGTTTAGCCACTGCTTTCACCACAACCAACAGCAGACAGACCACAGGCAGCACTGTTGAACTCTGCAGCAGAGCCACCCAACCGTCCATAAGGTGGGGACGCCAGAGATGATCTGAGCAGTGTGCTTGTGCTGCAGCACTTGGCAGCACATGTGCAAACAGGAATGTCCCGTCACCTTGGGCTAAGGGGTGGCTATCGCAGTCAAGGCTCTAGCATGGGCTGCAGAAGTATGACCACAGTGCTGGGTGATTACTCGGGTACTTGCAGCTCATGTTTGTCTTTAGCAGTCACGCTTCTCACTGCAGTGCAACCAGGCCTTACCAAAGAGGTAAGGAAAAAATTTGTTGGGTAATCTGGGCTTCTGCAATACAGTGTGTAAATGGGCTGGGAATACAGAGACAAACAGCGGACTGAGAGCACACCACACAGGATCCAGTTGCGAATGCTCAATAATCTAAGTTCTAGTGCCATGATTTTGGATTGAACTTCCCTCCCCCAGTGTTTAGCTACAACGTGTTTGAGTAAAGAATGCTAAATTACATGCAAGTCACATTAAGAACAATCAGTCTCATGTAATAGGGAATCTAATAGTTCATAAATGAGATGCAAATTCATTTTTACGGGTGCACTATAATAAGCCAATTATTTCAGAGCTCTTCAATTATGCAGTTTCAAAAAGCTGAATTGCTTTAAATTTTTTTTAAGAAGCTTTAGGTTTTTCCATAGCTTACAAGAGAAAAAATATATTTAAAAACATAAAAACCATTAAAAACACCCAACACACAACGCAACACCCGCCCTCCCCCCCAAAACACCATGCCAAGTTGCAAGCAGGAGCAATACAAACATGAAAGAATAAGCCAGCTGGCAAATCACAAATGTCACACAGACAGCAGACGTCTCTGCTCCCACCAACTGCAGCCATTCAGGAGCCCATCCTACATAACGCTGGGATGAGCACCACCACATGCTGGATTAGCATCTCAAGGGCAGCACTGATTTACCATGCCTGCAGACAGAAATGGCACTGCAGCTTGACAGCAACACCTTAGCCCCATCAAAACAGTCCCGTGTGGCTTCTGGCACTCAAATCCTGAGAAGCAATTTTTCCATTGGAAAAAGAATCAACACTGAGATTTCTTCCTGAAGCCCCCTGCAGTGTTCTTCCAAGAAAGAAGGGGGCAGGACAGACAGGACAGGGCAGGACAGCCCCTCTCCTGGGGACAGGAGAATGCAGGTGTCAATTTGGTTTAAAAAAATATAATTGAAAAGATTACGCAAAGGCAGAACCACCATTTGTGCAGTGTGTGCAAAAAACTGAAACAGTGCAAGAACCTAGCCAGATTCTTAGAATCATAGAATCATAGAATCATAGAATGTTTTGGGTTGGAAGGGACCACTAGAGGTCATCGAGTCCAACCCCCCTGCAGTCAGCAGGGACACCGCCAACTAGATCAGGTTGCTCAGAGCCCCATCCAACCTGGCCTTGAATGTTTCCAGGGATGGGGCCTCCACTACCTCTCTGGGCAACCTGTTCCAGTGGTTTACCACCCTCATTGTAAAGAATTTTTTCCTTATATCTAGCCTAAACCTACCCCGATTTAGTTTAAAACCATTACCCCTTGTCCTAACGCAGCTGGCCCTACTAAAAAGGTTTTCCCCCTCTTTCCTATAGGCCCCCTTTAGGTACTGAAAGGCCGCAATCAGGTCTCCCCGCAGCCTTCTTTTCTCTAGACTGAACAAGCCCAACTCTCTCAGCCTGTCCTCATAGGAGAGGTGCTCCAGCCCTCGGATCATTTTAGTAGCCCTCTTCTGGACCCGCTCCAACACTTCCATGTCCTTCTTGTGCTGAGGGCTCCAGAGCTGGACGCAGTACTCTAGGTGAGGTCTCACCAGAGCTGAGTAGAGGGGCAGAATTACCTCCCTCGACCTGCTGGCCACGCTCCTCCTGATGCAGCCCAGAGTACGGTTGGCCTTCTGGGCTGCCAGGGCACAGTTGGAGGAAGAATGCTTCGTCAGTCAGCTCCTCTTGATCTGGCGGCCTGTAGTAGACACCAACCACCAGGTTCCCTTTGTTGCCTCTCTCTCTGATTCTTACCCATAAGCTTTCGACCTGCTCGTGGCTATTCTTCAGGGACAGCTCTTCACACTGTAATGATTTCTTGATGTAAAGGGCAACGCCCCCGCCCCTCCTTCCTCGCCTGTCCCTTCTGAACAGCCTGTAGCCATCAATAGCTACATTCCAGTCATGGGATTCATCCCACCAGGTTTCTGTAATGGCAACCAGGTCGTAGCTTTCTAGCAGCATGATTGCTTCCAACTCCTCTTGTTTGTTTCCCATGCTGCGTGCGTTTGTATAGAGGCATCTCATCTGAGCTGTCGGCCTCATCACCTTCATAGCAGTACACTCCTTGTTTCCTTTGAGGTGTTTCATTCTTCCCGACCTATTTGGTAACACAAAATGCAACTCACACCAATTCAGCCCTAAGTTTGACTTAGGTTTTTTCTAAGTCAAGCTACATTTGGAGAAATTTTGCAAAACAAATCCAAACCCACTGTGTTCCAATGGTGACAAAAGTTCACAGAAATCTTCATTTTTATTGCTGATGATTATTTAAAGGGAAACAAAGCAAAACTGGTCTAGAACCAGAGATCACACGAAGGAGCAAAACTCTCTTTACAGTTTTATGCTTTTTTAAGGCTTTTGCTGCTCTGATTGCTATATTCAGTGTTGTTCTCCAGGGCACCTCGCTACTGAACCTTGGCAGCTGGTGAGACATGGCCTGCTTATGGCCTGCTTTTGGTCTGTAATGTTCAAGTGAGACAAAACAGAATACTACATGGGCAACTTTTTCATTCACAGAGCCACAAAACACTTTACAGGGGCAGATCACAAAGAAACTGAAAAATCACAGTTGTTTAGGTCTTGGCCACACAATAATAATGAGCTTAGCCTTAACATGATCATAACGTGCAGTGCCGGCCTTCATTTCTGCTACTCGCCATCCTACCTTATGCCATTGTTATTACACATATTGTGGCCTCAGGAACAAGGAATTTAGAAAAACTGTTAATACAGAACTAAGGCACTGTCCCAGCAAGGCTATAAAGTGCTGGACTCCTGCCCGATCTTTCTCATTACCATTTAACCTTTTTCCACACAGCAAATGCATATACATTAACTGAGGAAAGGGCTTCCCTTTCAGTATAATAAATAGTTATATTTTTCAGCCTTTGCTTGCAAAGCATTTGGACGAAATGAAATGTGAGAACAAAAGTAAAGGCACCCTGAGAAATGGCAATTGCAATGTAATGTAATCTGCCCCTCTCCCCTGAAGGCTGCCCACCACTGCTGCATGGGCTATGAGGCCACTGGCCCTCAGGGACGCCCAGCTCTCTTGAGCTAGCCTGGCCTGCTGGGGCTCACCTTCAGGCTCTGAGCTCTCGCCTGTCACCCTGTCGTAGCAAGTTCAATACTGCTGTGCACTGGCCCCAGTCACTTGGTGCCTTGGAACTGCCGCCTGCTGCACCCCAGTTATTCAGAGCGTCTAGAGTCGCCTCTCTCAGGGATGCCATGACAGGAAAGCAAAAAATACATCCATAAAAGTTAAGCCAGGATTCATACACAGAGGCCATAGTCTAGACTAAATGAATACTTACTGCTGGAAAACATAGACAAACTTTTAGGGACGTAGGGTCTTCTTTGCAGATCTGAAACAGAAGTAGCAGACTTGAAATCTGCACTGTGCGATTGCTCTCCAGTTGTATTTATTTTTGAAGCACGCTACTTCTGTTGCAGAATTCAGGTAGGCTTACGTGCCTTAAGCATATCTGCCAGACCAGTAAAAGATACAGCCTCTACTTGGGTATCTTGTCTTAGTGCAACTTTACCACCAAAACCGTTACATGGGTTTTCCAACTATCACAGAGATCTCTGTTTAAAGCCCTACAGAGTTATAGGATGCTGAAAAGAAGGAAAGTGTCTAACTTTTCCCCCTCTTCTCCATGCCCATTATAAGGCTTTATCAGGTTTGCTACCTGACTGAGCAAGGCTTGGTCTTACGTTGCTACCAAACCCTTGTGGACAGAAGAGCTCAACAGATCAAGTTTCTGAGTAGCAACAAAAGAGGCAACAAAGACACTGTAATGTAGCCTTCTACTCTTGTTAAATTAAATTAAAGGTAATACAAAATTGACATCCAGATTTAGAATTAATTGTTTAGCTTTGAAAATGCTGTTTGACCAAGGCTTAGAACAATGTCCATCAACACATTCCCACCTAAATCCACACGTACCATTTGCAGCTGGAAAATGATCCCATTTTAACAAGATCTTATTCAAAAAACAGAAATATAAAAAATGTTGTGAAGCATTTAACATCTGGACCAGGGTTTTTGTGACCAGAGACTGTGAAAGACTCAGAGGTAGCTTTTGAGGAGGACATCACTTAGCAGAGCTGGCTTGAAAGCACAGCGGCTGAATCTGCAGTCACTTGACCTTCTGTGACAGAATAATTTTAATAGTATTCTGGCCTTATAATGCTGTAAACTATATTATGAATACATACGTCAGTCTTGGGTAAGAAGCTTAATAATAAATTAGTTAATTTTTTTCCTTTAGCCAAAAGGCAGTGCAAGCCATAGCTTTATTTACAAAAGGTTAAACGTTCCTTTAATTGGATTGCTGGCAGTGTGAAGTAGAATGTCAGTGTGCAGTAGAATATCCATCAGCAGTGTCCCTTTTATTTGTGACTGGAGAAGTGCCTAGAGAAATGCCAAGGGAAGATTTCATTTTCATAAAAAAGAGAAGCTTAAGATCCCTTTGGAGGCTCATGTTACATCTCAAAACTACCATGAACTAATGAATTTAATCTAAAAGGTCCCCAGCCACAGGACCGAAGAGTTTAAGTGTGCAGTAGAATATCCATCAGCAGTGTCCCTTTTATTTGTGACTGGAGAAGTGCCTAGAGAAATGCCAAGGGAAGATTTCATTTTCATAAAAAAGAGAAGCTTAAGATCCCTTTGGAGGCTCATGTTACATCTCAAAACTACCATGAACTAATGAATTTAATCTAAAAGGTCCCCAGCCACAGGACCGAAGAGAAATTGCAACACTGGCGTAGCTTGACCAAGCTGACTTTCTATGCGTGTTAGCAGTTGTATCTTTGTGTTTATGTTCTTTCATGAATACAAACACACATATCTAAAGTTTTTAGTCACTTAAAAGATATTTTTAAATGAGAAATATGGTTGCCCTACAGCATCGTAAAGACACTTCAAGGAACCATTTGTGTCAGACTTGCACTTAAATAGAGCAAAAGGAAAATCCACAGCCCCTCCTCCCCCGAGTCAGTGCTTTGGAAAAAATTACACGCCAAAAATTGTACTGCCTGGAAGAAAAATAGCCCCTTGTTGGCTCATACTGGCGTCCAGCTGAGGACCCAATTCTGCTTGGTGCTGGAAGCTGAGTGCACTCAGTGCTAGGCTGAGTTATTATCTCTCAGTTGTTATATGCACAGTATGGTAGTCTCCTGGTATAGTGGCTAATATGCACTTTGCCTCCCTAGAAAGTAGGGTCGGAATTTATGGGGGAAAAAAATAGGGTCTATAAATTACACAAAGGACCTTTAAATAGATGTAGAGGCTTCATTAGTGGAGCATGTTACTGGATGGTCAAAATTAAAAACAGCTTCTAGAAAGTGAATTGCCTTTGGGGAAAGAAAAAGAGAAAAAGTTTCAAATACAGCCTCAATTAACTGGCCAAGTTAAAGTATGATGCCAAGTTTGCATCGACACATTAAGTGACCAATACGTAAGTTATCATCCGTCAAGTACCTCTACTTTAACATTTAATTTTGCTTTCTAAAATGTGATAATTAGAACATTGCCTTAATGCTATGATGGATTTGAGAGCCAAAATCTACCTATTGTACTAATACCTTAGAGAATATGAGTCTCTAATGCCTATGCAATGGTTGAGCTCCAATATGCCGCAGTTGAAAAGCCATAAGAGAGGAGAAGTACAGCTGGAAAACGTGAGCAAGGAAAACCCTACCCAGAGACATTCCTAACACTGCCGGGATAAAGCACAGCAGCCAGCCTTCCCCGCCTACAGACCTTCCCAAAGTCTTGCACTCAAACCTCTAATTCCATCACACCCACCTTGTGAGGCAGGACTCTCCAGAGATGAAGATTTTCCCCTTACCGTACCTACAGCCTTAAGGATGTCAGCATAAATAACAGCAATACTTTGGGACACGTGAGCTCTTTTCTCACCAGATACCCACGTTCCCAACAAGCACCAAATAATCCAGGAGAACCTTTTTTATCTTAGAGATTTCCGATGTTGCATTACTTTTTTAAGTCACAGCTCCAAGGGCTTTGCTGTGACACCCATTTAATGAAAAAGGGAGCATTATGCCTTTGTGGTGGTACAGAAAAGACAGAGAAATAACTACGAATACTCTAGCAATCCAGAAGGCAGATCAAAAGAATGCACAAATGCATTAAAGCAATAGTTCATTATTTTCAAGTTACTAATACAATTTTTAGAAATTTGCAGTTAGCAACCCTGACCTTTCCAATTCTATCCTTGAAGAGAGGAAGCCTCCCCAGTCACAGAAATCAAGATGCAGGATTCTTTCCATCACAGACCTTCAAATAGATCTGGTGGCACCCAGACCTTCTTGGAGTGGAAACCAAATTTGAACAGAAGACTTTGCATTCGTGTGCCTATTCCACCCTACATAACTGTTTGAAAAGATATCCAGAGAAAGGAAAAAAATATTTCAATTTTCAATTTTAAAATGTGGAATGGTGTTTCACTCTGAAATATCAACTGCTTTTGGTCACAGATACAATCTTTAAAACTACTCAAGACAAAAATAAAATATCGCCTTTAAGATTAGACACAGCATTTATTCACACTCAAACCCAATTTTTTCCCTTAAGTATTTTGTTTTCTCAGTCATTCTAAATCAACAATTCTGGCTTGATCTGGAATGAAAACAAATCTTTAACAAGACACTTATTTGTGCAGGGTTTATCCTCCTGTCTAGATATAACTCCATGTCCAGCTCATGGAAGTGGCAGCTTCCTTCTTGTGGTATAAGTCAGTGAGGAAAAAAAACCCCTGGCAATATCAGTTCAGTTTCTTCTATTCTGTAGCAACATACGTGTCCTTTAAGTTACGATTACTTCACTCGTCACCACACTCTGTACTGGATTTTTACATTTAACGACGTTGCAGGCTGCTGCTTTTCACGATTATCCTTAATCAAGTTTTATTGATTACCAGGATGCAGCATCAATGAAGAGAACATTACAAACAAATGGAAAAGCTGTCCAGAGGCTACTGGTAAGCTTTTTGTGTTCTAGGAAAAAACCAACCAATGTTAAAAAACAATGTCATTGCCTCTCCCATTCAATCCTCCTTGCTGTGTGCTCCCTGCAAGATATTCTGATGATTCTGCATCATACTGTAACCCTGTAATCCTGACACTCCCTTGCTGATAATCTGCTTGATGTGGAGAAACTGAACATGAGTGTACGCAGATGCAGTCCAGTGAAGTTCCCAGTGACTGGATAAGGGGAAATGTAACCCTCATTTTTAAAAAGGGAAAAAAGGACAACCTGGGGAACTACAGGCCAGTCAGTCTGTCCTGGTTTCGGCTGGGATAGAGTTAATTTTCTTCACAGTAGCTAGCATAGTGCTGTGTTTTGGTTTTAGTACCAGAATAATGTTGATAACACACTGATGTTTTCAGCTGTTGCCAAGTAGTGCTCAGACTACTCAAGGACTTTTTGAGCTTCTCCTGCTCGGCCAGGTGCATAACAAGCTGGGAGGGAGCACAGCTAGCACAGCTAACCCAAACTGACCAAAGGGCTATTCCATACCATATAACGTCATGCTCGGGGGGGGGTTAGTTAGTTCGGTCGGTCGCTCGCGGCTCGGGGACTGCTTGCGGCTCGGGACGGGCTGGGCATCGGTCGGCGGGTGGTGAGCAATTGCCTTGTGCCTCATTCGTTTTGGTGGTGCTGAGTTGCCAGCCGGGTTAAACCACGACACAGTCTCACCTCTGTGCCCAGCAAGATCATGGAGCAGATCCTCCTGTAAACGATACTAAGGCACATGAGAAACACAGAGGTGACTGATGACAGCCAACATAGCTTCAATGAGGGCAAATCGTGCCTGACGAATTTAGGGGCCTTCTATTTCGGGCTTACAGTGTTGGTGGAAAAGAGAAGAGCAACTGACATCATCTACCTGGACTTGCGCAAAGCATTTGACGCTGTCTCGTACCATATCCTTGTCTCTAAATTGGAGAGACATGGGTATGATGGGTACACCACTCAGTGGATCAGGAATTGGCTGGATGGTCACAAAGAGTTGTGGTCAATGGGTCAATGTCCAAGTGGAGACCAGCGACGAGTGGCGTTCCTCAGAGGTCAGTACTGGGACCAGCACTGTTTAACATCTTTAACATCAGGGCTCTGAGCAACCTGATCTAGTTAGCTGTGTCCCTGCTTACTGCAGGGGGGTTGGACTAGATGACCTCTGGGGTCCCTTCCAACCAAAAACATTCTATGATTCTATGACCTTTGTTGGTGACATGGTCAGTGGGATTGAGTGCACCCTCAGCAAGTTTGCCAACAATACGAAGCTGTGTGGTGCAGGCGACACTCCTGAGGGATGGGATGCCATCCAGAGGGACCTTGACAGGCCTGAGAGGTGGGCCTGTGAGAACCTCATGAAGTTCAACAAGGCCTTACGCCTGGGCTGGGCAAGCCCAAGCACAAATACAGGCTGGACAGTAAATGGATTGAGAGCAGCCCTGAAGAGGAGGATTTGGGGGTGTTGGTTGATGAGAAGCTCAACATGACCCAACAACAGGCACTTGCAGCCCCAAAAGCCAACTGTATCCTGGGCTGCATCAAAAGAAGGGTGGCCAGCAGGTCAAGGAAGGTGATTCTCCCCTTCTACTCTGCTCTTATGAGACCCAGCCTAGAGCACTGCACCCACCTCTGGGGCTCCCAGCATAAGAAGGACATGGACCTGCTCCTATGAAGACAGGCTGAGAGAGTTGGGGTTGTTTACCTTAGGGAAGAAAAGGCTCTGGGGAGATCTTATAGCAGCCTTCCAGTACCTGAAGGGGCCTATAACAAAGCTGGAGAGGCACTTTTGACAAGGGCACATGGTGATAGGACAAGGGGCAATGGCTTTACACTGAAAGAGGGTGGGTTTAGATTAGATATAAGGAAGAAATTTTTCACTATGAGGGTGGTGAGACACTGGCACAGATTGCCCAGAAGAGTTGTGGATGTCCCATCCCTGGAAGTGGTCATAGCCAGGTTGGACAGGTCTAGTGAAAGGGGGGTTGGAACGAGATGATCTTTAAGGTCCCTTCCAACCCAAACTATTCCATGAGTCTATGCTGAGCAAATTGCTAGAAGCAGAAGGATCACTCATTCTCAATTTGATGTGGGTAGGATAAAAACATGCTATCTTATACAGCCTCTCTCCCAGTCAGACAGAAGGAAACCTGCAGAAGGGCTGAGGGAAAGGTTGGTGAAACACAAAGGTTATTTATCTTGCAGTTATCTATAAACAACTCAACCATCTAAGAGTTAATGGCACAGAAATCAGATGGTCAGGTATTGTCACAGGTAACATGCTTGCAGAAAATTAACAAATCAGGAAAAATGATCAGTTATTCTCATTATGGGGCATAAATTTAGAATATATTTAGTATTCTACATTAAAATCCAGGGGTTAAATCAGCTAAATTATAAATCCTTCATGAATGGTATCGTATGTATTATCAAGGTAATGCTAGAACAAAAACAAGAGAATTGGGGAATTTAAGATACACAATATAGCTGTGCCTGAGGGATTGAGCTAATTAAAAAAAATCTCTGCTGGTTCTTAGATGTTCATTATTATTTAGAATGGATGTGTGAGCGAAAGCAGGGTGACAGCAGTGACCCATACTGACACATGCATTTCCATGGACAGTGTTGTGAAAGGAAATGAGTTTGTTTGCAAGCCAGGATCCCATTAAACACCGCAACCTGTTAAGATACAGGCTCATATATAGGATCTCCTATTATCACACCATTTTTCAAACTCTTCCCATTCTTTTGTAGGTATAAATTGCAATTTCCCAAGACGGTTCAAAGTAATCAAAGAGTTACTGCTACTCTATCTCTACCACTTTCAACTCTTCTCTTTATTGCTAAGCATTACTTTTGCCATGGGATATTCTGTGCCTTCTAAAAACATCCTTCAAAGAGAGCATGGATGAACTCTTGATCATAAGCTTCCCTACTGTATTGCATAAGATTAATGACTAACTGTTTTCTATGAAGAACAAACACATAACAAAGGGTTGTCTGCACAGGATGGAAAAAAACTTCCTTAATTTCATGTTATTTATGTCTCTCTTATGCCATGAAGGAAATGGATCTCTCCCTGTGAAACTAAGTAGAGCTATACAATTAATAGTCAAGAAAAGGAAAACATAACTCTAAATTTCTCCTTCATGCAATTACAGTCATTTAAAAAGGATAATCACATCTACGCAGTTCAGAACGACCAACCGTTACAGGAGATAAAGTAGCCATGTTGAAACAAGTAAACCAACTCTATCACAAACATAAGTCCATGTTAAATGTTACTTGTTCCTTCCTCTGACACCGTTGGATGGTGATGGCATTTCCCAAACAGGCACACAGGTGAAGAGGAACTGGCTGATACTGATGGTATTCCCATACTTCAGGCAGCATCTTATATGGACATGCCCAGCCTAGATTTAAACTACAGCGAGAAGCACTTGTGGAAGACAGACCAACACAGAGCTCCCTGCCACTACAAACCTGGCGCTGAGTGAACAACCAGTGCTGAGCCCTGCCTATGCAGCATAGCCCTGCAAGGTACCCAGTCCAGATCCATCGATGTAAGCCCACAGCGACGCTTCATCTGGGTATGTAGACGGGCTTAGAAATCTGAGAAGGCAGAAAGTCATGCGCAGTTTGAGACCACTGCAGAATCTGAAGGTTTTGTGCTATACTTGGATGTCTTCTAATTAGGGACTAGCCAGCACTGCAAGCAAAGAGCATCTTGCTCACAGTTTTGCATTATCTGGTAATACAGGTCCCAATCCTTTCCTGGAGCTCCTCAGTGCTTCTGCAGTGGAAGTGATATGTCTGAGTTTCATTACATGGGAGACATTTTTTAACTGTCCACATTATGAAAGTTAGCAAGGCAAAGCTTAATCAGGCGTGGACTGTGAACGTTTCCCAGCTGGTGCCACTCATGCTCAATACTAGATTATTTTGTTACATTTCTCTGTCCTTTATAGTCTTTGTTCAGAGATGGTGGGCTGGAATTTACCATATCTTTAAACTGTCATTTAGTGACACAGCTGCAATGCTCATGTGCTTATCTTCTGGTTTGCAGCTTTTTTTTCTGCTTTGTTTTTCCTACAATGTACAAGTATTAGTAGCTTCCTCTTGAATTTGCTTTCTTAATGCGTGCATTAATTCCTAAATTACAATGTGTCATATCCTTTCAACTGCTCATGAATGTCTTTGTAACTATGATATTTTATGCCAATTTAACTGTGGAGATTACAAATAAAATTATCAGCTAAAACCAGAATGATTAGTAAACCAAGATAAATGCTGTAAATTAATCATCATTTCATACATCGTACCAAGGTTTTAAATTTTCATGTTAATATAGCAGATGCAAATTGTTGAGGTGAAAATAGTTGCAGCAATTTTAGCTATACAAAATATCAGTCCTTAAACACAAACAAAACAGAGATTGGAAATTTTTAGCTAGCCTTTCAGTCACACGTACCTTCACAGAACAACATCCATTTTTAAGCAGATACTTACCAAATCACCACACAATAGTTATTCCGTCAGTTCCTATTTGTTGATTTTTTGGTTGATGTGTTGAGCAGTGTACTAATGACACAGCATGCACTGCAGCCACTGCTTTCTTTGGTTAGATCTGAAAGAATAAAACTCACTTGGTTTGTTGGGGCAGGACACACTGTTCCTTCTGAGTTTATGCAGCATCTGACACAAGGGACAGGTCCTCATTCAGGAAAAGGTCCTTAGATGCAAACAGAATGTTTTCTTCTGCAAAATAATGGAGGAAAATCTTTTAATATTAAAATTAACGGATGTGTACCCTGACACCCTCTAACATGAAATACACGCACAAACATATTCCTCCTGTGTGCAAATACAGAGGCGCACACACTCCCTCCACATTTTAAATTATATGGCATTGGCTCAGCTAGACAGAAAATGTGCAGGGTTACTCCCAGACAAAGATTAATCTTTCTTTGATGTATTCAATACTTCACATGCTCCACATTATCTGGTGAGTATATATGCCTTGCCTTCAAGAATGTGATGTACTATGCCATACATCATCATCTAATTTATTGAGTGCACCTCTGCAGCATGCACTGTACATCCCTGCCCAGGGTCAGGATCACATGCCAATCTTCAGTCTTGCTTTTCCCAGCCCTGAGACTCCTCCGAGGGCCAATACTGCCATGGTCTGTACAGCCAGCTCACTTCACACCGCTCACCTGCAGAGTCCAGCACTGCTTTTTTCAGAGCAGGTGTACAATCGGCATTAAGGCTGAACCAGAAACAATCCATGATGCTTCTTAGAAAGCAACATCCTGGGAAAACAGTTAAATAATAGGAAAGATGGCAGCCCAGCAGGAGCCACTGGAACAAGCAAAGCACCTGGATCTACATGCTGAGACACTGGCACCCAAACACAGACTCTCCTGGCTTTATTTTACAGAATGAAAATCCAGCTGGGGCGGTTCAGTTTTCTATTTGCCACACTCATCTACTTGTATGACAGCTGTCTTTTAAAGATGAGGAAGTTGAGACACAAAAGATGACCCTGATGCACCCAAATTAGCTTCATCTTCCAAGAGATTTCCATGGAAATGGAGCAAAATGTGTTTCTCATTCCTATACCAGATCCTCTCAAGACACCTGCTGCACCCAGCACTCTTCTAGCGGCGGGGTCACAGGCCAAGAAGTGCTAATAGCCTTCATGGTTAGATATGGGAGGAGGGAAAAATGAACAGATATAAATACAAATTTCTTGTACATGCAGTTCAGTTTGTTGTATTGAGGACCTGGGGCTTCTGCAGAGAAGCAGAAGTGTCCTACACTTCTTTGCTATAACCACAGAATTCACCTTGTGTCATGTAATGGACGTAACGCATAACGGTGTGACTAAAAGGACTAACACCACGTATGTCTCTTTCTTCAGTGTACATACGAGCATTGTCATCTACAGCTGCACTTAAATGGAAGCATGCTGCATAAATATTGATACTTGCTGTGATTAATATTGCTATTTATATTAGCAATGAATTGGGTTCACATAAAAATAATTAGCACAGCATGCCTGGGTATTATTTGCTCCTAATTTTATCACAGTTCATTTCACCAACAGCAATGTGTCACCAAGTCAATAACAACCAATGATTAATACACAGAATGTATTACCTTCAAATAATACCCTGTGTAACTCCCTGTGTTATGATGGAATACTGTTAGGAAGTCCCTGGATAATTGCTTCAGGTGAGTTCCCGACTGGAGTTACTAATACTAACATCAATTGCAAATGCAAGGAGAAAAAAAGGTGTTACTCAGCATTTTTGTTTGCTCATTTTCTTGCTTTTATTATTTTTTCCATTATTTCCTTTCACACACCAAGAGTCAAGGGTGACTGGGCACACCAAAGCATCAGCACTACCATTCTGCAACTTGTCACCCCCAGCAGCCCTACCACGCACTCTGGGAGCAAGTCGGTGTCATCCTCATTACCCCATTATGGAGCAACAAGGTGCCTCCATCTTCACCCCTAAGAGCTTTAGATACACTCTTGGAAAACACCTTGCAGAACAGACGGACTCAGGCAATTATGTCCCGATCACACCACCCAGGCAGCAGCATAAATATAACAAACCCAGCCAACTAAATCATCCCCAGAGTCAGCCTCCTACATCTGCCCAGCCTCACTCATCTCCCAACTCCCTTGAGCAAGTCATTTAACCACTCTCTTTGCCATCTGGAAAGCTGGGACATTGCCGCTACTACAGTACTCACAGGCTATCAGGAGACTTTCTTTGTTTACTGGAGTTTTTGAAGAAAACTGAGATTTTGGGGATGAAATGAGTTGTCATGGGCTCTATTCTGCAAGATGCTGGCTCTGGCCTGGATCCAGCAAAGCACTTGGTTATCCCTTAAAAAAGTAGAGCAACTTTCCCACTAACTGTACCACAGAAAACATATTCAAAAAAGCGTAAAAAATAGCTTACATGAAATAGGGCAATTTAATACAAGTGCTGATTCTAAGGCACAAGAAGAATGGTTTCATGTTGTTCTCAAGAGTGGTCTTTTCACTTTTGGCTTCTGATGGCACCTGCAATATTTAAACAGATGAAAGCAGCCACGTGTCAAAGTTGGAATCAAAAACTTTGAAGGATAAAGATTCACAGATCGTTTTAAGACAGCAAATACAAACTTCTCTTTGCTCATCACTTATTAGTTAAGACAAACTTGGATGTAAGTTAATACTTCTTGCCAATATCTGTCAAACATACGGCCAGCTAACAAATATTAAATATCCCACTGTATATTGCACACCCATAAATCAACCCAGCTGGTATTAACATACTTAGCATCTTTATGGTGTGCTACTGCCCCCATGTGTAATAAACATTCCTAACAGTAATCCCAGAACTGAAAAATGTGCTATCTTGCCTTTCATTATTGCAGAGCTAGTGGAGTGTTATAGATAAAACATCCTGGTTCCCTGCAGCTGAAAACCAACTGAAAAATCAGATTAATATTTTAGTGCAGAGATGTCTGACATTTCTTTAGCCTGTTAATGACAGGACATCACTGTCCCTTCTCATTTACTCCATACAACTTCATACATCTTGGACAGACGTTTATAACAATCTTGTTGCAGCATAGAAAACAACAGATCTTGAGACACCTGGGGTGAGGTTTTTTGGAACAGTTCAATGGTTATGTAGGTACAAAAATAATCAACATTCCAAAGTTTTCAGTACATTAACTAAAGTGCTTTTGAAAAATTTATCTGAGAGTGTTACTCTCAACACTATGAAGAACAGGTCTCTAGAAAGAATGAGCTTCTAACATGATGCTCAGCATCGTACAGAGCCTGGCAGAGCTTAGGAGAGAAAAAATATAACTCATCATGGAAGTGGCAGAAGGTCTCAGCTCTGACCCATCTCCGTGCCGCAAAGGTTTCTCTCCAAGCAGAAAACAAAACCAGGTTCCTGTCCTGCCAGGCTTTCCAGCTGCTGTTCACCCAGCGACCTCCATCTGCAGACACAGCTAAAAGTCAAAATCCAAAGTCAAGGAAACAAAAAAACCTCAAGGAAAAAAATGGCCAGCTCATTAATTTCATTTTTATTTCAAACAAAACCAGTACTTCTAGCCTTAAATGACGATAACAATGTCAAATAAAAACAAAGAATCCCACTTTGTAATTTTGAAAATGTTAAAATAGGGAATATTGAAATCAATCAAAAAAAGAAATTACTGCAAAAAAATCCACTACCTCCTCTTGCCTACAAATCCAGTTTTGTGATCAGCATTTTTTTATTAAACCCAACATAGTGGCAAAAATTTTCAACAGCTGTACTTGGTACCTTGAGAAATGAGCTCCTGAACAAGTACTTGGTTTAATTTATAAGAAAGATGAAATGGCTAAAATTTGCTTCTCTTACTTTCTAAACACCTATTTCTCCTACCTAATGTCAATGAAAGTGGAGCCCATGTTCCCACACCTGCCCCAGCACTGCTGCCAAGCAGGTCCCCGTGGGCTTGTCCCCAGCACTGGCCTTGCAAGCCAGAGGGCAAAGGGGACAGGGACACTTCCTGTACGTAGAGCATCACTTGGCTCCCACTCCTGGGAGACTGGCACGAGCTCCCTGTGCCAAATATGTGCCAAACATTGTGCCAATCTCCCGGGTGCAGTCCCATTTTCAACATATTTCTAATGAGTTGGGAAGCAGTACAGCAGCGTACGGCAGCTGTCCTCTTCCCCCATTTTCCCAGGATTTAAGAGCATGAACTGCTGTTGCTGGAGCTGAAGCTTTATTGTTGGGGTTATCGTGCTGGCTGACTGCAAATACTAGAGCAGCCAAGACAGTAGCAGTGTGCAAGGGCAAGTGTTTGACAAGTCCCTGTGTGTCCCTGATTTTTCTTACAGGATGACCCATCTCTTATTCCCAAATCATAGGAACTTGCCTTTTTTCCAGCAAAAGATGGGGACTGGGGAATCCCCTGTTTGCATTCACGATCCTTTTCAAAAAGGAATCAGACCACTTGCACTACCTGTCAGTCGAGTCCACAGAGCCCTGGGCATCTATGGGTTTGTTCTAAGGGAGCCACCAAAATAACTAAGAAAATGAAAATGTATTTACCCACAGGCTGTACAGTAATTTGCACCTTCACAGGAAAGCTTTCAAAGGTTACACTGGAAAAGAATTAAAAGCATTATTCTATTAAAATAGCCTCGTGTCCTCAGTTCAGCCCACAGGGGAACGTCTTTAACAAGTCTCTATAACAGAGTGCTTCAGTGTCAGTACTCCAAGAGTGAGCCCCCCAGGCTGCACCTCTAGAAATATTGCAATAACTATGATATCTGGAGTCACTAATATATAAATTTATGTTGCAGCTATTTTGCAGAATCTCATCTTCTGGCCAGCTCTAACCTTAGCTATGTAGTACCTCAGATGGCAACGGGCTTTCTCTGCACCCTTTCCAACTAGAAGGAATATTCTTCTATATTTTCATTTCACTCCTAGACTCTGTCTTTCAAGACAAATTAACCCTTTGATTGCAAGATTAATTTCCCAATGAAAAGTACACACCTAGAGAGAGTCAAAGTGATAATGAAGACCAACACATCTGCCAGATAGAAGTAGCTGCACAACAAAGCCTGATGGATCACTGCAGAACATTTTCAGGTGTTCTGTCCACTGCCTCCATCCTTCAGACACACATATAGCAGGGAAGATAGATGACATACGGTCACAGAACTTTATTAACACATTCAGGTTTATGAAAATATGCAGGCTAAGCTCTTTCAGTTTTCTTTTTTTTTTTTTTTTAAAGTAAGATATTTTCCACTAGCAAAACTGATTTTTAAGTATGGAACAGTCATTTGCCAGGTTTTCAAAGCCATCTGTTTTCAAAGCCTACCTTCCTTGTTGTTTACCACAGGCTGTCTATCTGTTTTAACAACCTCCACTGGGATTTCACATACCTCATTATGCAAAATCACTACTTATGCATTCTCTCCAGCACTTGTCTAACTAATCTGCACTCATAACACCTTCCATAGAAGATGCAGCATCCCTCTTCAGAGGCTGCAGATCAAAAACAATAGTAGCTGGTGTCATAGCAAGACAAAACATAGCCTCCTGTGTATTACTGTTGTGATACAGGCCTAATCCAAGACTGCTTGGAGCTGCTAAAGTATAATAAAAAAATACCATATCACAAGAGATTTTGTATCACATGCAAGATAAAAAGCATCTATTTTTAATGTTGAGACTTATGCTTTCTTCGTCAAGAGGATTCTAAGTATTTTGTTCTCCCAGTGCTCACCCCTGGCAATCCAATGAGCACCCTCAACCTCCTCTGAAGTTCCTCATGACCTACTGTTCGGTTCATCCCAGGCACCACACGCTTTTCTTGCCATCTTTCCATTTGTAACAGGCAGCCCTAACATCTGATGGAGCATAAGCTGCTGTTTACAGCCTCCCTCTGCCTCCCACCACACCCTCCCTCCAGACACGTTCGTATAATCAGTGCATCCCTGACAACAATAGACCTTCCGAACTGCTCCGGTGTATCGTGTCAAGGCCTGCTTGGGGACCCTTTAACCACACATCATTGATACAATCCATCACATTAAGAGCTTGCTGGGGGATGCTTTAATTCACGGATTATTAACGCAATAGACTATAATGTCTGGTACCATTATGGCTGTCTGAGTCACAGAACATTCTCAGGTAGGTTAAAAACCAAAGAGAGAGAAAAAGAGGGGAAAATAAATTCTCTTTATTGGGATATTAGATTCACTGTATATGGTGCTCTCCAAATACTTTTTAAAAATCAGAATTTATGAACATTATTTTTTAAAAAATAATTCAATAGCTCACCTTCCTTAGAAAATACAGCTACTATTTCTGTCTGTACATTGCAAAATTTGAGAGCTAAATGTAAATCTTGCCATTCTTACATCTTTAAAACATCACAGCTGCAATGATATTCCTATGGTAAGATTTAACTCTAAAATTCAAATAAGACAAAGTGACTTTAAATGATGTTTATTTTACATGGGGAAGCAAGGGGAATTCCTGTTGAGCAAAGCACAAGAGATTGAAGGTAGCAACAGAAAAAAGTGAAATTTCATGGTTGAGTTATGATTTCCCAGAAAAAATAAAATACATCGGTCCTATAAAGACTTTTCTTCTATGAAACTGAAAGCATTTTCTGAGTGAGGTAAGCATCACATCACTATCCCATTTCACACATGAGAAAACAAAGATTGGAAATTAAATGAGGGGGTGGTCCTTTCCAAAATGCAGATGTGCAGTTCTGACTGCACCTGTACCATGTGCAATCATTCCAGCTCTCCACCCTGCTGCCCTTAGCTCCATCTCCTACCTGGGATGCTATCGCAGCAGAGCCTCAAAGCCTTCCTTGGGGTCACTCCTTTTGCGTAACACAGCAGCAGCAACGCATTCTGGGATCGGGGACTTGCAGGTTAGAGACTCACTTCACAGGGTGGCAAAGGTGATGTGACGAGAAGCTGCTCACTTAGTGTTGGCAACAGAGGCAGAAAACAAGAGCTTGCAGGAGGCGGCTTTAACAGCCAGTTTGGGACTGGCTGTAATTTTACCTAAAGCTGCATCCAGCAGGGCCTGGACAGCATTGCCACAAATCTGTCAACACCTCATAGCAGCCTTGGTTCCCCTGAAATCAAAATGGGCTTTTGTGGAGTGATTGCTCGTGGAGCGAGACTTCAGAAGAGAACTATCTGTAATATCCATGCTCATATCTCGTAGCATGACAGAAACAAACCCAGGACATATATTTCTCTGTGTCTTTGTTTTCCTTAGACACAAAATGAAAACCATCCTATTCACTCACTGTTGCGAAACTTTTTGTGGTTAAATATGCTTTTGTTTGTAACACCCTTTATATTAGAAAAGATTGGATTCATATAGCTGCATTAGCATTTTTAGATTCTATATAAGAAAAAAAGATTCACTTAAAATTATTATTTGGAAACACTAATTAAGTTCATATACACCTGCATTATACATCTCCACTATAGCATAAACTGCTTCTTTTCCCTGCATTTGCTTTACTTGGCTGGTCTATTGTTCTTCAGAGTGCAAGTTCAACACGTACTTGCATTTTGTTAGGTGAACACCTCTCTTACTGTTGGTTGATACAACTCTGCCAGCACAGAGGCTCACAGTAACTGCTCTAAATGCTTGATCTGCCTTGTACACTTATGAAATGTGTCAGGCCCACCACAAGGATTAAACACTGTCATGCACTTACATCAGGAGATGGCAGGTATGGATCAGGATTATGTTGGGGTAGGCACCGGATAAATATGGAATAAAGAGCAGGCCTTGCACAAAGTTGTCCAAATGATTTAAATGAATGCCAGCTACAAATAGGATCAGATTAACTTTCAGCTTCAGTAAATACTAGTTTCACTGGAACCAAATCCGCTGCTTCTACAGACTCTGCTAGAAATAGCAGGCTAGCTATCCAAGACCCATTACAATTACAACACTTAAGAATAGTGGTCGGGTGGCTGGAGGGCAAAACCCCATCAGTTTAGATTACAGGTCAGATAGCTGGCACAGACATGTTAAATGTTTGTATTTAAACTAATACGCTCTCATCAGGAAGAGTTCTATTCTTCACTGCACAGCTGGTTTTCAAAACAGCACAGAGAAGCAGGAACCAACTTAGCACTGTTCTTAACTACTCCTTTTTAGCTCACTCATGATGTAATTTAGAAAACTGCTAGAACAGGAATCAGAACTGCGCTAAACATAAACACAACGGAAGTCAAGCCGCTGGAGACAAACATTACGTAAAACAAACATCCTAGGAAAAAAATGAAATGTGGCATTGGGATCCTCAGCTCAGTGCTGCCAGAAGTGTTAAAACAGCATGCGCTGCGACACAGCAGGAGTGGGCACCCAGCCGGGAGTCCAGGCCTCCCAAACACAGAGGCCACAGCAGCTGCTTAGGGCTCCGATGGAGGTGTGTGCTCTGCACAGAACAAACTCTTGGAGGTGTATTTATCCAAGAGGCAGCAACTCTTCCTCCAGCTGCTGGTTCAATGGTAGAGAGAGACTTTGTCAGGTGTGCTGAGCCACACGTCCCATTGCTCCCACCTTCCATCGGGCCAGACCCGGCTTCTCTCCTGTTCCACAAACCCTTTTGCTTAAGGTAGGTGCAGGATTAACCAAGCAAGGTGCCAGTCAGAATAACAGGGTTGCCAGAACCTACCCATTTTGTTCATAAAGTAGCCAGAGGAGGGAGGAGCATCCCTCAAATGTACTGTTGGCACTACAGCAATAGGAGCTTACTTTCTTTTAAGAGTTTAATGTGAGATTCCTGTCAACATCTATTTAACAAGCACTCACTCCCCATTTCCTCCTTGACCTCTAAAGCACTACTCATTCCAATATTTAAGCACCACACTAAAACAAAATATCAAAGGGTCCAAACTATAGCACAGAAGATGGATATAAATATCTGTCCTTTTGCTTCTAATGGAGCTTGAAATTAACACTTTTCTATTTCATCACCATTTCTCAGAGTTTAAATTCCTTAGGACAAGGTCCACTTCCTCTTCCTCCTTGCTCCGCACAGTGTGAGGCTGCAAAGATGAGTCTTGGCTACTGCAGAGATGGTCAGAGGAGACACAAAGACTGTTAAAAAAACCACTGGCATAGCAGGAAGCACCGAGGGTATGCAGGAGATAGATAGGAGGAAAGAGAGTTCTCTGCAGTTTTTAACCATTTCTAAGCAGGCTAATCTTCAGTAGACTACTTTAAAAATCTTCATTAAATAATCAAGTGCTAAAGATTAAGCTATAAAATGCAGTTACTGAGCAAACTCAAGGAGTCAGGATTACAGATGCGCCTTAGAATTAAGTCTGACAGCAACCATTGGGGAGAAACCAGATAAAACATTTTGCTCACCTATAGGTTTATTTTTGGCTCTCATGACCACAAAGCCCAACAGCCTCCCAGTGTTCCCCTGCACATCCTTGTACTCAGCTAGGAGAGCTTCCACTACCATTTTGCAAATGGAAGAACTAACAAATTACACTCTGCTACACTGATCTGACCTACAGGAAAATACGACACCTCTCCTACAAGTATCTGCAAAGCAAAAGGAGATGGAGAAGTTCTCAAAACCCTTAAAGCACAAAGGGAGCTTAAGTCCCATTGAACATCAGGATTTGTGCTCTCAAGTCAGTCAACTTGTTTTAGCTGCAGCCTTGAAGGGGCTCCTCTGCCCCCAAAGGGTTGCCAAAGGCTCTTCATCTCCTACACTGCTCTCACAGCCAACCTAGCCAATATGATGTGAGCTAGAGAAGCTACTACTTACACTGTTCCACTTCCCTGCACATGTCCAGCTAGCTTTTCAAAATCTCAAAGACTTATAACCAAAAGCTTAGGATATGATCAAAATCTTGTAAATCAATATGTTTAAATAAATTAATTTAAAAAAAAATAATATTCAGCAATCCTTCTTTCCCGGAAAAGTCTAAAACCAGAGAAAGTGTTCCCTGGTTTCTCTTTGCAAAGCGTGATCACGCAAATCTAAAGACTCCAGGGTACGCTGGTGTAGGCTGGATCACGGAGACAAAATACCAGCACTGGTAGGAAGCATTTGTGATTCACTGGAGAAACCTTGTGGCAAAGGGGCACAGCACATTTGATGTGCTCATTTTTAATATTAGTAAACACCATGGTTTCCTAACAGCCCTTCCGAGCCTTCCAGTATCAGAACCCTGGCAACAAAACTGAACCTGTGATGCATTCATCTTTAAATCTTGACATCACAGAAATTTATTAATCAGACAGATGTGGATTTGGATTAATGGTTTTGCCCCAGTTTAGTTCTAGTAATGAGTGGTCTGAAACTGCCAGCATTAATATGATTGCTTTATTGTGTAATTTAAATTTGGATTTTGCAGCAAAGCTGCAGAGAATTTAATTGACTCCTTTTAAGGCTTAACTCTAGCTACAACATCAATGTTAGACGAGGAAATGTCATTTCTAATTTAGCTTAATTTTTAAAGAACATGTTTCTATAACCTTTGGTATGTAACATCTTTTTATTTTAATTGAAAAACATCTCTTTTAAGTGATAAAGTAGGCTAATATGAAAACTGATATTCGGTTAACCCATATTTTCAAAGTAAACAAGTCTTCTGCATAAATGGAGGCCATCAGTCAGCTTTGGTCTAATTCCTCTGAACTCAAAAATATTACTCCAGAAAGGAAGTAACTAGAAAGCATTTTATGCAGATTTGAATTGGGGTCTTTGTGTAGGCAAAGACAGTTGCTGTCATCACAAACGATGCTACTAGGGCATGGAGTTCTCTTGATTTCAGAGACTGTGGGCATATTTACGATTTTTAAAAAGCCAATATTCTACCCTGGGATTGGAAACTATATGTTACCTGACTTCAATTAAAATGTTTAAGCTTGGGTTTTAAATCATGCTAGCAGCTCAAGCTCAAATTCCTTGCTTCTAAGGTTCTGGTCCCATGTGAATATGTAATTCACCATGATAAAGAAAAAGGCAGCAAAATCAGAACATATGTGATTTAAAAGGCACATTGCAACCATTTTAAAACCAATTATCTCTTCTCAAAATACTAAAGAAGCGAGAAAGCCTCCCACTCTAAAGCTTAACTGGACTCCATCCAGAGCCCTTAGCTCAGGCATTCAAAACATGAATGCTGTCCTTTTTTAAAAACCTAAACTTCTTGTTAAGTTTGATTTCTCCCAGCTATGTCCTTTGAGTTAAGATGGCATCCTTAAACCGGACATTTAATGAACATAACATGAAGTAAGTTCGCATCAAGTTTTGATGAAAAATACTCATCTAACCTTTTCTGTGCTTTTGCAATTACTGCCGCTCTCAGTTCCAATTTTCTCTCCTTTATTAACAAACGCCTTTAAATAAGGTAACCATAGCAATGCTTTTCAACCTTGATATCTTTCGTTTAGTTTGCTTGAAGACGAAGTCACAACATAATTTTCATCAACAACTCTTATGACAAATTTAATTTCAAGACTAAGATGTTATTTCAAGTAAGGTATGAGAGACAGGGGGTTTCCACAGAAAATAATAATTTACCTTTAGCTTTAAAGAAATAGAACATACAGTGTCTGTTAGTACAATGTTCTTACCTCAATATTGGAGATGATTTGAATTCTCCTAAACTTTTTTCAGTCTGCTGACATATACAGACAGTGAATCAGAGTGAGATTTTGAATTCTGTTTTCCATCAGCAGTTCCTTAACATCCCAGATAGGACAGAGCTCATAGGGTCACAGAACACACTATGCCCAGGTACTTCACATGTCCTGATGGCACCAAGTCAGCAACAAAAAGCTTGAAAGATTGGTGCATCCTGGCACAAAGACTAAAGGGGTCAAAGGATTTTATAAGCCTTGGCTTTGAGAAAAATGCAGAGACCTCTAGCAGTAACTATGTTAAATAAAATTTAAAAAAAAAAAAAAAAAATCAATTTAGCCAAATTTTTTCAGGAGGGGCATAAAGTGGATCACATATTAACTTGCCTTCCACATGGCTCCCTGTGCCAGACAGAACCTGAGAGGTTTGAGGGAGTCTTGCTTTCACTTGGTCCTGGCTATGCATACGTACTCTTTATAAATCCATTATGTAACATTCGCTATCTATAATTGCAACCTTACTTAAAAACTGCATTGACAAATAAATTTTCACCAAAAATGCACTTAATATTGTACCCTACAGAATACACTGCACAGCTCAAATGTACTGGATATTTCCACCAAGAATATTTTGGATTAAACTATAAGAGTGGAAATGACATCTGGGAAAGAAAAGTAATTGTAACAATATAGAAATCTTTGTTTTATTTGAAAACACTATGCTGGTTACCTCCAAACTAAAGGTTACCATGGCAATGTATAAACATTCTTCAGTTGTTTTCTTATTCCCTTGAGGCCGTATCAGTCCCACCACACAGTCCTTCTGGTTCTCAGAAACTGGACTCCAGCCTACTTGTACTGG
>NW_009260614.1:3760527-3780278 GCF_000687185.1 Egretta garzetta
TGTTAGGTGATACAAACACCTACACTCAGATCTAACTTAAGCCATTGTCTTTGTGAACTGCTCATGTACATAAATTAACTTGTGATTAAATGCATGCAGATCAGGACCCGAGAATCATTTATAATATTGGTTGTGCCCAAGAAAAATTAAATTTAAGTTAAAAAGGAACTGTTTCCAGCATTAATGTTGGAAAGACGGACCCGCTACATGTTTTAGTACTCTTTTCACCTGGAATTATCAATACTATCACATTATCTTTCATTTCTGATCTTTTTTACAAAGACTCTTTGCTGACCTCTACAAGATCCCTATCCATCTGTACTCTTATCCTTCAGACCAGCCATTTCTTTCAGCCACAGGATTCTTCTACACACTCGGAGGCCTCCTCTCTAATCAGATTACTCATCACAGTAATCTAAAAATCACTGGAAGTACTAGGCTTTGTACAGGCTTTTTACAGGATTTGGATCAGACTACCACACTGGCAGAAAAACCCGTATGACATATCTGACAGCATGTAGTTTTTCCAAGGGAAGAGAGATCCAATGGCTCTTTCCAAAGTGATTTGTTTCTCTCTTCTCCTAGTAAGATGCTTACTACTGTATAGGCTGCACAAAATATTTTGCTCAGGCAACTTGCTCTTGCCAGTCGAGACCTCAGTACTTAATCACAACAGGCAATCATCCACAATACACATGGGCTGCTACGACATTTTGTAATTGCATGCAAAACACAGACCCAACAACTGCAACAATTGTATTTATTTTGTGTTTTCCCTGCAACATCCCTGCTTCTCTTTTGTATGTCACATTTTTACCTCCGAGCAAAAGTGCTAAGTACATTTAATATGGGCAATTCCTCACGATTACATTTTTTTTAATAAATCAGCTTTTCTGCTGTTATAGCCCATTTCTCTCATCCCCCCTCTGGCAACAGCAAATGCAAGTGGGAAGCTGACCACCAAAGCTGGTTTCCCGCAGCAAAGCTCAGTGCCAGCCACTGTTCTAGCAGCAAGTACCTGCTCGACAGCACTCACATTTGGTGCCTCTGAATGTTTTCCTTCCCTCCAGAGTGACAGCCCTGAACAACCTCCCTCTTATCATACTTATCGAACCCCCAAAAGCTTTCTGCTACTGCCACAGTAATCTAAACAACAATTCAAAGCTCCCAGCTGAATCTGCATCCCAGCCTCCCCAGTGTGAAGCAGCTTCCCACCATCTCTTTTCCCCTTTAACGTCTGTTGAAAAATCTTGAGAATCTTTCTTGTGCCATGAGGATATTTGTATCTTTCCCCTCTCTCACTGGTCAAAATCTGGTTTCCTATAAAGGAAAATAAGAGAGTCAGGCTGGTGAACTCAGCTCTGCTCTTTCCTTGCCTCTCTGGACAACCTCAACAGCATTGATCCTTCTGTGGTGGTGGATGATTAGCATCTTCATGAATCCTCTAGGTTTTCGTACAGAGGGGAAAATGTTCTCCCATTCTGGATCTCTTCCAAGGCTCATTGCTACATCATGGCCTGCAAGCTTGCTTCAGCCTGAGGGAAAACAAAACAAAGCAAAAAACCCTGCATTGTCCCTGAGAATAACATGGATAGTACAGAGTGCCCACAAAAGGCATCACCAGCTGCACTGAGATGGCCTGAGCCCACCACCTGAGAGTGGATTTTGGCTTTTGCCAGGCCTGCTGCAAAGAGGATGGAACACTTTGCCTTTCCTGGAGACAGTGGGACAAACACATCTCGGTTTGCCCTTCCTGACAATATCTGGCATTTCTCTCAAACCACCTGCACTTGAAGGTTCAGAAACCAAGCAAAGGAAAATAATACCCTAATTTGCACTCACAGTAAACAATCTCAGTATTAAAAGTTTTTTTAAAAATAAAACCCAGACACCTACACAGCCTTTGTGAATTATGCTTGGGTTGAAGGGAAGGAAGGAGTGCAAGCTCTAACTTGCATCTGTGATCAAAAAGAAGCCAAAACACGATGCCCAATGCTCACAGGACCACCAAAAGAAACTCAGAAGAGCGTTTTGTGTGAGGATTTGTAGGGCATTTTGCTCATGGTTCCCACCAGACAAGGCTGTGGGAGAAACAAAAAGCACTTGCCATTACACACAGCCTACCCACTGAGCACAGATCACTGTCCAACTCATTGATGTACACCTAAACCAAGGCATCTTCTTCACCTAAAACCCAGGGCATTTCACCTAATGATAAACTGAAAACCTTTTATTAATTCTTGTGTTTCAGGTGATCTTATAAAATTTTCTCTAACTTATCCAAATTTCAAGGGGGGGGAGGGGGGGAGGAGGAAGGGAGGGAATCTTCCTTTCCATAATAAGGTATATGCCTATTTATATATTTTAATAAGACAACATTCAAAACACTAATTAAGACCAAACTACCAACAATTTACGCTTTCATCTGTGTAGGTGCACTTTTATGCTCATTACCTGTCTTACTTATAAATTTCTGTTTTTATTATGTCTTTCTTCGTCCCTACAGCAGATTAATCAAATATTTCCTAGAGATTAAACAGAGATATAGAACATGTACCACACATGGTGACTAATAGTGAGATCAAAATTCAAACATGCATATCTGGATCAACATTTTGACTTCCCAGTTAAGCTCACCTTAATTAGTGTGCAACAAGCAGCATGGCTTATACTACAGGGATTTGAAAGAGTAGAGATTCATGTTTTGTCTCAAGTTGATTTATGTATAAGAAATATTTTATTCACTTTAGAAAATGAGTATTTTACTCTATTTAACATTGGAGGGGGTGATACAGTTTTTAATTAATTTACTGTTTTGGCTTTTTTAATGTCAAGAAAACAAATGGAGTAATATAAAAATAACAGCAAAACAGCTAACGTCGGGGTCTATAATGCAACCATAAAAGAAGCACTTTCAAAGCACTTGCAAAGTTCCAGCCACATGATTCCCATTAACTGTAATAAGCACTGGACAGATAAATTCACACATGTTGCTTTGAAGATTTATACTAAATTGGCCTCATCTTTGTTAGCACTAAAGGAATACTGATGGTATACAATATAAGAGAGAAATCTTTCAATTTGCCCCCTGCAATTTTCTTCATTATCCACAGAATTCTCCAGTAGCCAGTCATACTACAGATTCATAATCTTTCCAATTTTACAGACAGTTAAAAATATTAACTATAGCCCAACAGTCAATCTCTGCAGAATATACTGCTAAAATGCTCCTTTGTTTAAAACACAAGCCCAGCTACTTGTGCTCTGAAGCACATCAAAGGCCTGAACAAGTGGAACAGCACAGGGAGAAAGCTGCTGCTGTAGAAGCCAATCTATATTACCTTGCCAAATCTTTAATTGCTATGCATGTACATTTGGCTTGATCTTGTGCTGCTTTGAAGTAAAGATATTAGCTTCAATTAATCCCAAAATGACCTCAAGTTATGGGCTTGGGAAAAAAAAAGAAAACCAGAAAATGGCACAAGAACAATGGGAGCTGTTTGCCCTTTGATTTCCTTCTTTTTCCCCCTTTCTCTTCCTGTCTGTTTAAGGATAGGATTTCGTATTCATGGACGATGCTAAACAGACCCTGCAAATAAAGGCTCTTCTCTACTCACAGAAAAGAAGAGCCTCAAGCTGGTAACTCCCCACCAGCAACCCTCAGATCGGCACAGTTCTTTGTGGCTGTAAGAGCTGCTGGCCTGCAGCAGGAGATGTAGCACGTGTATCACAAACACCCCTAAGCCGATGCAAACTATCCAACAAAAACAAGTGTAAATCATGAAGACAAAACCCAAGAACCCATTGATCCAAAACTGCTGCTTTCAGCTAAAGGACTTTCTGAATGAAGAAGGATTTACTGGTGTTACCTGAGCAAGCCAACTACCAAAAGGGAGCAAAGTGCTGTTCTGTTGCTACTGTTGACAAAAGCCCTTGTCACCTCCTTCCTACCTACCAACCTCATCCCAATGAGTTCAATGCTTCCGAAATTATTCATTTCAGGATTTTACAGAGAGGACACATCAACACTATTAGTACCTAGATATTCATTCTGAAAAATCTATATACTACTTTGCCTAACAGTGGGAAAAAACCCTCCCAATCCACCAGAAATTCTAAGGTCTCAAACAATGTTCCTGTACCAAATTGAATCAGAAATCAAAAGTGCAAGCATGCACTCTCTGACAATATGCAAATGTTACATCTTTCAGAGGATGAACCAAAAAAAATCCCAACCCAAAGTATTAGAAAGAAACAATTCTTGAATGCCTTTTGCTTCTGCCATCGCCATATGCACAGCTCAAACTACTGGTTCTGCCCTTAAGTTTAACATTGCCTGTACTGGAGAGTGCCTTCAGAGAACAGCAGGGGTTCTTTTTCTTTGGGATGGCACCTTCACAAGAAAAAAATAAAAAATATTTGTACTTCAAAGTAAGCAGTAAAATTGAACATGTCTGATGCTTCCCCTCGCTATATTCTGTATCCAGCAATGTGAAAGGCGCACTCCTTGTGACTGCAAACAACGCTGCCCTCGTGCACTATGGCTACGGCAGGCAGTAGCAACAATAATTGCCTGCTTAAGCTTTCTACTGGTTTTCCTGTATGCATTTTCCTTAGTTGGAAATTTTTTTGTTTTCTAATGTGATGACTTTTTTGTGCTATTCCTTCTGACACATCAGATGTAAATGTTACTGAACCAGACTCACATTTCGTAGTTTCCTCCAAATCAAAAGACTGCTGAACTACTTAGAGTTATCTCTGTGTTAGCACATTGCCTCAAGGGCAATATTGTCTTTTTCCCTTGTCACTTAATTTGCTCATTGCAACACAAGTTTATTGAAAGCACTCTGAGTCTTAATTAGTGCTTTTTAGTTGCTGTTTCCCATAGCTGCTGTGCCTCAGTATCAAATGCTACAGAGCAGAATTAAGAAAAAATTTCATTATTGCCACAGTTTAAACATGAAACATTATAAGTACCTGTAGCAACATGCTTGCAACTAACCTTAAGCCCTGAAATTAAAATATTTACACCTGGAAAAAAACCGAAACATGGTTGCAATTCTACGTGCATAGACACAACCATTCTCAAAAAGTCTCCACAAGGCCAGACACATTTCAATTTATCAACACAGAAGGAGGAAGAGTCTTATCTTGGGTCATTGAGATCTGTCAACCATTAAAACAGACAACTATATCTTACAGACAGTTTTCTAAACAATGCACATGATGTTAAAAGCATGTGCCTTCATTGCTATTGACTGTCCTACCAGCAAGCTGTTCCAAAACTTACACTCTAAACTGCCCTAAAAGCTAGAAACCTTTTCCTAAAAGAAGTCTACATCCAAGTTTGTTAATTTATGTGCCCTTAGTCTTGCACTACTGTTGTCTATGACATTTAAGACTTTTCCCCCTTGTTCAGCCTTCTCTGCTGATGTATTACAGATAATGATCCCGCCTCAGGCCTCATTCTGCAAAGCAGAACAAGCCCCATCTTCTAGCTTCATCTCAGAAGTCAAGCTCCCTGATCCTCCTGGTAGTATTCTCTGTAGCTCTTCCTCTATTAATTAATTTTTCTTGAATACAGGTGATTAGACTTGAGCACAGTATTCCAGACATGGTCTCACCTGTGCCTCATACAACAGAGTATAAACACTATGGTTGTACTATCAGTGATTTGCTGGATGTACTGTAGAATTGCTCGTCTTCCTCTTCAGATACTTCCAAATTACAAGACCCACTTTATAAATTAAATCCTTATTACTAGCCCCTAATCATTCATTTGAATTTTATACTAGCAAATTTCACAGTCTATTATTTCAGTCCCTAAGACCACTCTCTGCTTTCAGTGTGATGTTCCGTTCTTTTGCTCTATTTGACAAAGCCCCCCAACATTGCATCATCAGTAAATAATATTTGTAACTTCTAATCCATTCCTGTTGTAATTACAGGTAGTCACATATTGGTTTGGGGACATTCAGCTTAATCTCCCCCCAGCCCAGTATCTCCCTTAACATCGCAAAATGGGGTTGTTTTCTAGCTGGTTCCTTGTACCAATTTCCAGCTTAACTAATAATTTCCCACACAGCTCTGTAGCTAATGCATTACTCAAAACCAAACAGATTAGATCTTAGAGACTCCAAAATCCCTTCATGGCTTTGAAAACGACACCAGCAAGACCTTATGCTTAATGCTATTTTGTTTATTTCAATTATGTCCTTTGTTGCATATTAGATGAGAGCGGTCTTTCATGTTTCTCTTCTCTTGTGCTATGACTGAGAGCTCTCTCCTTAATGAAGCTTGGGTCTGCAGGTGAGGGAGCCTGAGCACATAAGCTGGAGGTAAATCAAGCAGTTTTTTCCACTATTAAAAAATGCTATACTTTCTGAGCTCTTGGTCAAAAGTTCCAAAGTTGCAATGACTGCCAGTAAAAGGTTTTAGAGGAACAGGGCAATTTTCAATCCCAGTGAAATACAATAGATGGATAGAGCGGGAGCGACTGTTACCCAAATCTCTCAAACCCTGGCAGCTGCAGTACCCCTTGGTGCTGCAAGCAAAAAGCCTCTCCTGGATTAGAGTAATCAATGTGATCTCAGAGCACTCAAAAACTTGACCCTGACCATTCCTGTCTCCCTCCTCCTACTCACATACACTGAATTCCTAAATACCTGCATCTATGGAAGATAAATATCCAATTATTTGGGGTTGCATAAAAAAAAACCAATCTAACTTGCCTGCCTTAAGACAGCCGAACACCAACAGAAGAGCACAGGTTTTGCGTTGCAGGCTGGTCAAATGTACTGTAGATTTACAGTAGCATGGTCTGATGTGGATTTTTTGTGGTGACCAACACAAGTATTTTGTCTCACATGAAGCAGCAATGCTGCCACATCCATGCTAGCTGAACGCTACGAAGCAGGCATGATTCACACAGATAAAGGGGGGGGGAAATACACAAGCTCTTGGACGAAGACTGCAGCGTAGGAATTTGCACACCGCAGAGACTCACTTCTTTACAACCACATGAGATAGCAATAGCTGTATTATTTCTTCTTAACCTTGTCATCACATGCTGCTTGTATGCTACAGCATCTTGAAGCCCAAAACAGGGCTAAGGATCCCCCTTTGCCAGATGTCTGCAACCAAGAATAAGAAGATCTAACAAGTACAATTTCAAGAAATTTTGAAAGAAATTTAAAAGAAATTTGAGTTAGCCTAATAAAAATACATAACTCTTGAAAAAATGCTTTCAAATTGTTCTACGTTTCAATGCTTTAAAACACTCATATGAAAAAAATCAGACAAAGGAGCTGATGTGAGAGTTCCTCTGACTAGATCTTTAACAGCAGAAGAAACTTCAGTCTGCGAAGAGCAGCGGCCGGCCTTACACTTCCCTTGGGCTTACTTTAGTAGAGGAGCCATACACACAGAATTTTGGTTGTGTGGCTTAGTTTATGAGACAACATATTTCCTGAGATTCATGAAGTATTTTGCATGTATGGTTTTGCTATTCCCATTAATTTTAATATGTTGCTGAGGAAAGGTGTAGTTTACCAATCACATCATCATCAAAATCCTTCTTTCCCCAAGCACAAATTTAGTAAATCATACCTGTAATTTAATTCTTAATCAAGAGGCCCTTGAGTCTGACTCCTGAGACTCACTTTATGGATTTTGTTATGCATAGTATGAAAATGAAGCAGAAATTCTAGACTTTGATCTGCTCTGGGTTCATGCCCCTATCTTCTGCCTTTCCACCATTATGAATCTAAAAGAAAACACTAGCTGGTATTCACATTCCAGTTGATTAAGAAATGGAAAATATTGGCTATGATAAGGATACAAACAGTGTAAATGGTTCCAAGCCTGAGTGAGCTCCTTGGTTCTAATGTTCTGTGCCCAGAATTGAAAACAGGATTTTGAAACAAATTTTTCCTTACCATTGAAAACAAGGGATGACAGTTATGCCTGGACAAATTAAGTGTGGGAGCCTTATTTGCAAAAAAAAACCCCAAAACCAAACCCAAAAAATAACACCCCCCAAAACCCAACCCCAAACTGCAATTTTTTAGACCAAAAATTGGACTGGAGTCTGTGAAGCATACTCAGCTATTTTTAATAGGATCACTAATTCAGTTGGTCACTGCATAAATGAAATATTTTCCTTACTTGATCCAAAACTATACTGCACTGAAAAAAATATACATGTGCATTTATTCATGCTTAGAGGGTGAAGTGGGAAATCAGCTGAAAATAAACCAAATTATTTACTTTCCCCCTGCCCCCATAAGATTTCTTTCAGCAGTTTTGGGGGGGAAAAAAATCCCCAAAAGCTAACTCAAAACTCTGAGGGTTGAAATTAAGCAGGTCTCATTTCACACTGTTGCAGTTTGCCCACCTTTGCACCACAGTGACGGCAGCTGAAGACGCGCATATTAGATGAGAGCGGTCTTTCATGTTTCTCTTCTCTTGTGCTATGACTGAGAGCTCTCTCCTTAATGAAGCTTGGGTCTGCAGGTGAGGGAGCCTGAGCACATAAGCTGGAGGTAAATCAAGCAGTTTTTTCCACTATTAAAAAATGCTATACTTTCTGAGCTCTTGGTCAAAAGTTCCAAAGTTGCAATGACTGCCAGTAAAAGGTTTTAGAGGAACAGGGCAATTTTCAATCCCAGTGAAATACAATAGATGGATAGAGCGGGAGCGACTGTTACCCAAATCTCTCAAACCCTGGCAGCTGCAGTACCCCTTGGTGCTGCAAGCAAAAAGCCTCTCCTGGATTAGAGTAATCAATGTGATCTCAGAGCACTCAAAAACTTGACCCTGACCATTCCTGTCTCCCTCCTCCTACTCACATACACTGAATTCCTAAATACCTGCATCTATGGAAGATAAATATCCAATTATTTGGGGTTGCATAAAAAAAAACCAATCTAACTTGCCTGCCTTAAGACAGCCGAACACCAACAGAAGAGCACAGGTTTTGCGTTGCAGGCTGGTCAAATGTACTGTAGATTTACAGTAGCATGGTCTGATGTGGATTTTTTGTGGTGACCAACACAAGTATTTTGTCTCACATGAAGCAGCAATGCTGCCACATCCATGCTAGCTGAACGCTACGAAGCAGGCATGATTCACACAGATAAAGGGGGGGGGAAATACACAAGCTCTTGGACGAAGACTGCAGCGTAGGAATTTGCACACCGCAGAGACTCACTTCTTTACAACCACATGAGATAGCAATAGCTGTATTATTTCTTCTTAACCTTGTCATCACATGCTGCTTGTATGCTACAGCATCTTGAAGCCCAAAACAGGGCTAAGGATCCCCCTTTGCCAGATGTCTGCAACCAAGAATAAGAAGATCTAACAAGTACAATTTCAAGAAATTTTGAAAGAAATTTAAAAGAAATTTGAGTTAGCCTAATAAAAATACATAACTCTTGAAAAAATGCTTTCAAATTGTTCTACGTTTCAATGCTTTAAAACACTCATATGAAAAAAATCAGACAAAGGAGCTGATGTGAGAGTTCCTCTGACTAGATCTTTAACAGCAGAAGAAACTTCAGTCTGCGAAGAGCAGCGGCCGGCCTTACACTTCCCTTGGGCTTACTTTAGTAGAGGAGCCATACACACAGAATTTTGGTTGTGTGGCTTAGTTTATGAGACAACATATTTCCTGAGATTCATGAAGTATTTTGCATGTATGGTTTTGCTATTCCCATTAATTTTAATATGTTGCTGAGGAAAGGTGTAGTTTACCAATCACATCATCATCAAAATCCTTCTTTCCCCAAGCACAAATTTAGTAAATCATACCTGTAATTTAATTCTTAATCAAGAGGCCCTTGAGTCTGACTCCTGAGACTCACTTTATGGATTTTGTTATGCATAGTATGAAAATGAAGCAGAAATTCTAGACTTTGATCTGCTCTGGGTTCATGCCCCTATCTTCTGCCTTTCCACCATTATGAATCTAAAAGAAAACACTAGCTGGTATTCACATTCCAGTTGATTAAGAAATGGAAAATATTGGCTATGATAAGGATACAAACAGTGTAAATGGTTCCAAGCCTGAGTGAGCTCCTTGGTTCTAATGTTCTGTGCCCAGAATTGAAAACAGGATTTTGAAACAAATTTTTCCTTACCATTGAAAACAAGGGATGACAGTTATGCCTGGACAAATTAAGTGTGGGAGCCTTATTTGCAAAAAAAAACCCCAAAACCAAACCCAAAAAATAACACCCCCCAAAACCCAACCCCAAACTGCAATTTTTTAGACCAAAAATTGGACTGGAGTCTGTGAAGCATACTCAGCTATTTTTAATAGGATCACTAATTCAGTTGGTCACTGCATAAATGAAATATTTTCCTTACTTGATCCAAAACTATACTGCACTGAAAAAAATATACATGTGCATTTATTCATGCTTAGAGGGTGAAGTGGGAAATCAGCTGAAAATAAACCAAATTATTTACTTTCCCCCTGCCCCCATAAGATTTCTTTCAGCAGTTTTGGGGGGGAAAAAAATCCCCAAAAGCTAACTCAAAACTCTGAGGGTTGAAATTAAGCAGGTCTCATTTCACACTGTTGCAGTTTGCCCACCTTTGCACCACAGTGACGGCAGCTGAAGCCGCAGCTGAAGCCAAAGCGTGGTGCCACCCCATGCACACCCAACTGCTGTGGAAGTAAGTAAAAGAGCTCTGGGAGCCTTACTTCTGCTTGGTTAGGCCTCCAGATTAGTGGAAAATTATTAGTATCTCACTACAGAAACTTCTCCAAGAACTGTCAAGGCTCAACTTTATGCTACATAAAAGTAGAGAGCATTTCCTAATCTGAGGCGGCCCCCACAGTCTATCGTAACAGTCAGCGAGAAGCATGCGCCAAACTGGTCCCTATGGAAAGTGTCCAGAGGAAATTCTAGTAAGTCCTGTTTGATGAAACAGCTTGGTGTGAAGGAAGACTACTTTCAGTATTAATGCCAAATCTTTCTACACAGTAATACAACAGGATGTTCCTAGGCCTGATGCTGTAATTCAAAAATCAAAATCCTGATAACATAATTGTATAGTAAAGTCCATGTTTTGGTATCAGTCCACAAAGGGGAACAATCTGCATGGTAAAGGAACTTGTTTCGATGGTTTGAAGAAACAGAAGGAAAATTTAAGCAATAAGCACGGAAGCGTGTGTGTTTTGTATATATAAAAATATATCCACACTTACATATGTGACAGCACAACATTGGAAGCACGTTTACTCTGGCTAAAACATCTTCTGCCACAAACCTGGATCTCTTATTAGGAACACAAGACTTTGCATAGCTAACCAAGGATGAAACCTATTTAGGTTTGATGTTTCCTTAATTTGAAGATGATGCACCAAAATAAATGAAATAAATAAAGAGGGAAAGATGTCCCTTGAATAAGTTAGCTCAGTAAGCAAGTTATTTTGTATAACGATTTTCAACAAATAATTAAAGATAAAACCTTCTGTTTTCCGGACTGGCACAGATGTTGGAAGTGGTCCCACATAAATAACCTTTCCAAGTGGCAACATGAATAAAAGTCTAATCAGTACCCTAGCTGTGTGGAGTACAAAGTGAACATTTTAATACAATCAATAATCCCAAGGTAAAGAGATGATGGCTACACAGCAAGACTCGGTGGGATATAGATTTCAGGTTACAAGTCAACAAAGATATAATAACTCACCCCAGCATACTCCTTGGAGGCCTGCTTGCAAGCTCATTCACCACCCAGGGATATTCTCAGGAGCAGATCAAAATCGCTGAAGGATGATTCTTTGCATGACTGTGCTCTGTATGTGCCATAGGATAGAGATCAGAAAATACAGTCACCGGAGCCTGAGTCATGCCGCTTCCAAGGCACAAGAGCCTTATAAATATGAGCGAGGGAAGCGATACATTACAACGCTGACTTCAGGATCAGACCCTGAGTAACTCAACCAGTGCAGCAGTGAGGTCTACTCTTCTCACCCAACAATACCTTCATTAATCAGCTCCTAGACTAACACATTATCCTCCTTACACACCCACCACCAATGAATGGTACCTATAGACTCAACCAGGACCCAACACATACCTTGCACATGAAATTCAGCCAGCATCTGAAACCAAACTTTGTGAAGTGTTGGTCTGGCACATTTGATTTCACATAGTACTGCTCCTTTGAGTGACACAGCAATCAAATCTCCTAAAACATTTGCCAAAATTTGTGAAAAGCTTCCAGAGATTTATGGAAATTTCAGTTCTTACTGCACAGGTACAAAGCTTTTGCATTTAAGACTCTGCAGGGCTGGCTGTCTACACCAGAATGAAGAGTAACTGCCCCTGAAGACATATAAAAAACTCCTTCTGACTGAACACATCTGAGCACAGTGGATACTCAGCAACACATCTCTATTTTTATGGTAAAAAATTATATTGCATTTTGTTGTATGTTACATCTCTCCAGAGTCTAGACAGAGCTGGATCTTGTCTGCTTTGTACAGCATCGGTCAAATTGTTAACTGAGTTTTGCAGGGCAAAATTCTTTCAACACTGCACACCTGCATGTTTTGCTTTCCATTTTCTCCCCAGGCCACATTTTCTGCAGCTGCTGCTTCTGACTCAGAGCCATTTTAGATTCCGTTCCTGCAGAGCCTGTTCCCAGCAACTTCAACCAAAGTATCTGCCTAGGCATGAATCCAAGGACCTTGATTATTCTTCCTGTGCCAGTACACTTCTATAGATGTGGTAAGCCCTCACAAGGCAGTTAGCCACTGTTCACATCTGGAGCACAGCTATCTCTGTCTTCCCCAGATCCCTTCCAATATTCTGTCTCTCCCCAAGATGAGCATAACTGGTGGGCATCATTTAAATTGCACATGGAGTACATCAGTTAGTGACTCTGTAGCAGCAAGCAAGAGTTAAAATATGGGATATAGCACAACATGAATGACAAACTTTTTTTTTAATGTAATTTTCCTGTCCATTAATGGGAAACCAGAACCCCGTACTAAGTCAAGAATAAATGACTTTCCTTGTATGGAAGTCCCGTTGAACACATGAATTTGTACAGATTTTTGTGATCTCCTCACATCGATGAACTTAACAAAAAGTCAACACTAAATAAATCACTTGCTTATATGAGACATAGTAGAATAGTTTACAGTATGATTCTTCTGATTTGCAGTAACAGTTAATTTCATAAACTACATTATAGATGTTTCAAAAAAGATTTTCCTCTTCTGATTGAAGATGGCAGTCATGAGTGTTTGCATTACCCAGATCATCTCAAGCAAATGAAGCAACCAGCAACCATCGCTGGAGCTGTAATAAGGTCCTTGTGGCCATTCAGAAACTTTCCAATGGAATATTTTCCACTAGAAAAAAACCAAACAAACCCAAACATTCTTCAAAACATCTTAGTTGATTAATTTGGCTAAAATTCTGATGAAAACCAGGCAGGTTTCCATCGGAAAATTACTTCATTTCCTCATAGCTCTGTTGCAATCATCCCAGCAGGCTGATGGAAACCTGGAGATAAAGAACCCCGAGTCCTAAACTCACAGACTAGCACGTTCACAAGCCAAGTTTGCAAGGCTCCCTGTCAACTTGGTAAATCACCAGGCCAACTGCCTTGAATTTATGGTAACCCCACTGCTTCTAAAGTCTCAGCTCCTTAGAAACCTTTTTGCAGTAGGCAAGCCTGACTCCAGGACTGCCAGCCTTCTGGGTTTTAAGCACTCCAGGAATTTGGTTAAAAGCTGGATACATTTAAGAGAATCCATGTATTTGCAGAAGTAAGTTTCAGCATTCCCATTCTGCAGGAAATGTCAATGCTTCATGTTTTCATGCCATTTGGAACAAGAAACCTACAATTTAAACATCTGGATAACTGGACTTGCTTTCCAAGGAGTTACCAGTATCTGTTGTCCAGAATGGAAAAAGGGGTCATGCTCCTCTAGTTCTCTATTCAGAAGGCAACAAACTGTGTGTGCAGATAAAAGTCAAGGCTTCAATTGCTGCTGACTCATTCTGAAATGGTTGAACACCTACTACATTAGGAACTGTTTCATAGCAAGTCTATCAGTCACTGTGCATGCAAACACAGAGACATGTGCCAGTTTCTCTGGACTGCATAACAGGCGTGCAAACGTCAGAGCAATCAGCAGTGTCCTAAATACCACTGCCAAAACACATCTGTTACATGGTCACTCTAAGTGTCTTCTATTACAAACAAAATTAGAACCAAAGGAGGTAAGAGTTTTATCATCCTTATTTCAGAAACTGGAAAAAAAAAAAGAGCTTCTTTGTTATTCTTCTATTTCACAACTGTGCTCCCCCAAACCCTTGACAGTATGTAAGCTTGAGCTGGCACAGACTGCAGTTTGTATTCCCATGGATGAGAACATTCCTAGCAAATTATTATAGTCTCTAAAAGCAAATCATAACCAGACACAGAAAGGTGGACTGAACCAACCTTTGTTCACATGCAAACTCATTTCAGACAATTGGATCTCTGTATGAAAACCAAAGTACGTCTAGTCAACCACTGTTTTTTCAGAAAAGAAAAAGATGCACTTAAATTATTAACTTTTATCAACTGCACTTCAATGAAATGGAGTATTTTTCCATGGAAAATAAATTTCATGGAAAATTTAACTAATTGGAATACATCTGTCTGCTATCATGTCAATATTTTGAAGATACTTATAATCAACAGTTTCACAGAAGCATAGCAATGCAGTGAGTTCAACCCTGAAACATGCCTATCACTGCAAAACATAGAGCTTCAGGGAGACCTTAGAGCCAGTACAAAACAAGCCAGCTCCTGAGCCAGAGAAGTAGTAGGAGAAAACCAATGTTATGCCTCACCTGGGCTGATTAGCACCGCTCATTGCACTGAGGTGTGGCTCCAAGGATCCAAGCTGGCCTCTCCATACAACCTCCCTGTGACCCGGTAGCCCTGTATTGGTACTGAACATCTGGGTGGAGACAAAGCATTTTGTTCATAGTCTACTAACATTTTTACTATGCTTTACTGTAAAAGCTGACCCAGAAAGGATGACACAGAACCAAAACTCAGGAGGAAAGTAAGTTTACATCTCTAGAACTGACTGGCTGCAATTTATTTAACAATGGAGTACCAGAGGGAAAGGATTTATCCCAGGCCAGTATAAGAGCAAAGGACATCTGAGTTTGAATCCTTACATGCACATTGACTATACTTCAGCACAGTGATCTTTGTGTTAACTCTTCTAGATTCATACACTAGGGCTTGCTGAGGAACCAGTATCTATTGACTACTGCCTCATTTGCTAATATCTTCAGCTCTGTACTATCATCGTACAGATATTACATACCTACTATAGAGTGAATTTACATGTAGAATCTGTATTTCTATTCTCCAGACTTGTACATCTTTGACTTATAAAGGTATTAATTTGTCAGTGTTTGACTAATACTCCAACAACAGAACTCCAGAAGTGCTGAGACTCAGAATACCATTCAGGAGCACAATACGCAGACTTGCAGCACCTAACAGAATGACCCAAACATCTGTTTCAGACACACATGCAGCAAGGTATCACGCTGGTACATGGAGTAACTAAATGGGCAACTAAAATACACTGAGGTGACACAGGCAAATAAGTTGTCTTCTAGCTGTTGGCATGCATTAAGGTTACATAAAGCTGGATTTGGTGCCAATAAGCACTGATAACCTTTGAAGAAATCAGTTCCTTTGTATCTTGTCCCCAGAGCATCTGCACAGACACCTGAGCACAGTATAGATAAACCACCAAGAATTCATACCCTGCTCAGCATCTTCCCTACGCAGATGAGTTTACAAGAGTACAATAAACCAAAGTAACCAAGAATGACTCAAACCACTGACAAAATACCAAAGCAACTCTGCATATTTACTTAAAGTCTACAAGGCCCTTTTCCTACTTGTCAGAGAATACCACAACCGTAACTCACTGCATGCATGGGCTACTGCTTATAAGATTATTTAAAAAATAAAATAAAATAAAAAATTGCAGCTTCCCCACTGGTTTAATATCTGAATACAACCTGCCATTAGCTAAGAGGGACGAAATAACTGAGTTGATTGAGTCAATCCGATTACCCTGTGCTCCAGCTGATGAATATAAGCTATTTTAAAAAAAATTAAAAAGCTATTAGACTATTGAAAATAGTTTTGAACAATAATCTCTGGATGCATTATTTCCATATTTAAAGAACAACTGGTAGAAGCATGACTGCTAATACAGACTGCCTGGAAATTCACTAACTGGAGATAATGGTCCATTTCTCCAATGTTGCTGTCTAATTAGAGATTTCTACTTCAGCTGAAATCCATTTAAGTGACCAACATCTGCATATTGTAAAAAAAGATTAAGAATACATTAGGTCGGGCCAAGAATCCTTATGATATCAGTAAGCAATTACAAAAGCCATCTCTGATTCACTACCTCCACCTCTTTTATTGTATTTTCTGCTCTGTCAATAAAAAACAGTGGCAAGAATTGAAATCAATAATAATTCCCCTCTCCACTTTTTCCTTTTTTTCAAATTGTCACAGTAGAAAAAAAAATAGACAGCTACCAAAAAACAGCAGTCTTGCAAGAAAGCACAAATATCTGCTCTCTCAAAAGGGGAGGGAAAGAACAAATATTAGCGTTCCTTCTCTGTAAAACTAGTGGCAAAATGTGCTGGAATGCTATACCCAAAGAAAAGGGTGTTCTCCTGTAGTTTATGGACAACCAGTCTGCAAAGATTTAAGGTTGAGTTCTCATAAACCAGCCCTGCACATACATGTTCATGAATAAGAACAAATGTCCGAGGTTCAAGCAATGCCCTTTTCTAAACACCTTAACTGATTGCTAAGCACTACAACAGTCCCACCAAATAAAGTAAAACATAATTATCTCCAGCAAATTTTATGAAATGATACTGCTGTCTAGTGCTCTGGGTAAGAAGGTTTGGTCAGAACAAAGAGCAGCCACCGCAGCAACACCAGCAGAGAAGGAGAATGTTCAAAAGTTGGCCAGAAAATGATCTGAAAACTGATACAATAAAGCCCATAGGAAACAGTTATTGAACGATCAGCTCTATGAGGCATAAAGCTACACTTTTACATCTCTATAATTACCTTACCTTCAAAATCAATGGAAAGCAGCATGGGATGTGTAAAATCTAACAGTCCTGCAGTGGTAAGAAACTATTTTCCATGAGACACAATTGCATCATTTAATCTTCAGGCAGAAACACAACCTTGTATGTCATTAATATTGGGCAAATACACAAAGTTTTCTTGTGCTTTCAAGAGTACGTTATTCCTTTTAGTTTGATGTATCAAAGAAAAGCATTTTAAAAGTTCAGTGAATTTACTGACTACTGATGAACTTCTGCACATGCCTATGGTTAAGACAGGGTCATGGTTATATCACTTGTAATGGCAAAGCCTCTTAACAATTTTCCTTTCTTCCTTAACCATGACATAGTTAACAAGAGCAAAGTAAAAGTTAGAATTTCAGGTATTTGCAAAGTTTCCTTAACAGTCTTTCATTTCTATTTGGTCTGAAACTTCATGTATTCTGAATAATGGAAACAATGTTCAAAGCATACTTTTCCCTCCCAGCATTATACTTGCTTAATGGTCCTTGTGATTTTGTGCATTAATTCCGTATAAAGGTCTCCTTTAGGTTGAAAAAAGGAAACTGTGTTTTAACATTTAAAGCAAAGCTAAATAATACTGTACTGCTGGGAAATTTTCAAAGTCATATTAAAAGAGGATCACAGGAAAAAGAGGCATCCATTACAAAAACACTACATGGCTCCTTCTCTGTGCTCTGTCATTTTGTTAAGATACTCTTTTAAGCCAACCATTTACAGTGATTCTCTCAGTAACATGAAATCAGGCTTTATAAAACAGATTAAATATTATTTCCTCCTCTAACCAACAGATCAGTTTTGGTGAATCTTGACCCTTACATCAACAGTTCCACAGAAGCCATGTTATACTGTTACGAAAGCGTTAAGAATATTGGGGAAACTGTATGAAAAAGGTTTATTTCCCTGGTGCATCACAATTACAACAGAATCATAGAATCATAGAATCATAGAATGTTTTGGGTTGGAAGGGACCCCTAGAGGTCATCTAGTCCAACGCCCCCGCAGGAGCAGGGACACCGCTAACTAGATCGGGCTGCTCAGAGTGTCTGTCTATGGCATGTATGGTGCAGAGGGATACAGGTTTTTGGGAAATGCTGACTAAAAGCAATGCTAAACATCACAGAATTTAATGCTGTTAACACTTAAATGCCTGTGAAACTTTCCCTATACAAATAAGCCCTATGGATGCGGTTGAAAGATGGTGCCTCAGCCTCCAGGCATGCATCATCTGAGCATTTCCTGAGGTCTGCCATGACAATCACATTGCACAGGAATCTCTCTCCGCCCACCACCCAAAAAAGAAACTACAAACCAAGGAGTTACCACGAGAGAAACAGATTCTTCCTCTAACAGTGTCCTCCTGGGGAGAAAGCTTGGAGGAATCCAGCTCAATTTTCATAGTACCCAATTGTTTCTCAAGGGCTACACAAACCAAACTTACGAAGCAGTGCTCAAGCAAAGTTCTTCCCCAAACCACCATAGCTGGCATGAAACAAATCTGGGGGCACCCCTGCCACAAATACTCCAAAATAAGAAAAATAAAACAATGATATTTCACAGAAAAGCATCCAATCTCAGCTGCTGATCACTCAAAGCTTATCTAAGTAGCCACTTACCCTGCTCTGCCTTCCTTTTGGTTCAAGATCTTTTATGGGTCACAGAAGAGCCCAGTGAGATGCAATTACTGATGTGTTATTTCAGCCTCCCCAGAGCATAGGGGTGAGGTGCAGTCAGAGCTGCACCCGATGTGTTCTCTGGTGCTGCAGCTTCACCATCTCTTGGACCACAGAGACCACGAAAAGTTGTCTGAGAAGCCCAGAACCGGAGAAGCTACAGTACTGTATCCAACAAGGGCTTGAAGAAGTGTCTTGCACAAACTGTGAGATTCATCAAGTCCAGAGAGGTGTTGTTCAATTTGCCTGAATTCTTGTGATTTTGTCCCCTCTGGAATACAGTTTTCCATTATCATAGTATCCTTGACAAAAGTTATCAAGTTATCAAGGAAAGAAAAAAAGGATGAAAAATCAAATGGCTTGCTTACTTTATCTAAATTTGCCATAAACCACTAAATGAATTCATTTTAAAAAGGTACAACTCACCCAGAGCTCCATCCCTGCTCTCCTCCTGCTTTGAGGTAGGAAGGTTGTCCCAGCAGCCTCCGTGCACAAAAAACTATACAAGTCTATGCATTAGTGAACATTTGACCCCTAATGCTGGATAAAGTAGCCCAAGGTTTAAGAGGAGGTTCCTTACAGGACCACGTACATCAAGGCAGAAGGCAGCACTAGAAGTCTCTAAATGCCTTTTAGGTTTGCTATCCTGAAGTGAGTTAGAGGTGGGTTCGCTCTTTTAAAACCTAAAGATCAGACTGTCTAAAAATCATCTTCCAGATACTGTGCTCCAGAGCCTGGAAGCTTCTAGGTTATCCAAACTCAGAATTTATTCCACTGGCTTCTCTGTGTGTGCATGCACGTGTATGCATGTGTTTAATACACATATTAAATTTTAAATAGATTGCTTTTAACTAATCACATCAAGAGGCATTTGTGCAATGTAAATATTTGCTTTGTTCCT
>NW_009260614.1:3780314-3811309 GCF_000687185.1 Egretta garzetta
ATTACAGCAGGCTGAATATTAAAAGGTGGGGAGGGAGAAGAGCTAGAAACTAAGCTTCAAAGGGAATTCTACACTTTGATTTTAGTTTGCATATTCCCAACGCTCACATTTTGCTACACAGATGTCAAACCAGGAGGTAGGTAATAAAGCAGGTTCCTTTAAGATTAAAAAAAAAAAAACATTTTAAATTATCAAATCAAACCATATTCCAAGTGTGACAGAAGTAAATGATGTATTATTAGTTCTTCCCTGAACCTCATTGAACCATCTCTTTCCATCGTAGCAGGGGTCTGTCAGCCATGCAGGTCCTTGCCAAAAATAAAGAAAGAATGGCAGCGTTCCCCATCTGCTGATGAGTCCAATCTAAGGAAAGACAAAACACTGATTTTATTTAACTCTGTTCCAATTATTGTCAGGCGATACAAACAGTCATCATGACACACAGCCAGGTTTATTCATGTGCCCAGCAAGCCAGGCCAGGCATAATAAAGAGATTACACACTCTGTTTGGAATACAGGCAACTTGGAATGCCTTTTATTAAAACTTAAAGCATAGGAAATATTGGGTAGTAGATTTAGGTGTCACACAATCAGAAATATGTTTGGCTCAAAACCACAACACCCTTAGTGAATGAGGGAGACTATTATTACAGCATAACAGGCCTGCCTTTTTTCAATTACACTGAAAATTTCAGAGAAATAAAATTACAGCAGGCTGAATATTAAAAGGTGGGGAGGGAGAAGAGCTAGAAACTAAGCTTCAAAGGGAATTCTACACTTTGATTTTAGTTTGCATATTCCCAACGCTCACATTTTGCTACACAGATGTCAAACCAGGAGGTAGGTAATAAAGCAGGTTCCTTTAAGATTAAAAAAAAAAAAAACATTTTAAATTATCAAATCAAACCATATTCCAAGCGTGACAGAAGTAAATGATGTATTATTAGTTCTTCCCTGAACCTCATTGAACCATCTCTTTCCATCGTAGCAGGGGTCTGTCAGCCATGCAGGTCCTTGCCAAAAATAAAGAAAGAATGGCAGCGTTCCCCATCTGCTGATGAGTCCAATCTAAGGAAAGACAAAACACTGATTTTATTTAACTCTGTTCCAATTATTGTCAGGCGATACAAACAGTCATCATGACACACAGCCAGGTTTATTCATGTGCCCAGCAAGCCAGGCCAGGCATAATAAAGAGATTACACACTCTGTTTGGAATACAGGCAACTTGGAATGCCTTTTATTAAAACTTAAAGCATAGGAAATATTGGGTAGTAGATTTAGGTGTCACACAATCAGAAATATGTTTGGCTCAAAACCACAACACCCTTAGTGAATGAGGGAGACTATTATTACAGCATAACAGGCCTGCCTTTCTCTCCTTGCCAAAAGAAAAGCTTGGAATAGCACAGAGCACATGGCACTTTAAACTTAGAAGAGAGAGACTGGCAAGAGCTTTACAGAGGATGAAGAAAAAAATAAAAAAGGATCTTTGTAAAGTATCTGTCCCCTTGAAAGACAGCTCCTCATAAAACATCACTAATCCGTGTACTGAAGTGACCTTGGAAGAGAAAGGGCTCTTAACATCAAGAAACAGGACAGAAGGGGCAACAGTAGGGCTTGGCTTGATTTCTGGGGTTCTCCTGCTTCTCGCTGGCATTAACTCCTCTAGCAGCCAAAAGCAGAGACCTGGGGAGCCCACTCAGGTCAAAGAGGCTGCTGATGTGCTGAGAGCACACACTAGCACATCAACCAGTTCTGCTTCATCGTTTCCCTCTGCTACTCCATCTCTATTTGTGCCCATCTGTTGCATTTTTTCTGCTAAATACTTTGGGCTGGACCATCTGCCTGCCCTGAGGTTGCACAGGTGACATACAGCATAGCCCTGATTCACAGGTAGGATCCCAAGCCACAACCAACATAACCACTAAGGATACAGAACTCATATGTGAAATCTCAGGCTTTCACTTTTTAAGTCAGCTATCTCAGGTGTTTACAATTTACAGTAATCTGACCAGTCCTAGCAGAGCATTTCTTGCATAAAAAGTGTTCTTGCTTTTTTATAAAAACCTTCAGGTACACCTAGATGTTACAGCTTCCATGGGAAAAAATGTCAGTTTAAGAAAAGACATGCAAAAATAAAGGTGTTTGAGGTTTTTTGACCCAGGCGCAGGCTTGTTTTGACACAATGGTGATCTCTGCCATGGATGCAGGAACAAACAGGGGCAGGAGGCTCTCAGCCACTAGAGGAAAAAACCAAACTTCTGCTTGACGTGACGCTGGCTGGATTTACTTCAAAGGAACCTCATGTGGCATAGGAGGATGAGATGCCTAGAAATCGCACAATGAGGAAGACAGCAAGATTCTCTTTGGGGTCCAATAAAATGGATACAAAACCACTGATATACAGTCAACTACTACTCCCATTTCACCTAGCGTTCTTAACTTAAACTACTTGTACTTTCCTCAGTAACATGTCAGTCTATTCATTCTTTTTATTTACAACCCTCTGTCCTGTGTATCAAGGTGTGCAACAACGACCTTTTCACAGTCAGCAGTTGAATAGCAACCTTACTCTGAATAAATCCATGACAAGGGAGCTGAAGTGTCCAGACATTAAATCCAGGCAGTAAGTATTCCATAAGGCAACAGGATCAGTCTTTAACAAGGCTGCAGCTGGAGAACAACAAAGGTCAGAGTGAGCTACACAGTGATTAAATTCCCTTAACCCAACCAGAAGGCATTCAGCCTGAACCCAGTGTCTCATGGACTATGGCCACTGAAGGAATCTACCACTCTTTTGTCACCAATAGTTAAAGGAAGAGCAGTGTTTTCATCTGTAGACCTCAGTGTGCATTACAACAGTGGGCATGCAACTCAGGGAAAAAAGGTACAGAGGTTGAACAAATGGCCTGAGGTCAAAGATGAAGCTGAGGGGCACAGTAAGGCACACGGAAAGGCTTGGAGCTCTGTGACTACAGGAATACGCTTTCTGCTTACACACACATGCCTGCAGCCCCATCAAGATGGCAAGTAATAGCAACACCGCCTTTGACACATTAACATAGCATCAGCTCTTTGCTGTTTTTCTCAGCCTGCTACAGCAGTCAGGATGCAAGATGCATCTGAACTGTGGAATACCCATTTGCTGCAACAATTGAGGCATTATAATGGTTTCAAAATTTAAAATCTGGTTTAAGGTGGAATAGAAAAGAAACTACAGCAGATATTACAAGAGCTGATCACCTTGGTGAGTATCACGGTACACAGCAGGGTGCTATTCAAAAACGCTATCCAAGGTGGAATTGTGTAACATCAAGGTTCTTATTTTATCAGCCACCATATTTGACCACAGTCCTAGGCAGGTTGTGAGACCTTTGGGGTTTGGCTTTGCGCTCTCTACAAAAAAATAAAAATAACCCAAACAAACAAAAAAACCCCCTACAAACCAAAAAACCAAAACCAACCACCATAACACAGGGTGCAACCAGGAGAGATCAGAAGTCAGTGTCTCCTGGGTCCTAGCTCTGAGCATTTCTGTTTAGGATGGAGGATATTTATACTGCTTAAATGCGCACTGGAATGGAGATGTGAAACATCCTGAAAAATCTGGTAGGCTTAAGAGCTCTAAATTTCCAGAAGAATGATTTTCATCCTAATTTCTCGTTCTTAGGAATTATCTTTTCAAGCAGCTTAAGTAATGACTGTATCTGATTACAATTCAATTTAATAAAAACCCTGCAGAATACCCACACATATTTGGAAAAGAAGAGGGAAATGCAGTTATCTGAAATTCTCCATTCATTCAGAGCACAATCTGAAAACTGGCATAAATGAACCTGCTGAAACCTGGGCATAAATGTCTCTCACCAGTGCTCACAAGATGGTGTTGTAATTGATGCCAAAAATCCAGCAGCTTTATCATATGCAATTTTTTCCTACTGACAAAGTATTCCACGGAGCTGTATTTCAATTCTGATTCCATATGTCACTTCAATTTCTGATCAGAGCTTGAACATAAAAAAAAATTATATCCTGCCTCAATGGACCAATAAAAAAGGATCATTTCTTTTTACATATCAACATTTATTAGTCTCAATCATTTCAGAAATATAATCATTATAGTCCCTTTTACTGAGAACAGCTACTCCCCATACACACTCATCCTGGGGGCTCCTCCATACAGATGCTCTTTTTCCTTTTATTTCTGAGGCTGGCATATTGTTGCACAGCAAAATCTGCCATCATGCATAACCAAGAGAAAAATTAATTAAAAAGGGTTGGGTTTTTTTTTCCCCTATTCCCAATACCCTGGCTCATTAATATACCTATTATTTCCTTTTCTCTCTCCCAAATAAAATAAATTTAGACTAAAAAGTCAAAGTCAGGGGAAGTTCTATGTCAGAAGGAATGATTAGGTTGACCGTCCTGAACTCTGTATCTCACAGGCCTTTCAGTTTCAGTTGGGGCCAACTGTGCTTAACTAAAGCACGTCTCGCACAGCTGGCTATAGCACATGTTCCAGAAGCATACAAGGCCCAGGTTGGAAACCATCAATACTTAGATTAATCTTGGTTTTCAGAATCACTGATCATATCTGTTTGTTTTATACTCTTTCAAAATCTTCCCAAAGAAATTGATCCATCTTTGCTCCTGAAAACTCAAGATAGATAGGATGCTGTTTTCAAAAAGACTTTTACAAATCCCATCAATAGTGGAATAAAACCAGAAAAAAAAACAAGGCAGCTTTATTGATTTACACATTAAAATAACATCTGCCTTTTGTGCATGTGCAGTCTCCCATGAGTGATAATTGGACTTTTAAAGAGAATCTAATATTGAACCTGTAAGTATTATCCATCAGTTCTCTTCCTCCTTTTCATAACAGGCACAAAAGATTAGAGATAACATGCCTAATTAGTGTAGAATGATGTAAAAATCACTGCCTGGACTGAAACATGCAGTGCAAACAATAACTGAGCTTCTTGCTAACTGGAGATCATTAAGTCAAACGTGGGATCTTTGTGTGTCTGGCTACAAAATTGGAAAGAGGACATTTGTATGACTTCCACACCGTGTAAAACTTTAGCAAAAATAAGATTTTCAGTAAGATGACATTTGGACCAATTCTATTAATTCCACCCAAACATTTGATAATTTTCACTCAATATCCGTTGTCCTTGTAATTCCAGACACCTCAGCTTGAAAGAATTTTATCTCAGCAGAGTCTAATCCAAGTATTGCACGAGATGGAACAGAAACAACACAAAACGTGTTTCCCATTTTCCAAGGATAACTTTCCAGCTTCATGAGTTAGAGCAGAACTGTTTAAGGATCATACACCTAGGTTTCCATGCAAAGTAAAGCTAAGATAACTAATTGTTAAAAAAACCTCACAAAATAACTAATAAACTAATATACTTTTGCTTCATGCATTGCTGTTATCTCCAACATTCACATCCTCTGCTAAGTACAGCAAACCATCACCCACCAATCTGGAGGAGATACCGAGGGCTTGAATAAACTGTATGTGCTATATACATCACTCAGATCAACACCACTCATAGCCAAAACCCACTTACTTTCATGATAAAATAAGCCAAGCATTTTTGTGTATATATATATTTTAAATACGGGATCAGGGCAAGATTCTGAAGACTTATGTTCAGGGCAAATCAAACAGTATAGATCAACAGATAACCAGCTGCCAGCTGAAACATCAGAAAGTGAAAAAATTCCTCGTTAGTGGTCCTACATGCATAGCTCTGCCCCAGCACTGGGCTGTCGCAGGAAACCAGCAGCGCCCAGGACTACCCCCAGCAATGGGTCACCCAGCTTGGGCTCCCACCCAGTTCAAATTACCTTACTTGACACAATTCTGTTTGTGCCAGAGCTACAAACTCAAGCATATCCTGACTCATGGCAGGTATGACATGGAGGCCTGACCTGTCACACACACAAACATGCATCATCTGTTTATGCACCACGGCAGGCAGCCCCACACCAACAGAATGAAGGCAGTGGCTGTCACGTTCATGAAACCCAAGCATTTCATGGAGGGACTGCACTTTACACACCACAGGTCCTGTCCAATTTTAATTTACACTGCCTTTATTCAATAGTAGATACGGCACGACTATTCCAATGCATAGCAGACTACTGGTATATGCAAATCTTAATTAAGAACTTTGACAGCAATCTTGTCACTCTCTTGTCAATCGCCTTGCCAAATAACCCTCCTGCAAATAACTCCTGAAGTGCTGCCTGCTCTGAGAAGGCTGAGTGTGTACAGGCGGCTCCTTTCTCCTCTCTCAGCAGGTTTTATATTGGTTCCTGTCTCTACCTAAGTAGGGTAGCATTTTGTTTTTCCCATAGTCCTTGCATTGTCGTCACACAGCAGGTGCTTCCACATCACTACACACAAGCAGCAGCGGAGCCACCTCAAGGAGAGGAAAGCTGCAGCCCCAGCAGGTGACTGTAATGTTTTGTAATGTATCTGCAGCAAACAGGATTACAATGAAATTGTGGTGTTTGCATTTCCTATCAGGTTCACAAGCAGGCCTGTGACCACAATTTAATTTAAAAAATCCACAGGCGAAAGACCCTTGCCTGGTGACTCCTGCCTTTCTCTTGGGAACTGTGGCCTAAGGAAAGAGGCATACTGACAAACTCCTCTTTCCCACTGCCTCAGTGCCACTCTTCTAAATCAGTGAAATTGTGCCACTGGCTTAAATGGCGGCAGTATCACTGCCGAGGAAGTAACTTCTCTTTTGAAACCACAATGTTTAAGGATGACTGGCACAATGCAACATAAGGTGACAGAAGGAAGCAGGCTGTTGGTTTTATTTATATATATGTGCGTGTACACATATGTACCTATATAGTTTTCACATGCATGCTACAGATGTGTACTCTCCTTCCAGATCAGTTTAAGTTAGACCCTAATTTACAGGAGATCATCTCTGTTCAGGACATTATTTAAACTCATAGCTTTACACTTCAGCAAAAGTCCCTGATGACTTAAAAAAAAAACCCAAAACCCCAAATTAAAGTTAATTTTTTTTTAATTAAGAAGAAAATGAAGATATAATTGCTGAAACCTCTCCAACAAAGGAAAGGAAGGAAACATGAACAAAGAATGAAAATATGTCAATATTATCTGCCTGGACTTTCAATTTTCCTGTGAAGGTTACCAGAGAGCATGGTGCATCCCACAGACCCTGGTAGAGACAGATGATCTCTGCTGCCTCTGCAGTCCCTAATAGCTTTTCTCACTGACTTAAGTCACTCGGAAGCAAGAGCAGTGCTGTCAAGTGCAAGTTTACTTATTGCTGAACTCAGCCAACAAATTGCTCATTTCTGACAGATGTTTCTGTTTAAAGCCACTAGGAACCGTATGGATCATTCCACCTCAACGGTCTCAAGAGCCAGCCCAGCAACTTCAAGAGCTAAAAATTTGCCAGGAACAAATGAAAAACCTAATTAGATCAACAGACAAAATTTGGATCAAGATTAGAGGATCTGACATGACAATGGGATTAGACTATTAACAAGACATAATAAGGTTTGGCTATTTATCATTTCACAATCAGTTTTCACAGTACAAGAAAGAAGCCCTGGCAAATCAGCATGAAAAATGCAGACACGAGAATATCCTTGTTTCAGTTTAGCGTGTGCTCCCTTTTGATGCCAAGCTCTACAGAACCAAACAGTCTATTCTTATAGACAAACCATTGCAATAGCAGAAGGAATTAAGAATTGGAGGCATAACAATGGATATAAAAATTAAAAAATCCTTAGAGCCAGATACTGGTATACTGCAGGTGTACAAAAAGGCCAAAGAGTAAATAAATAATTGCAAACAACAGTTTGGAGCATCCATGTGGAAAAGCTAGTGCAGACAAACATCTGGATAGACTTTGCAATGACATTGTCCTTTTTGTCTTCTCCACCTCTGTTCCAACGAAGTATAAACACAGTTAAAAAAATGAGGTTGAAAACAAACCCACCCCATTCTTGTTTCCCCCCTCTTGACAGGCTGCCTGTGGGACTGAACAGGGTTCTAAAGGGGGTGGCAGTATTGAGATTCAACTTCATGCCAAACTAGAAAACAGCAACAACAACAGAGCTAAACACCACATACCGTGGGCAGAACTAAGCTCTGTTTCCTACCAGCTGGCTGCCTTCGCGCAGCTCCAAAAGGATGCTTTGCTCTGACTACTGACAGGTCACAAAAGGTCTAGGAGGTATTTAGTCCAACCAGAAAACAAGCCTGACCCTCAAAGGTCCTTCTGTCCTATTTCTGTTCAGATATGCGTGCAGTTCACCTTCTAGTCTCGCATCCGTGAAGCCAAGCTTGGAAACAAACTGAGAGTCATGCTCCTTTGGTGGAAGGAGTCTCTGTGCATTATGTACCTACTTATTGCCTCTTGTGTCAAAAATGAAGCCACTTGAGTCTGTCTGGAGGAAGCTCCAAACGTTCTCTCCCCTGCTCGCCTGGGGAATAGCAGCGCAGATGATGCGCTGTGTGTGTTACACACAACAAAGCAATCTGGTTCCATCCCAGTGCAAACCCAAGTAGTAAAGAAGTTATCACTATCTTATTTCTATTTCTAACATCAGTCACAGGGGTCTGGTCAGATATAACAATGTGGTTTTACAAAAAGGAAATTCAGTCACAGAGCACTACAGAAGAATTTTACAGATGCTGACATGTGGAGCTATACCTCTACAGCACCAGTAAGAAAATAACACCCTACATGTGTGGCTCCTCACTCTCTGCTGAGTAGGTGTCTTTTGCTTTGTATTTTAATTGCAAACTAAAGTTTAGAGCAACTTTTTTATCTAAATGTGGACAGCATCTAGTACAGTGGAAGTCCCAGTTCACGTCTGGAGGGTCTACTTAATAGCAGTACGTTAATACCCATTACCAGCACAAGGTACCAGGAGAGAGGCTTCCCCACTGCCAGGCCATTAATCCTGCCAGCGAAGCAGTACTGCCCCAAAAGCCCACTCAAATGATCCTGAAGGAGGCAGCAATCTTAACAGAGTTGTTGTCTTCTGACTCGAGAAGCTTAAGAGAGATTACAGGAGTATTTACAGTTTATCACTAACCAAACTGTAACACCAAGCAAAGTAATTAAGTAATGATACACTATAAAACAGAAACATTTATAGGATCTTGCACTACATGGAAGTGCCTGTAATAGGAAGAAAAAACATTCACAGCACAAGGAACTGCAACAACGATTGCCTGTATTTAAAAGCTAATTTCAGGGCATAGCTGATGTGAAGGTTTGGGCTGGAGATAATACAAGTGGAACAGCAATGAGGGAGAGACAAAAGATGAGGTTTTCCTCTCAGACTGCTTCATCACATCCTCAACTTTAAATACATTACCAGTTTCAATTAAAGATAAAGGACTTATGTTAACATCTGTGTCAGTGTTGACAGCAATAAAAGGATACATTGTGGCAGCAATGTAAGTACACTTACTCTTAAGTACACTGTTTAATCTTTCCATACATGTTTCAAAAATAATTCCTCTTTGTCAAATTAAGTACGGCTTTTTGATACAATTAGCTTTTTGCCTGGAGCTCTGGTGGTCCTGATATGAAAGGAATCTAGATACACATCAGTTCTGGTTTAAGTTCTGCATTTAAAAGCAGAAATAGATAAAAAAATAAATCCTTCCTCTCAAGCTCATCTTCTCATAAATCCTATTAACAAGAGATATTTTGAGATAATTATAACAAGGCACCAGCATTTCTCCTTTCCTCAGTGACTTTTGATATTGTACATCATTGTGACAATGGAGTAGCATCCCTGCCAGAACTAGCATCTATAAATACCATTTTAATTTGTCTATTGCCCTTCAACTAAATATTGACCTTTAAAAAAAAAAAAAAAAAAAAAAGCATGCACATAAATGAAATTAACAAGAGAGAAGAGGAAAATTATGAGAAAGAAGCAGCACTTGAACAAGAATAGTTTTTAAAAAACGCATACTCTCCAAGCCCATAAAACCAGCAACATTTCAACAGGACAACAGAAAAAAACCAAGGAGTTCTGTGAGCACCTGAGCTACAAAAACCCCAGGGTTTTCTGTGGGGCAAGGTCCACGTGGCTTCCCCAGCACCTGAAAAGGGCAGAGCTCACACTACCACCCTTCCTTGTGGAGCAGATTAACAGGAGGCTGTTGTAGGAACCCAATAGTTCCTACAACAATTAGCTGCCCCATTGTAGGAACCCAATAGTTTTAACATCCCCCTCCTGCACTGCTACATCTGGTGGAAGCCGGCCCGCATTCAAAATTGCTAGCAGGCAGGAAGGGCAGGCAGACACCTCATCTCCTCAGGAAAGCCAACAAAAAATCCAGCTATAGGGAAAGTGTCAGGGATGTCTTAGACAGCATTTTTTCAGATACATTTGATCCATTTACATGGTTCTATACAGAAGGACCAAGCTGTGCCTCTCAGCTCACACAAATGGTACCAAGTGCTTCTGCAGGACCCAGAGGAACAACCATTTACACTGGCTTCAGATCAGATCTACAGATCAAACCTCTGCTTTCAGAGAACTTTGGAATTTGAAGTCTACAAAACCACCTCACATCTACTGTAGGAGGAGGTAAGACAGACCATTAGTGTCTGTAAAACATTCCTCACATTCAAGTATGAGCAGTTACAGCAGTAAACAATATTAAACTAAGCTAATATGTGCAGCTAATAAAAACTTCTACACAGCTAAAATATTCCAATCACATCCCAACACCAAAGTTATGAATTTTAATTTCTTTCAACTGTCGTTGAGAAGACTACAACGAGCACCTTATACCAATGCAGTTCCAGGGTTGCAGGGCTTGGTCTCTCATGTATTTGCCCTCTGCACTGAGATGAACACCACCAATTGACAGTTAAGCTACTTTTGATGCATAGCACGCAAGTATCTTCATCATAAAAAAAACATAAAGAAGTCTTTTTATAATCATTGTAACTCATGAGGGCAAAACCTGCTAAGAAAGGCTTCTCCAGTTAACAGCTTAAATGTGACAATTTTAGCAGCCACATATGCACTCAGTATGGTTCAATTTCCCCCATAGATGTGTTTCTGATCCTAGGTAGGCAAAGCAGCTCATTTGTCCTAATTCTGAACCAATGCATGCTAGTCTCCTTCAATCTCAATTAGCTAGTAGGAAATTTATTTAGAAAGCTGACAGGAACTATTTGGGGGATTAATGATCACTGATTTATGAATATTGAGTAGCATTTCAATAATCCAAGCAGAGTAATCACTTGTAGCTGAAGCCAGTTCTCCCAACCATTATAGTCTGTAGCAATCACTCAAAGGCAGTTAAATGATTCTGATTTATGACCTTAACCTACAGGGCCCAGTACATTTGCTCTATCAGTGTGTAAATTCTAAAAACGCAATTCCCTGCACCTCTAGAGAGCCAATTTAAGTCAACATTATGCATGAGCTGAGCATGCTTGAATTCTCAGATCTCTTATTTCACTCATTAAATTTGCACTGAACATCTTGCAATTAAAATTTCATATAGATTTTTTCTTATGATTGACATTTGGCCTTGGCAAAATGAGTTTAAATTTTGTTTCTCTAAAGATTTAGAAGGAGATGGATTGATCTAGACATTGTTTTCTGCAGATGATGATGATGGAGCACTAATGCTTTTATTAGCATTTTGAAAAGCCTCCCTTTTTGCTGGAAGACTGTCTATCAGTAATAAGTGAAAGCAATTCTGTAACCAACGCCAAAGCTACAGCTAGTACAGCAGCATCAAAAACACTGCTGCACAAAGTCTTCATGTGACCCTTTCCTTGTTTTAGGCCAACATCTTTAACTGGGGTAGAACAAATCAGGCCTTCTAGTACAAACCAATATGTGCTCATCTGCCATGAATAAACAGTAGTTCTATTATGTGATATTGAAAATAAGCCCAGGACAACTAGAAAGAGCAGAAAAGTATTAAAGTGATTTCAAGTCCTGATCTGAAATGCTGAACTGTTTGGATTGACTCAAAGACTAGATTTGTTGTGCTAAAATCAGGCAACTCATTTATTTTATCTCATGTTCCATCCCTCGGGCAATGAGTTCAAAGGAAAAACAGTTGCACCCGTCAGTGCCCCCATGTACTCATTGTTTACAGCATACCTTCTACACAGTAGAAGTATCTGATCACACAGAGACTGTCCATGCATCGAGGAGTTCACAGAGTAGGAACAAACACAATGACTGAGTGAGGGAGGAAGAATAATTTATGCCTGAATTCACCAGTGGCTTAACTGGACCGCAGTGTTGAAAGCCCATGGAAAGAAAAAGTACTACATGGTACAGCTCAAGAAAATAGAGGGTCTTTTTGTAGAAATGCAGCTCCTAACACAATGATACATCAATTTCATATAGGACTTGGAGCATTTGGGTTGTGTCAATAATAAATAAGCATGTGCAGGCTGCAGCAGATATGCTAATATTGCTTTTATACCTTAAGAAGCAAATCAAGAGGAAAATGTTTCAAAAACCTAAGGAGCTGACTAAAGGAAGCACCCCCTAGGCTGGAGGAGCATGAATACACATTCACAATATCCATTTAGATCCACTGGTCATAGTGACAATGGAAATTGTACCAGAGATAACATTTTAAACTACTGTTTCACAACCTGCTGGCCAAAAGATTATTCATGTGTTCAATAATTCTGCAGATACTTAGACACTCACAGCTGCAGCAGGACCTAAACACTTACATACTGAACATGCAAGAAGGTATCCTCCTTCTCACATCATAGGAACATTTAAGACACTACAGATTGCCATCTAAGCACAAGGAATAATGCTTTATACCTACATATATACCACTTCCAGTTTAACCACTCTTCATCCTGTGCAGCTGAGCACAGTATTTGCCTTTCAGCAAATCATAAGCAAAGGAAATAAGCAAAAATTTGTTTCACTATGGGAAGAGATCAATAGTCTACCTAAATTCCATTATGTAGCTAAAGGAAAAATCCAGTGTATTAGCCCTGGAGAATATCAATCTTGCAGCAGTACTCAAGGCATATTTTACTGCAGAATAGTAAAGTCTTCACAGTCACAGCATAATTACACTAACATACCGGTATTTTAATATCATCTCTCTGAAATGAAATTTTGTTTCCATGTCCAGTCAATAATTCTGTCTCATCTCAGTGATGAATAGAGCTTAGTGAATAATTTGTTATGAATAATTTATTCACTGCATTTCACCTTTCATCTCTCTTTGAACATTTTGTGAAACTCTGGAACGTATTCATTACACAAAACTATTCACAAATAACTCATGCTTGCGGACCGCGCGTTGATAGTTCACTGAAAATATTCAAACTGATTTGCCACTTGGTTACATTTACGAGGCGTTGTACCTGCTCCATCACTGGTTGGGCTCAGCTCAACCAAGCTGCATTCCCAGTTGTTCAGACAGCTGCAACTCAAGTTCAGACTCAAATATTTAATCTTGCAATGTACGTTATGCATCACTTCTCCTATTTCAGGAGAATATTTCAGGAGAATCCTCTAGAGAGGATCCAGCTGTGTTCAAGGCCCCACTGTTCTAAGTACTGTGTAAAGACCGACCACCAGAATTGATGGTGTCAGTAGGCAAGACAGTGGGAGTTGCCACCCCATTTTACAGACAGGACAAGTATTACTTCACTAAGTTCAGACAAAGAGAATATGCAGTAGAGAGAGACAGTACACCAGCTTACAAATACAGTCGGTTTTCTACCCTAACAACCAGCCAAGGCTGTAAAGTTGCGGGAACCTCCCAAGGTGAGGTTGAGATAGTTGGGAATCTTCCCAAGGAATAATTTTTTGTAAAAAAAAAAAAAAAAATTCTACCTCTTCCTGTACAAAACAGTTTCTATTCACTTTTTGCTACAAAAAGGAAAATCTTTCCAGTCCAGACTCTGAAGGAATTGTTACATTTAGAGCTGGACAGATGAAAACAAAACAAAGAACAACTGTCCCAAACATTTTATTTTACATCAGTGTAACAAACCATTACATTATGGGTCCAGTAGTTTAAAAAACAGTTTTCTCCCAGAGGCAACTTGCCCCTTCCCAACCTCCTAGAAAATGAAAAAGCCATCAGTAAAATGCATATTTTATGCAGTATTGTCTAGACATAGCACTGAACCCACAGGGACAACAAATCCTGAAACAGAAAGGCTCCTGGAGGCAATTTGTCACTACAAAACAATGCCATTTAATATCATACTATATCATGAGAAAATACTTTGGCCCAGATCAGTGCATTGGAATCCCAGCTTCCAAATGCATTACCAAATTTAATTTTTCCATACATCTTGTTCTGTGAAAATTTAGTTACATTTCCATTTCTTGCCCCCTTCCAAGAGAAAGAAAACATTGAAATGTCTTTCTCACGCCATAGAAACATTTGTACAAGTCTATATTTGAGCTGGCTAAGCACAAAAATTGTGGCTGTTTCTCTTATGGGAACAGGAAGTGCCTAATTTTAATATATTTAAACAAATGAAATTCAAGATAAGATACCCTGACAAAATTTATGACCATTGGAAGGAGCAGGTGACTGATCAATTCTGCTGTCCTGCAGGGTAGGGCAAAGCATCCCATCACAGGATTTGGGTGCTCACACCAGCATTCATGCTTCTCAGAAGGCTCATATATCACAGCTGAAGTCCATGCCACGGGTCTTTGTCACAGAAGTTCCTGTACCCACCTCTGCTATGGCCACATTTTTATGGCACTAGAAGTACAGCTCTGGTTGTAAGGAAAGGACAACTTTTAACAAAGGAAATATGATAGCAATACATGTGAAAGGCATGCATGGGAAGAGGAAAAGAAATGGAAGACAGCTAACTTTGCAATCCAAAAAGGAGAAAACCACATCAGGATGTGATCTCCCAATGAAAGATTGCATGAAAGGAGTGATTAGTCACTGGCTCAGGCACCTGGAGAACTTGTGGAATTAGAGGTAACTGACACTTGACAGGACAAGGCCCTGAGCCACATAATCTAATGTTGAAGTTAGCCCTGCTTTGTGCAAGGAGGGCTGGACTGGATCATCGTCAAATGCCTCTTCCAACCTAAATTACTTTATGATGCTATATGACCCTGTCACAAAAAGAACTCAAAACAGTAACAAGCACAATATCAGCTCAGGAGCAGCAGAAGGTTCAAAATGCCATCTTTCTGCTGTACTGTTGCATCCATCTTGCACAGAGAATACTGATGCAAATATGGCCTGGTTGAGTTGTAAACATAAAAGTTTTATAAACATAAAAGCTTTGTTTCACATACAAATGGATCCATGTTGAAACACGTTAGGTTTTTTGCAAAGCACTCATATTAATAGAACTTATATTCATAATACAGGGCTGCAGCAATGTGGTTCTGCCATGCACATAACCTAAGAATGGACTTGAACGTATCACTGCAAGTTCATTTCCTAACAACTTGGAATCCTATGCTAGGTCTACTAGTCTGTGTACACACACTCTGAAATTCATAATTACAATGGGAAAATTTGATAAGCAAACAAAAGGTGATACATTAACACCAAAAAAAAAAAAAAAAAAAAAAGAGAAGGACCAGGTGTATTTGCAGAATCAAAGGGATGTGACAAGCAGCCTAGCCCACCATCTATGTGATAAATAGAAAAATCTTAGACTGGCATTCTTGCAAATTGCACTTATGATTTGCTCTCGTTATTACCTTGCACATCAGACTGTCCATCTTTTTTTTTTTTTTGTAGTAAAAAAATCTAGGCAATGTTCAGTATGCACAGAAGAGCAAAGAATTACTACAAAACAGATGGTACAACTGAATATTGAGCAACCTTGTATGAAGAACATTGCTTTTAAGAAGAACCCAATTTACAATTAATAGCTTATAGACTGCAAAACTGACTGGCAAAATAAAATGCATCTCAGCTTAGTAATTCTCAGGGGAATCTCAAGGAAAAACTAGTCTCTGGTTTATGCAGTTGGTGGAGTCCAGCATCCTCTCCAGCTGTCCTGGTTTCGGCTGGGATAGAGCTAATTTTCTTCATAGTAGCTAGCATAGTGCTGTGTTTTGGATTTAGTACCAGAATAATGTTGATAACACACTGATGTTTTCAGCTGTTGCCAAGTAGTGCTCAGACCACTCAAGGACTTTTTGAGCTTCTCCTGCTCGGCCAGGTGCATAACAAGCTGGGAGTACAGCACAGCTAGCACAGCTAACCCAAACTGACCAAAGAGCTATTCCATACCATATAATGTCATGCTCGGGGGGGGTTAGTTAGTTCAGTCGGTTGGTTGCGGGGAGACTGCTCGTGGCTCGGGACAGGCTGGGCATCGGTCGGCAGGTGGTGAGCAATTGCATTGTGCATCATTCGTTTCGTATATTCTGTATATTCTGTTATCATTCTCATTATTACTATTATTATTATTTTCTCTTATTAAACTGTCTTTATCTCAGCCCTCGGCTCTAACCTTTTATTTTCTTTCCAATTCTCTCCCCTATCCCACTGAGGGAGGGGGGAGTGAGCGAGCGGCTGCGTGGTGCTGAGTTGCCAGCTGGGTTAAACCACGACACCAGCTGATGGAAAGCCATGCACCCAAGGTTTAGGCACTTAACATGAATCTGTAGTAAAAACTCTCCATGCCTACCTCAATCCCAAGGTATTTTACTATTGCACACTGCTGCTTTGTGGAAAAGAAATGAGCCAGATTTCAACAAATTAGTCTGCCATAATCAAAGCTTTCCATCCACAAGATCACGCTCCTTTAGGACTACTACAGGGCAAAGACACTACTGAGGCTCAAAAGCCTGAAGAAGCAAATCTGCTTCTTTGAATATAGCAAGAATCAAAATATTGCTGCCTTCAGCTCCCATCCGTTTCCAGACAGGGTTTAGTAATCCTCTACAGCATCTGCCTTTACCTTTCCACCCTTTTGCTTGCTATTCTCAGAGGTGCACGCACACACATATCCCACAACTCTGCCAAACAACAGAAAGGAAACCGCCTTGTCCACATATGTGATGTCAATACCTTCCTTGTCATTGCAGAGAGGGACAGCTACTGCAGCAACAGCAGTGAATTAGATTTCAGCGCACATTCATACGTGAATACTGAAGGAGAAAGAATGGGACAGCACCATAAAATATTTTACTATATTTCTTAACTAAAACTCAAATTTAAACGATAATACTGCGAATGCAGGGAGATGAACTGCTGTTCTAACAAAACTTGAAATCTTTCCCATGGTTAAGATATTCCTAGTCCTCTCTTCATTACCGTCAATTTGCATTAAATTTGACACCACAACTTAAAATCTAATTTTGTTAAAATCTGTCAACAGAATCTGAAGTTGTGAGTGGACAGGACATGCATAATACAAGGCAGCTTGCTTGCTTTGGAAATCAGTCTTAGGGCTAAGCAGCACCAAGAGAGATCGAGTGGCTGAAGGCTGGATTAGAAAAGAGCAGCAAAATAAATATTTCTGGTAATTCCTTCTGGAAAGGTATTGTAGTTTGCATATACAGATGGAAAGTATGACACACACACTGTTACTGTGGGTGCAGTGCCCTCAGTAAGAGGTATTTCATAGTGCAATAAATGTTGTTAAATGAGAAAATTAGTAAGTTATATGAGGAATTAATCACCCAGAAGGAGGACAGTTTACAAATAAACTGTCCAGCCTCTTCCCATGCATTTCCTACCTAAAACTATAGGGTATACATATGAAGACAGATTTCTGCTTATGACAGGCAAGTTCATTTTAGTGCACTTCCAGTTACTCCACCTGTTTTGCCTTTCTAGCCACGATGGCACTTTGATCTGAGTGGAAATCAAGACAAACAGCAATGGGCTGACATGCAACCACAACAGAAAAAAAAAAGTCATGACAGAACTCTAAATTCCATTTGAGTCCAGATTTGAAGTGTTTTGGCCACCACCAAAACTAAATACCACTGGAACAGAACTATACTCAGGTGAGTAAGCACTTTGGAATCAAGACGAAGGGTGCTTATGCTCATCTAATTGAGGTCAGCATCCCTGTCCTTGAACTTGACTGATAACCACAAAATCGAGCCGTGACCTGATAGAGGCCAATTCAGAATAATTCTCCTACTTTAGGTGAATGTTAATGCACCTATTAGGAGAATTAGGTAGGTCAGTGTCTTGAAACAGTCAAAGGCAAAATAGAGGGAGAAGTACCAGAGGGAATGCAGGCCCACAGCTGGGAATGGAGGTCACTGCATTCCTGAGATCCCTGGTAATTTCAGGTCACTTTTAGGTTTTGAAATACTGAAACCTGCAACTCTTACATACTATACAAACTGAGAACATTCATGCCATCTAAGTTAAGGATATAACTTGAGCATGGTATCTCTTCTGAACTGCCATGGACTCACCAGCTTAAAACTGATGCAGTGAACAGCCACCAAAACGCAAGCATCAGAAAGCCAATGTGCGGATATATGGCCACCACAGCCCATGCATTTTCAATAGTGGTGCTATTAAAAAGTTAGCATAAGCTGTTTGGTGACAATATATGATACAGACAGTCCCACTCAGAAGGTACAGCACATCTTTGAAGATTGCCTGGTTAATATTCCAAAACTGGGGTGAAAGAGGGAGTTGTTATGATTTGGGGGCAGGAAGGGAGGCTTTTTTGGTTTATTTCTATGGCTACCAGCTCTACTTGCTACTGCATGGCTTTAGACACTTCACAGATAATGTACTTTAGCCAACAAAATAGCATTCCATGAAGCTAAGTTAAAAATCCAGACTATGGATAAACAAATTCAATAAATGTTTAGTCTGCCCTCTAAAGTATGGTTATATATAACACACAATTCATTTTATATTACTGTGAGTTGCTCTAGAAATATTGGATAACTTTACTAAACAATTAATAGTTATTTAACTTATGGAAATGGAAGTCTTCAGAATTATGAGGCTCTATTTCATATCTGTATTATAACAACAGCAAGATTTACAGAACTGTAAAGAACTTTAGCTTTACATACTTGTGTAATTATCTTAAAAATTGAAGTGTCATCAATGATACAATATGGTCATAAATAATTAACCACCTAATTAGAAATTAAAAATAATTCATGTTCAGATAAAATTGTCCTTCACAGCTGGATTTCAGTAGTCCATGAACCTAAGCAATACTGAAAATGGAAGAAATTAAGGGACACTGAATACTTTTTATAGGAATTTGCATTGTGAAGCAAAAAGGAACAGCAGGATGGAATATGCCATGATGATTAGCGTTCTGTTTAATCAATGTTGAGATGTCATCAGCAAGAGATGGCAGGTGTCACTTCACTGTGTTAGAACAAGGACAGGTTTTGGAAAGAGGGAGATGAGAAAGCCTGGGAACGCAAGAGTTTCTGCAGTACTGGAAAAATCTTTGCCTGTTCCAAACACACACAATTCAAACCATACGGCATCCAAAAAATAAAATAAAAAAATAAAAGGAAAAGAAAGTTTGGAAAGTCTCAAACATTAAGTTGAAGAAGTTGTATTTGTTCTCCTGTCCAGCACTCTCTGTAATGCTTTGGTGAGGAAAAGCAGTAGCACCTTATTGCACGGCATCAAAACAACACATGTTAAAGTATTATCAAGCTTTTCAACAAAACACTAGTAACTGAAAGTTGTCATTCTGCAGTCACAAAATAAAGAACTAACTAAACAGTCATTACTGACAGTTTCTGTATATTCAAAGACAATGCTCCGTGACAGGTTAAGACAAATCACTGTGATAAAAGCAACCGAAAAATATATTGTAGCACAATTCTGAGGTCAGGCTGTTGTGGTTTAACCCGGCTGGCAACTAAGCACCACGCAGCCGCTCGCTCACTCCCCCCCCTCCCTCAGTGGGGAGGGGGAGAGAATCAGAGAAAAGAAAAAAAAAAAAAAGACCCCATGGGTTGAGATAGAGACAGTTTAATAAGAGAGAAGAATAACAATAGTGATAATAATAATGGTAAGAGAATATACAGAATATATAAAACAAGTGATGCACAATGCAATTGCTTACCACCCGCTGACCAATGCCCAGCCCGTCCCGAGCCATGATCACTCCCCCTGAGCCGCGACCACTCTGCCCGCGACCGACCGACTAACCCCCCCACTCCCACCCCGAGCATGACGTTATATGGTATGGAATAGCTCTTTGGACAGTTTGGGTTAGCTGTCCTAGCTGTGCTCCCTCCCAGCTCGTTATGCACCTGGCCGAGCAGGAGAAGCTCAAAAAGTCCTTGAGTAGTCTGAGCACTACTTGGCAACAACTAAAAACATCAGTGTGTTATCAACATTCTTCTGGTACTAAATCCAAAACACAGCACTATGCTAGCTTCTATGAAGAAAATTAACTCTATCCCAGCCGAAAAAAGGACACAGGCATTGCAGGGAGCTCCCAGATTTAAGTCAAAATGCTAGAGACTTATTAATGTCAAAATTTACACCGGCCCTTAAATAAGATTTGTCATCATGAATTCTAAACCTTAGATTAAGGGGAGAATTTCAGGGCAGTATTCTGTACTTGAAAAAAGGCCCCGTGTGTTGCATACTGAATGGGAGTCACTGACAATGTGCGCACACGACTAGAGAAATCAGAGACGCCACGCACGGTATCCATAAAGGCAAACTGAGGCCCCAGTCTTACAGAGAACTTGATGCACTTTTGCTCCAGCTCATTAAAAGAGTTAAGCAATTCCTTCAAGTTGGTCCCTGTTGAGTGCCCCTGAGCACTCAACCTCCAAGCACTCACACACCCAACACTGATCTCAAGGGCTTTTAAACGTGTGCACATGCGACCTCCAGAGTAGATGACTTTCTAGCCTGGGTTTTCCTAGAGACCTCTCCTGATGGGCCATGGCAGGACCTGTGATGTGTTAAGCCTTGACCTCTCGAACATACAGAACTTTTCATGGACTATCGACCACCGACAACCTCTTCTCCTTCAAATATTATTCTCTTAGGAAGGGCTGGCAGAAGATGCACATTTGGCTTTTACAGATGTTGCATATTTATTTCATGTCAACTTTTTCCAGCATGCCAGGCAGTCAATCTCAGTAATTTCTCCTCTCCACCAAAGAATGGAAAATTCCCATTCTTTTTAATTTTTGAGGTTTTATGGGAATTTCTACAGAACTGTATTAATCTTTCAATACACAATATATTACTAGAACTGCCTGCTGTAACTAGCCAAAGGGAATGATCTTTTGCATCCACTGAATACCAGATTCAAGGAATCTGAAACTTTAGTGCACATCTCAAAAAACCCCAAGCTTTTGTCTCTCCAAGTATGCTCATTCATGAGCCATTTGTAGACAAGCAGACAACATATCATTAATCTCTGATTATGTTCCAAGACACATTTCTAATGCAGCTCTCATGATTAGAAGGAGGCTTTACATTTGGCTCACTGTTAGCCCACCCACTGAAGGTGACTGAAAGGCTGGCTTGCTATCTCGCCTTCCCCACCCACCCCACCACCAACCTAAGTGCTAGAAAGTGGCTGCAGCACAGCCAAACCCAGACACTGGCAGACGTGTTTTGAGTGCAGAATGAGGGACTGCAGTTGATTTCAGACTTTGTCCAGTTAGATCTGGATATTTCTCAAAACCGTCAGACACCTTGCTAAGTTTCTGTCTGCTCATTTTTAATCACCACTATAATTTCAATCTTCTCCACCTACTGTGAACAATAAATGAAAGAGAGGAGCTATATAGTCAGGGGAGGACCTGATTATTAGTTTTTTTCTTTTTTGAAATGCCCATAGCTTGCCATGCTCACTAATGCTCTCTGGTCAGTAAATAATACCACCTGCTGAAGCAAGTATGTGCTCAGAATGAACGTGTGCTGCTAGGTGATTCAAAAAGACCATTATTTTCCCTTTCAGTTCCATGCTTTTTTCTTAAAACAGAATTTGCAGCAGCCTTGTCTCATTTCTAGGAGCAGAGAAAACACGGACCACACATGGATTTGTACAACCACCATTGCACAAGCTAATTAATCCAGTCTTTATCCTAGCACCCAGCACTGAAGGCACATGCAAGCACAAAACTAGTTGCATTCCACTGCCCACAGATGGAAATCCAAACCTCATTAGCATTCGCTCTCTCTTCTCCACACCCTCTCCTTCTGCTCCTGAACTATACCAAACTCTCTCTGGGGCTGAAAAGCCTGGAAGAGGAGCACAGTACTTAATCATTAGACTTCTCAAATATCTGCTTGACTTTGTTATAAAAAAGGGTAAGCTTTGATCACCTGACTCATCTTTTCAACCCATTATTATTTCACAGAATCACAGAGTTGCTGAGGTGGGAAAGTACCTCTGGAGATCTTCTAGTCCAGCCCCCCTGTTCAAAGCAGGACCACCTACAGCAGGTTGGGTTTTGACTATCTGCAAGGATAGAGACACTATAACCCCTTTGGACAACCTGTTCCTGCATTTGATCTCCCTTACAATAAAATAGTTTTGTCTTACAATTAAATAGAACTTCCTGTATTTCCATTTGTGCCCACTGAAGAATCATTTTGTCTACCTTGATCAAACCTCTGTTTTTAAGCAATTTTTCTTTAAACTAAATATCCCTGGGGTCATTATCTGCACCAAAGGGGATGGTAAGAAGTTTCGTTAAGATTTACATACCCACACCACGCCAGCCCGCACAGCTCAGTGATCAATTAAGTTGTACACATATTTCCCTGGAGAGTTTCTCTTGCCCCCTGGTGATCTTCAAGAGGCATTTGCTTCTAAAGGACTTGGTCTCTGGAGTTGCTCTTGAGCAGTTTAGATCAATGTTGTTCCTTAGTCAGGTCAGGGTCTTTTATTATTTGCCCTAATGGCCAAAGAGATGTTTAATTTCATCACCTCTGTATGAATTGGTGCAGAGATGAGTTAAGTGGATTACAAATGCTACCAGTGTTCCAGTGTGATTTTAGAAGCAAGAAGAAAATTCAGAATGATATTGCAAGTGACCCTACAGATGTTGCCAAACTCGACATCAGGAGTTTTCATGAAGAAAAGGTTTGTAATGGTTCAATTCTTCTGTCATCATCAGGTATAAGCAATACTAGAATATTAACTAACTCTGCAGTTCTATACTTACGAAGAAAAGTGAGTAACATAGCTAATAGGTTCTCTGACTAAGGACCCTTGCAAAGCTATACTGCTAAGAACTGCCCCCTAGAAACATAAATTAGAAGATAATAATGCACACTAGTTTCTTACATGAAACAAACAAAAAGCTCTCTAAACACGGTACTTATTCTACTTTACAAAAGTCCTTCATTTTCTTCAGTTTTCCCACCATGTAGAATTTACTCTACCCATGGGAAAACAGAAAAGAAGAAAATAATTTTAAATGAACACTTCCATTTTGTTAGGAGGAGCCCTCCTCCCTGAAAAGCATTACAAAAGAAGAAAAGAAATAGATCTGAGACAAGTAATAAATTCACATCCCCAAGCAAGACCAGCAAAATAATTTCTTATTATACATTAAATGTCATTGAGGTTCACCATGGTCACAAAGGCTATGAACTGCACGGATTCCAGGGACAAAAGGAACAAGGCCATACGTGCACAGACATCCCCTCAAACGTGCTGAACAGGATTCTCTGTGAGGTCTCAGATCTCCCCACTCCCTGCCAAGCTTTTCTTTATCACCATCTGCCTTTCCTCTATTAACTAATTTTTTACACTGAAGAAGATTCTAAGGCTGTTCTACTTTTAAATAATAAATCGGACATTTCACATGGTAGTTTAAAACATACTGCTGACCTAATAAGACTGATTTTTCTTTGGGGAAGAAAATGAAAAAGCAACAAATGCTCTTCAGCAACATGTTGAAAGACAAGGCTAGACAAATAACAGGTTACATAGTTAAAGCTTTCTCTAAGCTGGGCAATTAATTTTTTAAAATTGTTTTATTAACTTCTACTAGTATTAAAACAGAAAACATAGCATTCCCATAGCATGCATAAAAAAAAATCCAGACTTCTATAATATGCACAGGTTAATTAACAGCTGCATAACACTCTGCTGCTTCTAAATCCATTTTTCATGTTTAAACACAAGGGATGAGTATATTGATTATTAAGTCTTTCAATCAAGTCCCATATACTTAGGATGTAATCAAGACTGAAATCTGCTAGAATTATAGCTCCACTTTTCCCCATCACTGTTTTCTTTGTTGTTTAGTTTTTTAAAAAAAAAAAGCAGGGCAGCCCAAAATCTTGATGTCATCAAAAAGTAATTTTGAAACATCCTATTCAATACTGCTTCACAGCACCCGATAGCCCTAGTCATGGAGATGGTCTCCAAGTCATGACTGTTCCTGCACAGGTCGATGACCGACAGAAGACCTGGAACGGTTTATCAAGGAGCTTGATAGTATACCACAAAACTGTTCCCAAGCAGATTTGTGCTTGGTGACCAAATTTCAGAACCCAAAGAACAGCATTTAGCTCTCTCTAACCAGTGATGGGACTCATCACAGCTGTGATGCAACACAGTGAGCGACACGGGCTTCCTTTACATAACATAGGAAACAGAGGCACCACTAGGGGCAATTCAAATTGAGTGCTGGCAACCCTGGGGGGTATTTCCCTGCAGGACACCACTGCACTTCTTCTCTGGGAGCCTCAGGGTTACCAGAGCTCCCCACACACCAGCAGCCACCAGGGCAGACAGGCAGCCCTCAAGCAGTGCAACTTCCAGAGAAAGAGGAGGCAGGCTGGAAGAAAGGTGCGGTTTTTCCCCTAAACGAGAGGATTTAAAATTAGAACTGAAACCAATTTGTCAAACAGTGCTCAAAAGCTCTGGGAAAGAAAGTAGGTCCTGGGTATGGCTGAATCTGAACATGCAGTCAGACCTGAACTGTCATGGCAGGTATTATGCCACATGCACACAGCTCTGCTGGTAAGCAGATTAATACAGAAATTAGGAAACAGATTGTACTGGATTGGTACACAGGCATCTCAGCACAAGCATCCCAACAGGCAATTATTTACAATTAATGGAAAAATATTTGACACTTGTTTTTCAAGTTGGGAGTCATGAGTCACTTAGAGATTCCCATTCAGACTCACAACAGGGACTGCCAAGGAAGGGTCTCAGCAGCTCCCTATTTTCAGGATGAATTCATACCACAGCAACGCACACATTAGACCATAATAGCCCTTAAACACCACTCACTTGGCAAAGGCAGGACAGACTCCACTCCCACTACACCTTCTGCTTCTCCTACAGCACCCCAGGCAGCCTCCCCGTGTGCATTCCCAGCCAACCAGTTGTCTTTGGGTTGAGCTGAACAGGAATCTGAGGTGGTACATATATATCTGCTGTCCAAAATTCCTGTTATTTTGAGTATGTACCAGCTAATCATGGACAGGGAGAGTCAGCTAGGCTTCAAAATGCCTTTTGTTTAGGCAACTATGACTGATTTGTAAAAGAGGGGGAAAGGAGGTACAAAATCACAGAAGAGTAAAGCGCATTGTTTTCTCTCTCTCCCCTTTTGGTCAAAACAATTCCTTTTAATTGCAATATGCTTTGCAACTGTAATGTCATTCTTCTTGGAGGGGAAAAATAGACTCCGTGCTGAGAATTAAATGATCTATTTAAGTAATACTTTCAAAAGATACTGTAAGCTTTTAAATTATCAGCTCAAAAATGTGGCATAAATAAAATACCAACAAGAGAAAACCATGTGTAAATCATGCTATTATGCAGAGAGTTGTAGCAAAAAGTATACAAAGCAACTAGAGCATATCTTCCATCATTTGATCTTTTTTTGGTGTTCAACACATTCACAAACAATAAGCTTAGAATAAATGGCATTACCTGAACAAAAGGTGAGTGTATGAGCAAAGCATTCTGGAAAAGTTCCCCAGGGGCTAACAATAACGGTAAATATTTTCCAGTATAGTTCTGTTAAGGTATCTGGAGTGACTTCCTGGGTCCTCTGACGTCAGCAAGAATTTTGCCCATGATTTCAGCTCTAACAGGGTATCACCTCTGGACTTCCATGCAGGGCTTAGTGCTCAGAGAGAAGCTAGCCAACCACAGGACTATGTAATTAATATTCATCCATATGGACAGCAGTAAAATTCACATCTATAGTTCAGATTAACCAAGGCAATGATCATATTTTAAGAAAGTATGATTCATGCAGAAGTATCTGATTACCTTCAATCTCTGCTACCGGTTTTAGAATAAAGGGATGGCTCAATTATCCTAAAGGTGCAATTTTTCATTCCTTACAAATCCAAAGTCCCACTGAGCACATGGAAAGCAAGATGGGGTCCTTTGAATACTGTGGCATTGAGGTTAATGGGAGATTTAAATGCACAAGAAATGCAGGATCTGGTCATAAGAGTATTTGAAAAAGAATTATAATAGTCATAAAAATGAAAGGATATTTATTCAAAAATGCTTCAGTATCTCGTAAGTTATTTCTTTTCCATGCTCCTTTCTCAGCTGGCTCACTGCTGCTTCTGCTCTCCTTAATCTTTCCTTTCTAATTCTTCTTTTAAATATTTATAAAAAATTTGCACAGAAGGGGAAAAAAAGCTGAAGATCTGAAACAAAATTAATTTAATAAGGAAAGGACTAGAAGCCCATTATTGGTTTAGGCAGCCTCTTTTCATGCTGTATATTGTAACTAGGAATAATTAATTTGAAAGTCCTTGATCTTTGGGAGCTTTTTCATTAATATTATTATTAATAATAGTAGCAATTCACATTCACTCTCACCACTTCCCTCTCACTGGCTGTAAGTACTTCAGTGCCTCTAGGCACCCACATGCTGCCACAACACAGAAGGCTGGATTTAAAAGCTATCGCTTTCTTAGATGTACAACAAAGGACTGTAGTGCAGGCAGACTGCTGCAAAGACCTCTTAATGTACCCTAATGATAGCTTGTCCCATTCTACCAGTAGGTAACCTGATGGGTGTGTTGGTTGCCCATTAGTGAGCCCCTAGTTTGCATGGCAGGAAAGGGCCGAGGCATTAGGGTACTTGCTCTTGGGGGAGTGGGAGGGGGAGGTGTCTTGCACAAGAGGCGTGGGAAGCTTTGGAACACAGGCGGGCGCTGAGAGCTGGAGCACCAGGTGTGGAGCAACACTCCAGCACCTTTCTCACTTCACATATCTATGCAACAGGCACAGCCTAAACCACAAGAGAAAACAGAGTCCTGTGTTGCAAATGCTCAAAGTGCCAGCACTTCAACTGGCACACACACGGATCCAATGCTGCCAGCAACAGCCTCAACAGATGGGGCCTGGAGTTCAGGATGGCAATTTGCCTTAGGGGGAAAAAACCCAGATCTTGACTTCAGTCCCATCACCCAAACAAAACACTTTGCCACACTCTAGTAAGGTTCACAGTCTACACAAGTTTTTTTTTTTACTTCAGTATTTCCATTTGTTGTTTATATTATGCTAGCAGTTATCTATGCCAGCCCCTTACCATTATATATGTAACCGTTGTTGGTAGGAGCTAAGAAAGGATTGCAAGCAATGCACACCATTTCCAAAAACAATTCAGAAAGGACAACTGGCAGATCGGCCAGCCACAGGGCACTGGATCAACTGGCCATGGTCAGCAGTAGCTCTGGAAATAAGTGAAGCATCCTCCGAGAACCCCAGGATAAAATACTTCACATTGGACTGCACTGTCAGCTTTTAACATCTAGATTGTAAAGTGTCGGACAGACTGTCCCTCAGCGTCTCATCCAATACTTATTGCTACCAAGCTCTATTCATGCCTGTGGCTTCCTGTTCTTCATTCTTGTAACACAAACAGCTTTCTGCTACCTTCCTTTTCAATGACCTTTCAGTCTTGTACATCCTATTCACTCACCCTCTAACACTGCCAGGACATGGCAATGCTGCCTTCACATGAAAAAACCTCTTCTCCTTCCAAAATTTTTCTAAAACCATTTGCACATTCAAGGCTTTTGAATCTGTGCCTTTCTGGATGCCTACCTCGGCAAACCAAAGCAAGAACCTAAAAGGTCCTCAAGGATCAGCAGTTCCTGTAACGTGGAATGGAGGTAAACCTAACAACGCATCTAGAAAATTTCATGAAATTCAATTCATCCATGTTGCATCCCACTGCCATATGTCAGTATGAAAATAGAGAGAATTCTTTAGGCCCCAGCCATGCAAAGAGTGAGCAGTAACATCTGGCCCATTTGGGAGATTCAGCACCACTTGTGCTGGCAGCTTGAGAGTAGCCCCTGGACGTGTCACTCCATGAGGCTGCAGATGACCATCTGGGGCATCTCCTGCTCGGTGCCTCACACAGGAGGGTTTAAACTCCCATTTCCTGTTAAACATTATCCAGTTCTGTCTGCTTGTGAACAACAGTTGATACAAACACCTCATGAACACCTCTCCCCAAATTCCTGTGGAGTTGCCTTCTTCATAACTTTAAAGACAGGAACAAAACATAACATACATTTCACTTCCAAACTGAATTCCTCAGAGGAAAGAATTCCAGCCCATCTGCCACACACACACACACACACACACACTTTTTCTCTCTTTTATTTAATTCATGTGCAAAATAAGGCTTGTACATACAAAATAAAAAGGACCCTACAGACAAATAATCCCCTCTGTTTCCTGGCTAACTATTACAAGTCAGTGGTAACTATTGAGGTTACAACCCTTTTTTTCAAGTAAGGCTGGAATAAATGTTGGTTGCAAGCAGTTGAATCTCAGCAGTTACCTTCTTAACCTGAAGAATCATCGGGTCAGCTCAGCCTCTTTCAACTTAAAAATTAATTTGTCCAAAGCCTGCAATTTAAGTTACACAGAATTATTTTGTACCGAATAATATACTCTCAGGTGTAACACACTCCAGTAAGTTATAAAGACACAATGACAGATATGCAAATCATCATGGTGAATCAAGATGACCCAACTGTAATGTTCCAAGTTTGAGGACAGTATAAATACTGGTTGGTAGAGATTTCTATGATTTCAGAATGCAAATATAGGGGGTTTTTGTTTGTTTGACTATAGTTTAATTCTTCTGATACTTAATTCCCAACCAGATGAGAAATCTCTAGCATTAGAGCCTCAAGTGAAATAGCAACGACATAAAAACAAAACACCCACACCCAACACCCCCGTAAACAAAAGTCTCCAACCAGAAAGTTCACCAGAGGGAATTCCAAAAGGGAAAAAAAACAGCAAACATATCTGGGTGAGGAATAGGAAGGATGGCTAAGCATTGGCCAGGACATTTTCTGCCTCCTGAGCAAGAACACAAGCCTCCCTGACCAACATTAATTTAGGTACTCACTTGATCTACTTTTTGGTGTCTGAATCAGTATGAAAGTCCTGTCCAATCCCTGTAGGTAGGCAATCGCTAGCAGTTAATTGCACAAGTCTAAGCAAGCTGTTCATGTTTTTCTTAAGCTTATGCAGACAAGTGGATACATCCAGAGGGAAATTCATCACCTCTTAAGCAAAGAGTCTAAAACTCTTTGGAGCATCTGAAGGGGACTCTGTGTCTCCTCTGGTTGTAGAAGAACTCAATTCCCTATTAGTGAAGTGGAGCTAAAAGCACTTCAGCATCTCACAAAGAGTTTTCAGGAAAAGCACAGTGGAGAGTTGTACAGCATCCAGGTACAAGCCATAGCAGCGAGCATATGTGTGCCCCAAATAGTTGATGTGAGCTAGCTTTGCAGTGCTCAATTTGTTTCCTCTCCAGACAGCTGAAGCAGGTAAGTAATGCACGTGCACTCTTCACGCTGCTCTAAGCCTACCATCTAAGCTGATGATGTACTGAAAAACTAAGCAAGATCATAAAATACAGGTCTTGGGATGAGCACTATGGTCCCTTAGTGCAGCTGAGAGGCGACAACGCATCTAAAGAGAGAGGAAATCCATCAGACCTAGGCACTGGACTGCCTGTTGATTCCCAGCTTGGCCAATTACTATGGTCACTTCGCCGGCCATTCTATGGCTTCTATGTGTACCCAATTTTTTCTTCTTTTTCATAAGGAGGTTTGAGTCTTGCCCATGGGAATTGTTATGCATAGAAAGATATTATTAAATGGAACGCAAATTGCTCTTTGCCTTGTATTAACAGACTTGTTAATACTATAGAAATAATCATAAAATAGATAAAGCACTACTTTGCAGGAACTCATACCATTTTACCCAGACAACCTTTCCTGTTTTAATGCAAGTAGTGTGTTTAAATCCAGCCAGTATTGCCTAATCCATACTGCAAAACCACACAAATCCTACCTTAAGATCTACACAACAATAAAATTACTGTATGGCAGATCTATAAATTTTAGTGGATTTTTAAATAAAACGTTAGTTATACTGTCCTGGTTTCGGCTGGGATAGAGTTAATTTTCTTCACAGTAGCTAGCATAGTGCTGTGTTTTGGATTTAGTACCAGAAGAATGTTGATAACACACTGATGTTTTCAGCTGTTGCCAAGTAGTGCTCAGACTACTCAAGGACTTTTTGAGCTTCTCCTGCTCGGCCAGGTGCATAACAAGCTGGGAGGGAGCACAGCTAGCACAGCTAACCCAAACTGACCAAAGGGCTATTCCATACCATATAACGTCATGCTCGGGGGGGTTAGTTCGGTCGGTCGGTCGCTCGCGGCTCGGGGACTGTTTGCGGCTCGGGGACTGCTTGCGGCTCGGGGACTGCTTGCGGCTCGGAACGGGCTGGGCATCGGTCGGCAGGTGGTGAGCAATTGCCTTGTGCCTCATTCGTTTTGTATATTCTGTATATTCTGTTATCATTCTCATTATTACTATTATTATTATTTTCTCTTATTAAACTGTCTTTATCTCAGCCCTCAGCTCTAACCTTTTATTTTCTTTCCGATTCTCTCCCCCATCCCACTGAGGGAGGGGGGAGTGAGCGAGCGGCTGCGTGGTGCTGAGTTGCCAGCCGGGTTAAACCACGACA
>NW_009260614.1:3816631-3817012 GCF_000687185.1 Egretta garzetta
AAAAAATGGGAAGGTGGTGGTGATTAATTGGAATGTATTGTAAGGGTAGGACCTAAGCATGACGTAAATGGTATAGAATAAGGGGTGGATACTGTCCTGGTTTCGGCTGGGGTAGAGCTAATTTTTTTCATAGTAGCTAGCATAGTGCTGTGTTTTGGATTTAGTACCAGAAGAATGTTGATAACACACTGATGTTTTCAGCTGTTGCCAAGTAGTGCTCAGACTACTCAAGGACTTTTTGAGCTTCTCCTGCTCGGCCAGGTGCATAACAAGCTGGGAGGGAGCACAGCTAGCACAGCTAACCCAAACTGACCAAAGGGCTATTCCCTACCATATAACGTCATGCTCGGGGGGGGGGGGGGTAGTTCGGTCGGTTCGTTC
>NW_009260614.1:3817320-3822347 GCF_000687185.1 Egretta garzetta
TCTCTTATTAAACTGTCTTTATCTCAGCCCTCAGCTCTAACCTTTTATTTTCTTTCCGATTCTCTCCCCCATCCCACTGAGGGAGGGGGGGGAGTGAGCGAGCGGCTGCGTGGTGCTGAGTTGCCAGCCGGGTTAAACCACGACATTTACCAAAACCAAAAGTTCACCCCAATTCTAAGACGTGTGTGAAGACATTTTCAGGAAAAGTTTTTAAGCATTCATGTTCTGTTACATAAAATTTGCAAGACAGCTGAAAAATGCATTTAAAGAAAAGCAAAGCCATCACACAGTTGCAACAGAGCATTTTCACCCTCCTTCAGAACGAGGCTGTTTCAACATACTTACTTTTTCCTGTTTGTTTTAGTCACATTTTTTATTATGCCCTGAGGCAGGATTTCTTTCAGAACAAACTTTCGGGGGGTATTTTCTCAGGATGCAATGTTCAGGCCTATTGATTATCCTCCTTTGTAGATGTTTCTAATCTGACTCCCATCACATTTTAATTCAGGTATTGTCAACTGCTATACAATTTATGCAAAAAACCATCCGTGTACTGCATTTCATCACAATGGTTTTATCCATCACAAATTAAGAGGAAAATATTATAAAACCAAAAAGTATTTAGCACCTCTCTCAGTTTAAGAGAGAAGCAGAAAAGATTACAAACCGTATGAAAATGCTCCAAACTGGTGTGATTTTGCAGATAGCTAGTAAAGATGGTCACCAGCTTTACTGACAAACATTTGTGCAAAACTGTTCTTTGAATTCCCATGCCCACTTCCTTTCTCCATCACCCCATAACAGGCCAGTGCTGAATAGGTGCTCATTCAGACAGGACACACTCTTCAGTGGCAGACAGAGCTTGCTCAGTCACCTACCTGCAGCACATTTCTTTCACAGTCTATGAGAATATGAGAACAGCAGTCAATTTAACCAGGTTTAAAAAAAATAAAAATGCATGTGTTCTTGACTGAGAAAAGTCACTAGAACTTAGATGAAATTATAGTCTAACAGCCAACAGTGTTCCATCAACCTGCTCTCTGCAATGAAGTCATGCTGCTGGGTTTTTTGCAGGGAGGAAAAGTGCTCCCAGTCCAGCAAAGGAACTCAGGGTCCATCATGAAGAAAATTATGACATTATGCCCAATTCCACTGGTTTTCAATCACATGGGGCTCCTTAGCAGGTGAAAGCAAGACCTGAAGTGAAAAACCTTCATGTTTTTGAGAAACTGCACCTCACAGCAGGCTCCACTAAACCCAGTTGCTCCATACAGAACAGCATACAGATAGCTGGGAACCATAACAGCACTGACAGCTGGGAACAACAGTAGTAAAGTAGTAAAACAACAAATATTGATAAACAGAATGTTACATAATATAGTAATAAATTATGTAAATGAAAATATTTGAGAGAGACATATTTGTGAAAATATGCATCTCATACATAGCCGTGAAAAAGCCATTGTGATCCAGCCATAAAATACCCTGCTCTAACACCATTTAAATCAGTTGCGTGCTTTCACTTACAAAAAGGAAACCCTGCAGGATAGGAATTAACATTTATTCATCCTATTTGTACTCTTACCCACAGAGTAAATTAGAACTTTTTATTACCACCAGAGCTGTGATATTGTTTGGAATTCAGATCCAGCGGGACTCCAATCATACGATTACTATCAGTCAGATATAGTCCTGGCCTGCCCCAGGTTGGGGGAAAGCAGAGAAATAATGATTTCTATAGACACAGGAGGTGGCACCTTGTTTAAAGTTGCTGTGGAAGTGTAGTATGTCCTAGTATCACATTAATTCCCCTTTTTCTGGAGGAGATACATAACCACAAAACGTCTATAGTACTTCTCAGAAGAGTTGGGTGGTAATGTCATTTCTTCAGACTTCACACATTAATGGACCTTGAGGGCACTCTATCAAGTTTCAAATGGTAGCATCATTCTCTATTTCCAACCTAACAATCATTGTGTAAGTGTTGCTGACTCAAACCAAACTCCACAGATCTGCTACCTGAAGTGACTGCATAGAAAATCTTATGCTCTTGAGCTCCTACTGGTATGAAACATGCTACATTAAAAATTATCATCGCTCTGATGACCAATAATCATCCATTTACCTTAGGTGTAATTCTCCCTCTCTTTGATAGCTGAAACCAACAACCGTTTTAACTGCCTCACTTCAAACGACTTACCTGTTTCACTAAAACAGTTTTAAACACTGATGTATTCTCCACACTTACAAAATCAATGTGCCAGTGTAATTGCTGGACATCCATACCCTGTTTCTCCAGCAATCTTTGTAACAGCAAAGTCAGCTAAAAGAACAGTTGCTACAGATAAATCATACCTATAACTCAGTGCAAATATTTCTGAATATTTTTAATGCAATGATAAACTTAAAAAAAATGGTGGCAAAGCAAAACTGCAATGTTAACATTTGGCTTTTATAAGCATTCAGAATTTTATCATTAGCTAATGTGAGAGTCTTTTTGCAGGCAGGCAGACAGTTTTACTTTGTATACCTTGTTGCATAAAACTATCATTAACAAGATATATTACCTTATTATGCTGGTCTGTTCTACTTCTGAGTAGGACTGAAGCTATAAATTTCACACAGTCTATGCACAGTGTGTAGAGGTTCCCGACAGAATCCCATGACCATGAAGAACAGAACATGAAGAGATAGTGTCATTCCATTTGACAAACTGACTGGTATCACTGTCAGCATAATAGTCCCAGATCTGCAGCAGAAGAGAACAACATTGATTGTCAACATCAAAAGGGTCAAGATAAATTAAATATTTATGGCTCTGGGCTGTGTTGACAGCTCTTGATGTCTTCTCAAAGCTGATCACTCCAAGCTGATACATTTCTTCTGAAAGTTGGCCCACTAAATCTGCAGTGGTTTCTGACATTTACATATTTATTTCCTATGCTACTGACTTTGCATTACAATGAACCAGCAGTGCACTTCAGTTCTCCAGGAGGTCACATCTGAAAACTCTTCACTTTCCTGTTTTCCTCAGCCATAACCACGCATTCCTTTCCATAGAGGAGGTAAAATTATTAGCTTCAGGAAAAACACAGTAAACTAGCAGAGGTTGCACAGAAAAAAAGAGGTGGCTTTTTATATAAAAGAGAAGTTTTGTATATCTACTTTTTCCAAAGTAGATATGAATGAAAATAGATATAGATGAAAATTCATGGAAAACCCTCATTGTCCCAAAATTCAGGGTTATTGGTTTTTTCCCCCCCGTAAGCAATAAAATTAATTTCAAGTGAGACTAACCATAGGCCCAAGGCTAAGTTTGTACATTCCCAAAAACTGCAAGAGTGGTAACATTATTCCAATATTTAACAGGTGCAGGCAAATGGAATGATTAACGTAGCAACACAAACCAATGCCAGGAATATAATAAATGCCAGTAAAAACTATTTGCTGGAGAGTAGCTCTTGTTTAACAAGCCTGATTGTTGATTACAAGTAAGGTCAATAGTGCAAATTTCTTAGATTCATGTAAGACCTCTAAATTAGCACCTGAGAATACAGCATTACTAAAGTACAAATTAAATAAATTAAAAATATCTACCTAGCTTGAAAACATAGACATTAAGAGGGACTTGACATCTGAGGCACCACTACTAGCACATTCCCCAAAGGATTGGGATGAAATCCTTTACAAAGAAATGCTTCCATCAGTGAGAAGTAACTAAAGGAAACTGAGCAGAGGGAATTGATATTACAAATACTTGCAGACTGATAAATGCGGAAAAGCTGAAAGTACTGACAAACAAACCAGAGCCACTTGGGAAACAGGACCCATTTGAACAAAATATGTTTTAAATCAAAACTCACAAAAACGTTCATCTGGGGAAAATCCTAGAAATTCCGAATGGAAACGTCTACAAATCATCCCAGCCCATTTTCCTACCGAGATCTAAGCCATCCAGACAGATATTTGTCTAACTTTTTCTTGAAAATCTCTGATGATTGAGATTGCACAGGCCTGGCAAGTCAATCTAGTTTCCCATTTTCCCTTATAACTTTATAACTTGAAAAGTTTCCCCTCACATCTAGATTAAAACATCCTCAGCTGCAATTTCAGATCACATTTACTTCTTTACTTACATGAAGAATGAGGCATGCTTTGTCCTTGCCGCACCCTCTTACAACAGCAGCCTGCAACAACCTGTTAGCCCATCTTTCCTCACTTTTCATGAAAAACAGTTTGTTCGATTTTTCTTCCCTAGTCCTCTTTTCAAGACTAAGGAAAAATACTCAGGAAAATAGTACTGGAAAAAGAAAGTAGGGCTTGTGGTAAAGAAATGACAATATAAGCTCCAAGCACAGTTCTGTGCCAAAGACTTGATCCATTTGTTGAAAATATTAAAAGCAGAGTAGATAAGACTGCCTCTGTCTATAGCTTTAGTTTCCACATTTAAAAGATAGTGACATAAAAGTATTTGGAAACAGAAAATTCACCTCTTTCTTGGTAATCTGTTTCACTGTTAAAGACACTTGCTTTGTTTCTAATTTAAATTAATCTGTTTTCACTTTCCAGCACCTGCTTCTCATTCAGTCTTTCTGCCATGGTTTAACCCCAGCCAGCATCTAACCCCCCCCAGGCTGCTCTCCCAGGGGGAGAGAATCAGAAGGGCAACAGTGAGAAAACTGGTGGGTTGAGATACAATTTAATAGGGGAAGAAAAAGCCCTGCATGCAAGCAAAGCAAAACAAGGAATTCATTCCCTGCTTTCCACCAGCAGGCGGGTCCTCAGCCATCCCCAGGACAGCAGGGCTCCATCACGCGTAACAGTGACTTGGGCAGACAAACACCATCAGTCCCAACATCCCCCCCTTTCTCCTCCTTCCCCCAGCTCTATACGCTGAGCATGATGCCATAGGGTGCAGGATACCCCTGGGGTCAGTTGGGGTCAGCTGTCCTGGCCGTATCCCCCCCAGCTCCCTGTGCCCCCCAGCCTCTCGCTGGTGGGGGGGGGGGGAGAGGCATAAACGGCCT
>NW_009260614.1:3822363-3864109 GCF_000687185.1 Egretta garzetta
TTGTGGGAGCCCTGCTCGGCAGGAACCAACCCATCCCGGGGTTATCAACCCTGTTCCCAGCACAAAGCCAAAATATAGCCCCAAACCAGCTACTATGGAGAAAATTAACTCTACCCCAGGCAAAACCAGCACACTTTCTCTCGACTAGATTAAAATGCCCTTTAGTACCCTATGTTTTCTCCCCGTGAAAATACTTCTCTCATCTTAGTAACCCTTCTGCCGTTCAGAGGGAAGAGTTTAATGAGGATGTAGTAAATTCCTATGGCTCTCCTTCTGCATCCATAGCATTCTGTCTAATTTCTCACCACTTGTATAAACAGGTGCAACATTACTCAGCTTGTTCACATACTATGAGCCCCAAACTCCAATGTCAAAATCATAGTCTTTCTAACTGAGCAGGTCAAGAGTTTGACTGACAGTCAACAGCCCGTTGACCCTTTTCTCCTTTGTTCACCTCCTTTTTCAGCCAGCTCTGCTTAGAGAGGCATGAGACTGCCCAAGTGCTCTCACTCCTCTTGCAACTTAGCAATCAACTCCAATTGTACCTTGATTCTCTTCCACTTCTCATCTTTTCAATATTTGATCTTTCATTTTATCACTTACCCTTATTCTCTCTCCCCTTTCCTTTTTCTACCTTTTTTCACCACTGCTTTCTCTTTCCTCAATACCCTCTCTCTGTTTTGATCTTTGCATTCACCTCTCCTCTTTTTCCCTGTTGCTATCCAGTTCTGGGCTCCCTGGTTCAAGAAAGATGAGGAACTCCTAGAGAGAGTTCCAACAAGGATGATAAGGGGACTGGAGCATCTCCCCTATGAGGAAACGCTGAGAGAGTTGGGCTTGTTCAGCCTGAAGAAAAGACTGACAGGGGACCTCATCAACACATACAAATATCTTAAGGGTGGATGTCACGAGGACGGAGCCAGACTCTTCCCAGTGGTGCCCAGCACCAGGACAAGGGGCGATGGGCACAAACTGAAACATAAGAGGTTTCAGTTGAATATGAGGAAAAACTTCTTTACTTTGAGGGTGACAGAGCACTGGAACAGGCTGCCCAGGGGGGTAGTGGAGTCTCCTCTGGAGATATTCAAAGCCTGCCTGGACGATGTCCTGTGTAACATGCTCTAGGTGAACCTGCTTTAACAGGAGGGTTGGACTAGATGATCTCCCGAGGTCCCTTCCAACCCTTGCGATTCTGTGATTCTGTGTGTTATGTAAAAGCCTTCTGGCTGACACATTCCTTCCTTCCTCCCAGCATTACTATCTCTCCCTTTCACTTCCATTTGATCCAAGTCACAATAAAGGAGAAAAGAAAAACCTTGCCAAGGTGCATTTTCAGGCTCAAGAAAGTCTGTCACACATAGTTTTATGCTATACATTTAATGAATTACCTAGGCCAATAGCAAAAAAGGATCAAGGCAAAGAAGACAAATCATGAATATCTGTGCAGCCTAAGTACTACCTATCCCCATGAGCATCAACAGCCAAGTGCTGAGTCTATTCCCCAGGGAAAAGCTGGAAGCCCAAATTCTAGTCCAGCAGGCAATCACATGGAACAGGGCTTTGAGTCTGGGTTTCCATCACCTGCAGTGGGGTTTCTCTTATCTCCTTCGGGATGCAATTTTAACCTCACCTGCCCACTCAGTTTCCCTCCCCATCTCCTCAGTGATATTTTAATTCATGCACATAAGCTTGTGCTTAAAAAGACTGACTTGAAGTTATCTGCATTTGCCAACTGAAAATGGTTAAGCAAAGTTTCCCCACCAGTTCCTCCAGCAGAGCAATTTAACAATGCTAGGTTTCATTCTCCGATCTGCATACAGAAGAAAGCATTTTCTAAAGAAAAACAAAATGCAAGATTACTAGGTAACAGTTAATTTCCTAATTAACTGCACAATATCTTCATTTTTTTCCTTTATATTACTGAAAATAAGGTTAGGGTGGAGAAATGCTTTTCTGCATTAATGACATCTGGTACCAGCAATCTGCAGTTATTTTGACCGGTACAGTACTTAAATTACTAACAACACATAAAACTCAGTGAGCTAATAGCATTCTGTGGCAGCAAGAAACACACTTTGTCAAGATTATATTTCCACAGGACCAGATTAATTTAATTACAATTAATATTTTTTTAGTAAATGGCAACAACAGACATGCATGGCAAATAATTAGCGTATAAATTACTCCCACTCCTGCTCTAGATGTTATCAGCTCCAAAAAGCCACTTACAACTATGTGAATTCACTGTCACTCTCAATCATTGTATGTGAAAACGTGGGCAAAATTTTGTTGAAATAATATACAGCTTTTGCAAATACCATGTGTCTGATAGTTCCTTGAAGGCTGCAGATTGGGGCAGAAAGCAAGCAGCATTTGCTGTAACAAATGTCGATGTTCATTCTTGGCAACACATCCCTTCCTCAGATAAGCATTTTTAAGAAATATCATGGATCTACATTATCAGAAACAGCATCTGCATTAAATTATTTTGTTAAGGGTTCTTTGGAAAAAATATAAAACATTCATGGGTTTATTGTAGAAACACCTAGAGATGCAGGCCCTCACTGAAAACAAGCGCCTGGGCTGGCAGCAGAGATAACAGCACTGGTTGCCTGAGGATTTGCAGTCTGTGGCTGGGATCTCCCCCCACCCACTGCCCATTGCTCAGGGGCTCCACCTAAGCTCAAGCCCCAGCCTTCAGGCCCAGCCCCAGCTGTGTTACAGCTGTGCTTTATCACCAACTCTGTCCCTGAGTTCATGTTGGATTGCCAGGACTTACCTTGGACCCAGTCATTGCCTTCACTTTCAGCTCTGCTCATCCAGCCCACATGCTGTGGGGCTCTTTGCCTAGCCAGTGCTGTCACCAACCTTGGCTGTTAGCTTACCCTGCTCTTGCTGCTCCCTGACATAGGAACACTTTTTCCATAGTTTAGACCTGCAAAACAGCACTCTCCCGTGGGGGGTTTCATGTGAGAAGTCAGCTCACATCGCAGGCTTTTGCTCAAAGACTGTTTTAAGCAATTAACTTCATGCAGGAACACAGTATGCTTGAGTCTCTTTATTCAAATCTGACTAAGCGGTGTTAAAGAAATAGTCTGAGGGGCAGACAGACACATGCATACAGCATGACCATACAAGCCTTCAAAGACATAATCTCATATGTCATTTGTGTGTCCTTTTTCCTCTTCTTCTTCTTCTTTCCATTGTGTTTCAAACAAGAAAAACTCCTTTTCCTACCTCAACTCTGCCTGAAGTGGCCAAGTTCAGATTGGCAAAGTATCTCTGGTCTAAGCTTGTCTTAGGTATCCAAATTAGCATTTTAAAGGCTCCAGCAGGTGAACTGACAATACTTCATGACAGCTCTTTCCTGCTATCATGCCAAATTTTTGTATTATTAATGTTGCAGACGCCTCCACTTCAAAGAATTCTATGATGCTTCAAGGAGCAGAGTCTCACATATACACCTGAAATACTTTCATGATGCTTTATATGTAGTTCAGCAATATTAACTGTAAGGTGCTTCCTAATGTTTGGGTCGCACACTCATCTGGCATTCAGATTTCAACAGAAAACAAAGTTTATACCACATATAAAATTTCTAGTTAGATTCCATCATCGAGCCTGTTGTTTGAGGTAGCATGCAAAGCAGAATCAGGAAAAAAACTCAAGAGATAAAAACACGAACAAATTAAAATTCAGCCAGGTAACAATTCAGTCTGGGTTGTATTTTACATTCATAGAGGAACACAGGCTATGAGCGAAGATCGTGCCCCTGTACTCGGCACTGGTGAGGCCACACCTCGAATACTGTGTTCAGTTTTGGGCCCCTCACTACAGGAAAGACTTTGCATTGCTGGAGCATGTCCAGAGGAGAGCAACAAAGCTGGGGAGGGGTCTGGAGCACAAGTCTTACGAGGAGAGGCTGAGGGAACTGGAGTTGTTTAGTCTGGAGAAGAGGAGGCTGAGGGGAGGCCTGATCACCCTCCACCACCGCCTGACAGGAGGGCGTTGGGAGGTGGGGGTCAGCCTCTTCTCCCTGGTAACGGGCGATAGGATGAGGGGAAATGGTCTGAAGTTGCGCCAGGGCAGGTTTAGGCTAGACGTTAGGAAAAATTTCTTCACCAAAAATGTTGTCAGGCACTGGAATGGGCTGCCCAGGGAAGGGGTCGAGTCCCCATCCCTGAAGGTATTTAAAAGCCAGGCAGATGAGGTGTTTAGACACATGGTTTAGTGGTGGGATGGCAGTGTTAGGTTAACAGTTGGACTTGATGATCTTAAACGTCTTTTCCAATCTGAATGATTCTATGATTTTATAATGTACCAGTCAACAAAAGTTATCAGTACTGCCCACCACGTAGAAGTGAAAATTCAACCCTAGCGCAACCATGCAACCTATCTGGAAAAAAAAAAAAAAAAAAAAGAAGGGAGGATGGGGAGGAAGCACTAGAGAATATTCAGTATTTCCTGGGAACTCAAGTGCATAACCTAACAGGGATTTTCAGGGTTTGGATATAGGATTTCAACATTGGAAATAGGAGTTACATATGATAAAGCTGGATTAATTCCTATGATCCCTTATTCAACAGCGATTCATAACTTCTCATATCCTGTGTTTTACTCTTATGTAGAAAAATTCAAGAAGATAAATGCTTGGAGAGCATAATCTCTTCTTGTAGAAGTTACTCAGTGATTCACAGGAAGTCAAGTTGGAGATTAACATATGATGAACATAACTATCTTCAACTTCTTAAGCATTTCTGTAATCTAAGATCATTCATTTCATACTCAATTGCCCAACTGCTGTGGTATCATATTATTAAGAATATTTTGCCAACAGAAAATAATGAGAGGAAATCAGAGTTCCTCTGAGGAAATCTTAAATTTAGGCACCTAATTTAATGATGCACCCTTCAAAGCTGTAGAGAACAAAGGTTTCCCCCTCACTTGGAAACATAGAATGCAATAAATAACAATGAGTTCTAACCCTTAGCACTGTTTTTATTATCAATAGAGACCCATTCTTTTACAGGAAAAGGCAAATTTTAACCAAATGCAAAAAGAATGAACTGGTCTGCTTTTCCCCATCAAACTAGCAGCATAGGCTGCATGAAAGCATCTTCCAAGTGCAAAAGCTTGGTTGTCTCCTTTGAGCCCCCATATTACACAGTTCTCTCACCACTTCAGTTAGAGAAAAAACATGGAAAAAAAAAATCTTGGAAATATTTTGAAACATTTACCCCTCTCTGCTTACATCTGAAATTTCAATGGATACTTTCAGTTTTCCTTCAAGCTTCAATTCCACCACTGCCTGATCACTTAACCCACTTCTGGTTTACTGTACATAGGAGATTAGTAAATAGCAGTATTTCTTTAAAGCTCCTTCAGAAATTTCTGAGTACTTGTTCTATAAAGTGAGATTACAATCCATTTAATATTTTAACACAAACAAATTCAGCCTAACAAATTGAGACCAGTATATGCCTTGTGCTTCAACTACTCGTCCTGGTAAGACAGTCCACATGTGCTATAGCACAAATTTTCTCAACCCTAACACTTTTTGCAGCCTCCTCCTACCAACAGATAAATATTAGCCCCCTCCTTTGTAGCCCAGTGTTCTCTGTCAGGAGTAGCAGTGATTCAACAAGTGCCAACACACACAAAAATGCACCTTATCACCAGGTCTTCAGTTGAACCAAGCCAAAAGCAACGCTGATGCCACAGGAACGCGTGCATCCCTCTAAACCATTACCACTGACAAGGTAGGTTCTCTCCAGGCTAAAGCAGGCATTAGAATTAACTTGCTCCCTCCCTCATGTGTAGTATCAGGGCATATACAGGTTACAGTATGCAAATTATGATCCTTGCTCAAGAGTCTTAAACTGAAAAAAAACCACAACAAAACTACATTCAATGTAGATTAGACTACAACTAGATTGTCATATGAGAGTTAAAACAAGCATTCCACTCCTTTACAACCATGTGTTACAGTTTTTGTGGGCTAGGAAGCACAATGCGTATCACAATAGCTGTGACACACTGAAAGAATTGATGTTCCACAATCATGATGTGCACCACTGATGCTCCACGTGTTGACCAGAAAAAACTACTTGGGGGACAATGCTTTTCCTTTTGTTTATTTTGCATTCCCAGCAAGAAGCTGAAATAGAGCTCAACCACACTCACACCAGGCTCTCAGGTTGAACGCTAACAAAAGGCTGCAGTGGCCTAACACCTTGCTGCTACTGCTCCCTGCCATTTCCCATCTCCCTCTTCCCCCACCCAGTTGTAGCCATGCAGTCCCACTCCCTGCCTTTTGTGCTGGCTCTGGCAGCCATCTGATCCCTCAGTGAGCCAGTTCAGCTCTCTAACCCAGCAGAAAAACTTGTTTCTGCTGAGCTTTCTCTCATTTTAAACAGGCTGACTTGGTTGACAGAGGGTCTGACAGGAGCATGCACACAGGAGAGAGACTGAGTGGCACCACCACTTTCAGAGGTGAATTAACTCAGCCCATCCTTGGGAACCTCACCCTGGCTTCACACCTCATTACATTCCCGCAAGTTCAGCCAAAATAGATATTGGTGCTTAAGCATATGAAACAAATCTGATGCCCACACACAGTAACAAATAAAAGCTAAGCATATACTGACAGGTTACAGCTACACACATAACCCCTCTGCACAATTAGGTGAAAATTAGAAGGTAAGAGGTTGTTAAATGAAAAAAAAGCCCCACATTTTACTTATAATAGTTCTTATTTCTAATTATATTGTCTCTAGCATCTGAACAACACATTTAATAACATTCTTTCGGGGGGGGAGGGTGGAAACCAAACCAAAAAAGAACCACAAAAAAAGCTTTCTACAGAAGTTAAAGACTACCCCTTGAAAAACACTGGCCACATCAGAAATTATAACAGCAAGCTGTTTCTGTACAAAGACTTTTACATGTAAACAATTCAGTCACATTGCAAAAGCATCATTTTTCTTTTATAAATATGCACACAAATTATTCATATTCTTACATAACAGCCAGCTCAATGCATTCACATCACAGCCTGCCAAGATGGCTCACTTTGTAGAAGTTAGAGAACAAAAGAGAACAACAGTACATAATTGCTTTACAAATGGCTTTATAGAGTAATTATATCACTAGGCCTGAGTGGTTCCAGCTTCCAAGTGTTTTGCCACTAATCTTTTGAATACATTTTTGTTAGCAACTAAGTGGATATCACTGGGAAAAAACTTGCATAGTGGAGAGCACGTGACTTTACTCCAGTTCCGCGCAGTTTATTGAAAAGGGGCAATTTTCCTACCCCCACTGCCCTTGAGATAACCCAAGGAGGAACACCTGGTGGCCACTGCTGTATACCAGCTTCATAGGAGCTATGCTCCCAAAGCTCTACACCTTGAATTTTGTCTGCCTCGTTGCAGTCATTTCTGGGCAGAGGAGTCCCTAACATCTGCCTGCCCACCAAGACTGAGATCGGTCTCAGAAGGTCAATAGGACACAGGGACCAAAACCTCTTTGCAGATCTGGATGTACTCTAGGTCCAGCAGTGACAGCTTACATAGACTCTGCAGTCATGCCTGCAAGAAGGCATGCCCGCATCTCCCTGCATGTTTGGTTCCCCCTTTCACTTAGACTCTGGGTAAGATCATCTGCAACTGTGTTAGCACATACCAGAGGTTATAATAAACACATCTACAGCTACTGTGACCATCTGGTACCTGCTAGTCAACTACAACACACAGTAAAACACATCTGATCAGCCAAGGAGAGCAGATATGAAATCAGTTCAACACCTGCTCCCTCTTAAAACATTTACTTCTACAAGACCATTTTTTCCCCAACACTACTAGCTATAAAGCAACACTTTGACGTGACTTATTTCTGTTTCTCAGTACCCTTGTCCTTCTTCCAAATATTATCTTTCCAACTTGATATTTTGAATAAAAGTCCCATTTAGCTTGCTGGGACAGACCTAGAGCTGCTAGAGCTACTTCTGACTTACAATACCCTCTAGTTTCCTTTGCTTCTGTTTCCTCCCACACATGGAACCCCTTAGCTAATATCTCTGTACAGGTTACCTTTTTTCACAGCATATAGGCAGGGCAAGAATAAACACCTTATTATTAAAGTAATGTAGGTGCTGTTACCATGTACAGTTACATAGGCTAGTCATGCCAGCACCGAAAGCAAGAAGCTCAAATTCCCTTGTAACTATTCAGTGCATAGGCAAGAACATCTTCAGATTCCAGTTCTATCTCCTGAAGCCATCTTTGCCAGAGATTGAAGTTACTACCTTATTTCAACATAAGAATCATATTAATCATGTGCAGCTCACCATGACATAACAGCCAAATTTAATAATAAGCTGCATTTTATAATTATAATCTATACTCTGCTCAGGAATTGTTTGCTTTAAAAAGAAGAGAGCAATCATCATGTGCGTACAAATAATTTCTGGAGTGAATACAGATATCACAGAACCACAGAACAGTCAAGGGTGGAAGGGACCATCTAGTCCCATGCCCTGCCCAAGGAGGGTCTGTAGAACAGGTTGCCCAGGACCCTGTCCAGTCAGGCTTTGACTACCTCCAAGGTATCCTTGTCTCTGTTGCACCAGGGAGCTCAGAACTGGACACAGCACTCTCACCAGCACTGCGCAGACAGGAAGGATCATCTTCCTCAACTTGCCAGCTACACTGTCCAGGACACAGTGGCCACCTTTGGTGGCTCATGCTCAACTTTTGGTCCACAAGGACTCCTAAGGCCTTTTCTGCCAAGCTGTTTTCCTGCCCATCAGCCCTCAGTCTATATGATACATGGGGTTGTCTCTTCCCAGTTTCAGGACTTTGCACTTCCCTTCTGAACTTCACGAGGTTCCCATTGGCCCATTTCTCCAGTTTGTCAACATCTCTCTCAATGGCAATGCAATCATGTGGTGGATCAACCATTCCTCCCAGTTTTACATGTTCTACAGACTTGCTGAGGGCGCACTTTGTCCCATCATCTACATCACTCATGAAGATGTTAAAACAGCATTGCCCCAGTATCATGTGACCCTGTTTCCACCTCTTGTGTACTTTTTATGTTTGACTTTGGTCAGGAGCTCTATGTTCATCCATGCAGGCCTCCTATCACCTGTGCTCAATTTCCTGCTCATCCAGTTGGCCCACTCTTGAGCTTGGAGGATATAATCCTTGAAAAATAACGAAGAAGGTCCACAAACAGGCCAAAGCCTGCTCTCCTGAAGCCCACGTTTGCAATCCTACTATTTGCTTTGTTTCTTTTCCTCAGGATCCTGAGCTCCACTATCTCAAGCTTGCTGTCTCCAAGGATACCTCCCAAACTCACATGCCCAACCAGTTCTTCCTTGTTTGTAAGCACAAGGTCCAGCAGAGCATGCCCCCTTGTCAGGTCCTTGATCAACTTTGTCAGGAATTTTTCAACAGCGCACTTCAGAAACCACCCTGATTGTTTGTGCCCTGCTGGGTTGCCCTTCCAGCAGATATTGGGGTGGTTAAAGTTCCCTGTGAGGACCAGGGCCTGCAAACACGAAGCTTCTTCCAGTTGTCTGAAGAAGGTCTGACCTACTACTTCTTCCTCATCAGGCAATCCACATCAGACACCCACCACAATACTGCCTGTGTTGTCCACCTGCTGATTTTGACCTGCAAGCTCTCTATTGGCTCATTGTCCACCTCAAGGCAGAGCTCCATACAGTCCTGCTGCTCTCTCAAATAAAGGGCAACTCTTTCTCACAGGCCCCAGCCTGACCTTCCTAAAAGGCTTGTATCATGCATTACAGGAGTCCAGTTGTGTTAATATCTTAGTACATCTCTGTGAACCCGATAAGGCTACAGACCTAATTCCCAGAAGTCAGTCATGCTGTCCTTCCAGCAATTCTTTATTTGTCCAAGTCATTTTTACAGCAATTAAATAAGACCCCTGGGGTACATCTCCCTCAATCACTTCAATCACAGGCAGAAAATGCCTCACATGCACTGCTTAATACAGCTTGTACCTGACAGGTATGAACAGAGCCATTATATTGTCACATTCAATCCTCTAAAGCCAGTAATGCAGCACAACACGAGCGACAGCGTCAGAGGCTTAGTAAGGTACAGGGCATGAAGCACAGCAAGATTATGGTGGGGGAAGAAAAACACCAAACATTTTTAGGACAGATGAGCAGAGTCAGTGTTGGCACAGGTCCAGACAGCAATCTTCAGAAATGCAGGTCAAGCACTCCACTCTGGTTAGAGACCTAACTAGGATTTCATTTCAGCAAATTTGACTGTTTTGCACACAAGATATTTTCACCATGCCGTTATTAAGACACCCGGAAAATTTCTAGCATTGTAGTTGGTTCCCCCTCACACTGACAAGACAAGCAGGAACTGTATTATCTCTGGCTTTGCTATCAGAACAGGAGTTATCATGTTACCCTGAACGTGTACATCCCTTGGTGTTTATCCAGAAGGAATGGAACCATACGAAAGCTAAGAAATAACTTACTTGGTAATTACAATTAATAGCATTTACCTCTTACTGAGAGCTTTACATTTCTTAAATGTTTTCCAAACACTAATTAATTAGTAAAGCAGGGGGGAAAATGTCATTGCATTATGTAGAAAAACAAGTATGCTGTGATATACTAATTAATGTGTATGTATCACTGTCTTACATTCACTGTTACCTGAGCCTTTCCATGCATATAGCCAGGGTGGTACGTGTGGTTTAAGATTGTTCTCAGCTGCAGACAGCACTTCTAGATATTTTTTTTTTTTGTAGTCCACTTTTTTCAACCTAAGTTGCCAAATACAAATTATTCTACAATATGAACAGCAAGCTAAAAGCCAAGCTTGTTTTTAAGATAGACTTTGACAAATACAGAGCCCCAGGAAGCTTCATTCTAAATTTACCAGAGTGTAACATATCACAATAGTAAAAAAAATTCACAAAGCTTTCAAAACAATGAAGCATGACATAGCTCTTTCCACCTCAAAACACTATACCACAAATGAAGGACAAAATTTGCACTGCATAATCGCTATTTCCAAAAGCAGAAACACATAGTTAGAGTTTAAAAAAAAGTTACGCAAACAAATGCCTTGGAATGAAGAAAGGCTGAAAATCCTAGCAATCATTAAAAGTAGTGAAACTAATATTAATACTTTTCATCAAACTGTCATTGTTCTCTGACAGCATAACAGAAAAAGGAAATTTAATTATCAGCTCACAAGTGAAAATTTCATGGAAGACTGCTTATTTCAGACCCAAAAAAAAAAAAAAAAAAAAAAAAAAAAGACCCATTCTTAGTGAAACAACCTGAAGAGGACAACTTTTAGCATTCCCCATCATTATTAAGCATATTTTTAATACTTTGGAAGTCATACCTCTTCCAAACACATCTCAACATTTTTCAAATCTCCTCACCACAGACTTCTCAACAACGTGGAAGCTCTGAAACAAAAACACAGTTAGCATTTTGCTTGTTATCACTGTCTGAACTCCAATGCGATGGTTACTTTATACACACACTTTCCTAGTGCATCAGGACAGAACCAGGGACACTTGCTATCCTTCCTTCCACCCAAAGTCTTCGTCTTTGCCCTTGGGAATCCTTTGAAAAAAAATTGTTTCCAAGCTTAATATCAGGGTATGGTTTGCTTTTGTAACTGTCATTTTACTATAGATGCTGAATTTGAAAATCCAATTAAAAATCCAATACTTCAAGCTTGGTCTCATTAGTTTTCATCCTGCTTGACAATCTGAGGAAAATGAAACCCTAAACTATCATTTAAAGACAGAAAGAAAAAGAACTGGTTTAATTTAAGGAACTCACTTTAGAGGAGGACAGTTGTGTCTGACTCATATTTTTAAGGACTTCAGGTGCTAAGCATTTCAATGCCCTATTTTCTATAGGTCTGTCCAAGCCTGAACTCCAATTTTACCCTTTTGCTCATTTCGTAAGAAAAAGTTTTGGCAAAACTGACAAGCAATGGCTACTTCTGCTCCATTTAACCTGAGGAGGCAGACTTACAATGCCATGACAATATTAGGAACCACTAGATTAATTCCCTGACTCACAAGATTCTTAGGGAAGTAATCACATGGATCTTAAAAATACTTAAAGCTTAGCTGAAATAGAAAGCTTTTAATGTTTTGAGATATTTAAATAAAGCTGCAAAAAGTAATAGGGAGAGAGGTGCTGCAACTTCTGAAGGATTCTCTACATCTTCTGGTGACTACCTTCCTTCACAAATCTTGCTCTACATTCTCTGTTTGCCAACAACTTGAGGATGGCAGCATCTCCCATTTCAGATGCATGTGAGGATGAAGTGCAAAGTAATCAGATATTGGAGCGAGGAGGAACACGAGTACCCAAGACATCATAAAAGTATACTTGCTCAGCAGAGCACCTAAACCAAAATGGGCTGCTGCTTATGAACAGGCACAGAATATCTGTCTTGATCTCTAAATGGATGCATTATGATTAAAACACTGGCCTCTACTGAGCCCTCTAGGAGCACACACATAGCACAGCAGCACTCAACCCCATTCAGATGAAAGAGCACATAGCTTGCTGCCATCAAGGCCTGCACTTCAGCCACAGCTGGGAGACATTCTCAGCCCAAGTCCACTTCTGTCTTTTTATAACTGAGTGTCAGAGAAGCCCAAATCACTCACTGCCCCTCAGTCCTCTCCTCAGCTGTCTCAGGGGCCTGGTGCTTAAGTTAACGGTGACACAGTTGAACAAGGGCATGCTTGAAGCAGTTTGCATTAGCAACAGGACACTGAACTCCCATCCAACTCTACCTAAAGGTCAGCAGTGTCAAAAGATTAGGAGGTCACTAAAAAGCAGAGTGCTATAGCTTCCAATAGCGAGAGCATAAATCAGATCATCATTTAGCACCAGAAATACTTGAATGAGGGCGGCAATAGCATCTATTTCCGCATAGTGTTATTCACCCATCACAGCAAGGCTCCAGATCACCAACTGCTGAATCTGCCAGGGCATATCCAGGAAAGGACCACTCATACAGCTGCTGCATTTCTTGTATTTTTTCCCCAAGCATCTGCTGCTTACCACTCCTAAAAAGATCCTGGGACATCTCTCTAACCTAACACAGGTACTTGACTTGCATGTTCTAACCCAGATCCAAGACAAGAGGGCTATTCAGTTTCTTCATAAGGTTATCAAGCGCAAGGATTAAGGGCAAATTAGACAAACCAAACCCAATACTTCTATTCTGCCTCATAAAAAAAAAAATCTCTTTACACATGATCCAACAAAAATGGCACTTTAAGCTGTTTCACAAAGGAAACTCTCATAAAATCTCTCTTTCAATATCTTGTCAAAATCAGCATGCTCTGTGACTAGATGACTGTCAGGGTGATCTATAGCCCCTAGCTAGCACTGTAATATAAGCTAAATTGCCTGAGTCACAAGCAATGATAGAGTCATTCTACAGGAAATTGGAAATCAATTCTTGTCATCACTGTACATAACTCCTTTATCAGAGTTCCAGTTCACCAGTGTAATGCAAGGGAAAGAAGCTGGGACCTGACAATCATGACAAGTCAAACAGACACACACACACAAGTGCAAGAAGTTCTGTTTCTGGAGTAGTGCTTTGTATATGGTAGGTGATAGGTGTAAGCAGCCTGACTGGGTAAAATAGTGAAGGTTAATGGTGGTCACACACCAGGAAGCAGAAAAACCTGTACGTGTGTTACATTAGGAGGATGTTCATACCTAGGGTTTGAGCCTGAAAATGGAGGCCATAGGCAGTAGAGTGTTCTTTGCACAGCGAGTCCTGGAAGAAAGAGAGGGACAACCTTTTGCTAAACCTCACACTGCAAGTCTTTCAGACTGGTACTGGGAGGTTCCTTCATAACGGTGATCAAGGTGTTTCAGAAACCGGGGCAGCAATATCAACATTGGCAAACTTATTCACAAGTTTTGCCATCTGCAACACCTTTGGTAAGGACTCAGTTGTTGGAATCAAGTGGTTAATTCAGCTTTTGTTATCAAGAGGGAGATTTTAAAACTAAGGGAGGAAGCAATAGCTTGAATCTAACAGTCAAGAGGAGAAAAAAAAAAAAAAAAAAGAATCCAACATGATGTTATTCTTAGACCATGCAGTCACCTTTCTAGCAATGATGTTATTCTGCATATATGCTCTCGTATGCCTCATTTTACCTACACACCGTTTAAACTCATTCAAATGAAGTACTAACATTGCATGTGTTTTGAAACAAACTATAAAAATTCTCTGTGAAACAAACCAAAACATTTTCTATTTCCACTTCCTAAACTGTCCTGCAAAAAAGCAAACTCATCTAGCTTCCAAATATATACAACAAAACCAGAGCTTTATTATTATTATTATTATTTTACAGAGACTGACTTCCAACTACTTAACACTGAAAATCCAGGATGCAGGAATATGATCATCATGTTTCTCATTTTAATGCAAAAGTCCTGACCTAAAATAAGGACTCCTTTCAAAGTACAAATTCAAATAGAATCTAATACAAAGTGTTCTCTGTAAGTGTCAGAAAATTTTCTTTCTTACTCTGACCTATTTGGGAGAAAGTAGTTTCTTCATATAACAAACGTTTATTATCAGACAAACATTAAGCTTTCCACGAGAGCTAATGAGCAGCACCCTTCTATTAAGCAGAGCACAAACCGTGAAGCAAACAACCCGACCACACCAGCAAGCGACCCACCCATCTGCCACAATAACCCACATAGCCTGGAATGCGCTATGAACAGTGGCTCTGAAAGCTCTGGTTCAACACTGGCTGCAATGATGTCTGGCATTAATTGAGCAAGTGCAGAGCCAACGGGCTATCAGAAAACAACTGAGAAACTAAATGTCATCATCTTGTGTTAATTAGCTGAATTTAGTTTACATAAGCCACTGATCTTTTTATCCTTACAGCCCTACAATCCTAAGTATGTTATTGTTTATATTCTTGTAACAATGTCCAGACAAAAACTCATTCATAATCAACTTTTGAAGTGTATGAATACTTTTCAGCTCTTCTGCTCCACTATTGAGAAATATGGTTGTTCCAGGCTCATTTTTATATTTTACGTAGAGAGCAGTTAGGAAATGAATGCATGTTTTGTGGTAGAATAGTTGCAAAATGTAAATAATTTTGAAGAAAAATAAAGTTTTTTTTTCTTTTTCATTAAAAGCAAGTGAGCTGAAATCCACAATATCCCAGAAAGATTTGAATCCCAGTTTTGAACCCATGAAGCATAGGAAAGGGGCTTTTAATTAAGGCATGCTGAATGAGAAAGGCATGAAAGCATAACATTTAATTTGCAGCATATAGTTGCACAATGTGTATTCCTTGGTGGCAAAGCCAGCACAAGGAATTCCTGCTCCACTACACCTCTCCCTTCTTGTCCCCATTCAAATGCTGCAGTTTTCTGCTCTTCCCTTCAGTTGTGCTGATAGAACTGCATGTTGTGATACAAGTTCATCACAGCAGTGATCTGGGATATCATTTGCTATCGCTGCAACAGTATTGGAATTCTTTCCTTTGCTTACAGTACAGCCCCATAAACATCCCACTGTGAAGGTGGCAAACACTCACCTGGAAATAGGAGTGACTTGATATGCATGAAACATAACTCAGTGGTCAGTGTCCATAACACACCATTGCACTAATATTGTCCCAGTTCATTATGGGCCAGCACATGGTCCTAACAAATTAATCCATATGATGCAGCCTGTTCTTAACCAGCACTGCACTTGTCACTGGCTTCCTAAAGTTCACATATGAATACACTGGCTTTGAAAGGGCCAAGACAAAAGTTGACTCTGATCCATTACACCAGGGTGACACTCTCAGATTAGGAAACGTGGGTTGTCATCTTGTCTGATGGGTCACACCTTTCTTTTGACAGTCTCTGAGTCAGTCTGGAAGTTTCAAAAAAGATTTCAACTATCACAGAAAGATGTGCAATGTTCATGCCACTGAGGAGGAGTAGCCAGCTCAAACTAGAGACTTTTATGCCAGCAGACATTTCATTCTTGTCCTGCACTCTTACACACATAGAAAGAACATCCTTAGCTACCAAAAAGCACCAAGGCTAAAGAATCAGTAAGTGGCAACAACCACAAATGGATTCTGGAAAACCTGCAGAGGTCCATAAAGAATGAAAAATTAGATGCCAACAGTACAAGTAGACAGAACTGCAATGTTGTAAGCACCATTACTTACACTGAGTACCGTATTTGCAGAGTCCTTCAAAGTTCATATCACCCTGCAGCATAAAGTCCACCTAGCGTGAATCCATAACAGGGAGCCATCCGTGTATAAGCCAGTTGTACTGACTCAACTGAGAATCCAGACAGATTAGCCTCTACCCACTGAGCAAATGTACAGGTTCCACCAGCCAGCAGTTGCAAGCTTATAACCATCTTGCAACAAGATAAAGGCAGAACAGTAATGCTTGCTAGTGTGTATGATGCACACAGACGGAAGGTATGAAGTGATCCAAAAAAGCCTAACAGGCCAGAAACAGCTTAAACAATAGGGGGTTACTGCTTATGAAAAACTAACTGAAAAAGAAGCCAGTGGTGTTAACTGTATTAAATTCTGTATCCAATCCTCTTCCCCTCTCCAGACTGAGGCTTACTTTACAGTATCAGTTAAAGAACCCAGGAGTGAACTATGCCCAGCAAAAGTTTTGCAGGTCATGAATCTTCTCCATAACTGCCATCATAACCATGGGAAAATATTTTATAGCTGCAATAATCCCCTTTAAAGAAGATTATCAAAGTTAACAGCCATGATTGAACAGTAACTGGTCCCAGCTTTGTTTCAGTCCTTAATTTAGGCACTTTGTTAACTGCTACGTATTGCTGAAGCACAGTGAATTTTGCTTGGTAAATCATTTTAAAGAGTGTTTCTCCATATATTAAAAGGCCTCAAAGAGAGGTTAGGAAAACCAATAAACTTAAAAGTACGGAAAGCTACAGACACAGAGAAATCTTTTATCAATGCACAGCATTGTAGTGAGACACATCCTGACATGAAAAAGTAATTTGCATGTTTACTGATGCATTGTGGATATTTGTTCAAAGCCTTTAACATAAGCTGTTAGTTACGCAGCACTGATTCATTTAAGTTCTGATGATTTCTCAAAGTTTTAATTAGTTCTGAGAAAATGTTTTATGTAGAAGTCACAAGTCACAGTGAAGCAGACCTTCCCCTCCCTTCTTCCTGCGGTTCAAAACCTCATGGGAAAAGTCCTGCCTATTAGACTTGGACAGAAAATGATAACACTCCTTAAACAGAAAGCTGCAGCACTTCCCTGGCTGCCACACAGCACCCTGTGGTTTTTAGCACCCTAAGTACTTTACAAAGACAGCCCATTTATCCTCATTTTACAGATGAATCCAAGCCACAATCAAGGTGAAGGAAAAAAAAAAAAAAAAAAAAAAGCTTGGCAGCAAAGGTTTTCTGAAGATCAGAGCAGCATGGCTGTGGCAGTATGAAGTCTGGCAAGATGAGCAGGGGGGTTTGCAAGGCCACTGCTCAAACCTGCGCCCCGCATTTCCATCAGCGTGGGATCCCTGCCAGGCAGAAGCAAAGCAGCTCACATTGATCCACACACGTTGGTACTAACACCTCTAGAACAGGGGGTTTGCTGCCTGCCTCCATCTCTGTGCCTCCTGCTCAGAACATTGCACACTAATTCTGTGTTCAGTCCTGTGGGATGACAAAGAAAACCCCAGTCTACTGAAGTGGTCAATTTTCTCTAAAGTTCTACAGTACAGAATCAAGGCTTTAGCTTCCTATTTTCTTGCCATCTCACTGCCTTCATTCCAGTGAAGTTCTGTGGATGATGTTGAAAGGTGGCTTCGGCATATGTAATTTACTGAGACAGACTTTCCGCAAGCTTCAGTGTGTTAGTCATTTTCTTATTCCCTTATTTTACAGAATAAAGTAATTGGAGTGCATTCTTATGGCAGTTCAAAAGTAAGACAACTTTTCTGAAAATTGCTCCTACCAGATGAATTAAATAGAGCAAACCACTCTCAAAATGTCTAAAAGCCTAATAAGTGCACTTCATACATATGCTTTTGTAATCTACAAGATCTCTGACACTTCAGTAACATCTAATTCTTGTTTCTTTACTTGCTTTTGTACTTCCAGTTTCCACTTCCAGATTGTGTTTAACACTAGACTAGCAGAAGGGAGGAAAATAGCTCATGTCTTGTTGTCTGTAGCCTGGTGAGAGGGAAACACAGGATCATCTGGCAAGAATTGCAATTCTGCAAGAATTACATCAAAACAACTGAAATACTGTAAATCTGTATGAGCAAGCACCCACATTTTCAGATGCTTATCCAAGCTAAACTAAACCTCAGTTTTCTGCCATTAGTGTTAAAGATGATTGTTATAATAATTCATGCATTTTCACAGCTTGGATTCTTAGTGATGCTAAAAAGCTCTGAACAGACGAAGAGTATATCCCATGACAGACAGAAAAAGTAAATTAAAGGCTGCTTTAATAAGTGTCCTTAAATTTTTTTTTTGTCTGAAAATGTGTATCTTATGTCAGCCACAGCAGCAATTATTTACAAAGAATGTGCAAACTAGCTGCATCACTAAATGATCCTGTGTGCTGAGGACACCAATACAAGACAGAACTCCTCCTTCACCCTCTTTTCCCACCCCAATGCAAAGTTTCTTTAGTTTTTCTTGGATCTGTCCTGAAATGTCTTATTGCCTGCTACTGTGAGATAGTTATTAATAACACAATTCTGGTTTTATTTAAATCACCTGCCCTATACTTTAATAGGTGATTCTTGGATACTGCATTTCAAATCAAATATAGATTAGACCAGGCACTTCTCTCGTCCCATTTACTGTTATTAACATATAATATACTATTTTCTTTATTTACCAATTCTTACATACCACAACAGTGGCATACTTCTTTTGTACGGTGATTTCAAGCATACCATTTAAATGGTGTCTTTTTTCCCCAGTAAGTGACATAAACTTAATTCAAATTGCAACGTGTAGAAAAATCACAGTGTGACCATGGGGATTAGTCTGTCTAAGAATAATCACATCAGTTCAGTCCTTGTCATGTTACCATTTAGGAACCTGGCATCCCTCAGTCTAGAAGACAACACTGAAGTTCTCGTAGCCTGTTACATCCAAGTTACACGAGCATGACTATGCAGACATCTCTTAGCAGGCATCAGCTGTTGGTTCAAAAGTTTTCTGTGGATTTTAACCTCAAACCAAATTCTTTCCCCACATTTCCATCACCAGGAAATCATTGCTATGATGTCCATAGGTCTATACAATGGTGATATTATTAAACGTACTGCTACTACATTCCTTAAAGATTATGTTAAGCATTACTGGTTTATCCTTTAGGCCTATTCAGATGATTGCTGACAGACTAATTATCATACCTGTTATTCCCAGGGCTCCAGCAACCGCAATGAATTCCAACTTTGAGGGATGTTTCTGCTTGTGTTTCTGAAACTCTTCTGATTTCCACACAGATTCCACAGTCAATGTATGAAGGTGGCAGAGCAGGCCCTCTACGCGCTGGTACAGTGACACTTGTAAAATCATCCTTAGCAAATACTGTTTTACTTGCAAAGCACTTGCAATAGAACATATATATTTAATCTTAAAGATAGATCACTTATAATCTGGACTTGATATTTCTTACAGTCCTGCTACTTTTTGGCTAAATCTAGGCAAACAGCCTGCTTTTGTGGTTTTGTTTGCTAATTTGCATGTGCACTCTCAGTGGCATCCTATCCATCTCTTTTTCAATAAACCAAGCAACCAAAATAGTGAAAATCCTAAATCAAAGGGATGATAGATCTCATCAGTTTGAAAGAAAACCAGAGAAAACTCCAAGCAATGCTTCTTTGGTACCATAAGCCACCCAAAATTTCACCCAGCTACATTGTAAGTGAGGAAAACCTACCTGAAAGAAGCATCTTTCATCCAAGCCCTGAACTCATTAAGACTGATAACAAACACACTCCAACAGCAAGGTTATTTGATGAGCTGATAAACCAAGAAGCTAAGCATTCATCAGTCATCCTCTTGGCAGCCTTCCCCCCCCCCCCCCCCCCAGCCATCATAAAGAAAACCTAACTGGACAAAACCATTTGATGGCATACGTATTTGAGACATACTAGCACTGTAACAGTTAAGAGAACAAACTTCATTCTGCAACAGTTAAATTACAACCTTCTTGACAATTCCTTGGATACTAGTTGATTCTCTACAGTCCACTTGGGTTGAGATATTTCAAACAAGCACTGACTGCTTACAGATAAACCCCTAAAGACAGTTAAAGGAATTCACTAGGGATGCAAAAGGCTTAGCTGGGAAATTTAAGTTACCGCTGAGATACTAAAGTACAGTATACAAGGAGCCTACAATATCCTTAATTATCTATGTTCCTCTATCATTGCTCTGTGCTCAAGAATCACACCAGAAAAATGGTGAAAAAGTCGCACATGTAACTGAGCATCACCTGCCTGCACTATCAAATAAAAACAATTATTTAGGACCTTACTCTGCTTATGCAGCTTTTCAAATTGCTCTGCTAAAAGCAACATAATGGCAATTACTGAATGCCATCACAGGGCTCAAACTGCTAAAGAAAATATTATCTACTACAACATAGTGACATATGATGGTAGTTAAACCATTCACATTTACCAACTAGAAACACATAGATGGTCAATTGTTGAAGTCTGCCTGTCACTCAGGATCTTAGGAACAAAGGCTAAGGAGTTCCCACTGAAAAAAATCCAGGAGGCTTGTGTTCCTAATTACCTTGGATACTTTTGATTATCAAGCCTTAGTAGGAACTGTGTTGCCTGGTGATGCTTCAGAAAAAAAGTACCATGACATCTTCCAATGCTTCTACACACACTCTTTGACATCACATGTTGCATCCCATTGCCATACAACAACCATCTTCTGATGATTATTTACTTCCATGGTACTTAACATGTGACTTGGATACAACACGCTGAGGTTTGCAGACACCAAATTAAGAGTACCAAAGGGTTTTTACAGGACACTTTCCCACTCCATATACTGGAGCTGATTGTATGCGTACACCACAGTAGTACAGAGCATTCAAAAGGTTAAGATTATCCCAAATTCCCCCTAAGAACTGATGCTGCAGCTCCAGCCATTCTTCACTGTGGGTCTCGCTCTGTAGAGCAGGAAGCAGTTTTCTTTCCACATCGCTGCAAGTCATGGCCAGGAGTCCCAAGTGACATAGCACTGCAGGGCTAACATTGCTGATGTATCTAGCTAGAATGAAAGCTCAATAATAGCCACGTCAAAAAATTTATTTACTACAGTGGGGAGAATTTTTGTGAAACAACAGCACCATCATCTGGTAAAATGCCTGCACTGCTTTTTGCCCTTATCACCAGGTTATTTTGAGCATCAACATTTTAATATTTATCTCGGCATCTCACAGGGTTTTACATTATAATATAGCACATTTCATGTAATTATATTTAGAATGAAAAAAAGTAATTTTCTCAATATTCTTTTTACCATTTTACCACTGTTTTCCCTATCTTTCTAGTGCCAGTTCCATTAATTCTTCCTTTTCTGCCAGTCTCACAGGAGAGGATTTTGAGAAGCAATAGATCTTCAAGGGAGTTCTGGAAAAATCCCTCATCCAGAAAAATACAAATAAATCCCTAACCAGCTTTGCTAGTACAGTGAGAAAGATAAGTATAAATCCAACTATGGCTCAAATTCAGGCTTTTTACAACCTAAAAATCCTATTGGAAGACTGATGGTTGCTTTACTGCATGTTACCTGTACTATTATTTTAAAATATTTCTTAACTGTTAAATTAGAGAGACATTCCTGCCCAGTGAAGGTTTAACTCTGCCTCCCTTGCAATCAAGTAGGATGCAATGACTCCATCTACTACCTCGCTCTCCGAGGCACCCGCTATGGGAGGACAGCAGAACAGAGCTCTTGTCAAAGAGGAGAGAACTGAAAGCAGACATTCTTTGCTGGAAGCTGGGAAATCAGATGATAAAACCCCTCAAGTCCCCTTTTCCTGAGCACCCTGAGGGGCAGGAAACAGCACTCTACTTACAGCTTCTACTGCTTGACCTGCCACCCCAGCTCCTCTTTCCCATGCAAACACACACTGTTCACATCTGTATCATGGGACAGAGAAACAACCAGAGAATTTTCTCAGCCTGCACTAACAGAGCTCAGAAGAACTACTACAACCCCACCCCTCCTATCCTCAGCTTTAGCATACCATGCACGCACAATGTGTTCATTGTACTTACACTGGCATTTAAGCGCTAACCTAGGCCAGCAGCTCATTGCACCAGGCCTGGTGCACACAGTTACTGGTAATCAGTCACTCCCCTTTACAGTTTAGAACCCAAACAGACAAAACAGGGAGACACACACACCTGCACAGCCAGCATGTCCCAGGTCTTCCACATGCAAAGGCTACCTCCTGCCTCCATTCATGATATCTACCAGGCTGCTGAACTTCGGTCCTCTGAGCCAGCCTCTCCCAGCACCGAGGCACACAATGTTCTAGATGGATCGAGTATTCCAGATCACCACCAGCTTAATGACCTCCTAACAACACTGTATTGAGAATACACCTACCCTGCTGTCCCCTTATGATTCACGTACAGCACTAGGGCCCAAAACGGACACAAGTGAAACAGGACCACCAACAGCACTAAGTCCCACTACTATCAAAGACAGCCATATAACACAACCTCTTGAAACTACACAAACTGAGAGTCATCCAAAGGATCTAGATATAAGTACCACTTAAGTTACACTTACTAGCTACTAAACAGGTATTACTTTTAACAAGGCAAAATACAGTTTCAGTGGTGAACAATAGCAGGATTCAGATTTTAGAACATCCTTGTAAACCATTAAAAAAAAAAATCAAACTATTCACATTTTCAAGAGTTCACCAATGGCCTTTATTTTAAACTGCAACTCCACCTGGATAGCTCCATTATCTAAAAAAAGCATATGAAGTAAACTATAAGTCTTCCATACTCATGAATTCTGTTGCCCCACCACCACCACTCCCCCTAAAAGTTAGGTTAAGCAATACCTGAGCGTTGCATGCTACTGCTTGAAAGAGGGGGATACACAGAGCCAGCACTATACAGAGCTGGAAACAACATGAGGGGAAGTAATTTTTATGCCTGTGAGATAGGTTAGAAGTAGTCTTGCCTTTCAGTTGTCCAGCAGACCATAAGCAATTGAACAACTTGCAATACAACAAATCCAAACCACACAGTAGGCTTTTGGTATCTGTCTGGGACACATTTGAAATATCAGATCATCCTAGTTCATGTCTGCTTCTAAATGCCTGATGAGGATTTTAATCTATTCAAACTTCTTTTGCTTTCCTTATTTGACATGCTACCAGACCTCCTGCAGAGCAGGGGACATAGCACAATACACCTCGTGGTACTGAATCGCTGGAGAACTCAACCCAGGCATCAGAGTTTGATGGGCCTTAATCACAGAGGACTCGACCGATGAGCAGGGGCTGCATAGCTTTGAGTGGCTAATGAAGTTGCAGTGGGGCATTTACCAAGTGATTTTAGAAAGTAACCATCATTGATTTCCTTGCTGCTAAATGCAGCACTTAAATGACAAATTCAGAAGTGGCTCAGATACCTGGTCCCTGGGAAGCAGGGAGGTGCCAAGGACAGTAACCTTGTCAGTCACTGCAAGCACTGCAGCTTCTGTTTTCCATCCAGCTGTTGCCTCCAGCTGGATTTAAGGACCATTTCAATGAAGCAAAGCAAGGATTTGGGTATGTGTCTCCCATTCTGGAGGAGTGCTCTGACTACCAGGCTTTTGGACTATTACAGGGGTGCATCTCTCTCATGTTTAGAAGACTCACTAGGAACACCCCTCAAAAATTTTAACAAAGCCAATATGCTTCAAGAAAATGTTTTTCTCATTTTAAGACACCAGCATTTTCTAATGTAAAAAAAAAAAAAAGTCACTGAAAAGTTCACAACCAGCTCCAATTATTATCCTAAATTATTATCCTATTCCTCTGGGCACCTTGGGGGAAAGTCATTTCATTGTATTGTGCAAGCATGTTCAAACAAACTTGCTCTACCCTTGCCTCTACTTGGCCGCTCTTGTTTTGCACAGTCTCCTCAGTCGGCCGCAGCTCCGTTCTCCCGTGGCAAAGAAACAAGAGAACTGGCTGTATTTGCGAACTGTGGGAGGTAACACACACTCCCCTGCCTCGGGAGACCAGGCTGCTCTTGGCAACTGAAGACAGTTTGCAGTTCCCCAGCCAGAGTAAGTGTTTGCAGCCATTTACAATCTCATTCCCTTTTCCCAAAGGGAGCAAGCTACAGAACTGTGTTTCCCCACAACTGCCACATGGTTCACAGTCTCTTTTGAACCCTTGCACAAGTGGGCCACAAAGGCCAGTCTGTGCAGCAGTTTTTCAGTATGGATTTCCGTTATTTCTGGTCTCACCTAAATTATGTCAAACTGTCTCAACTGAATTATGTCAAACAGTCACAAATGGGGCTGGTGGAAACAAACAATAGCCACACAGAAATCACACCCATACCAGACCCAGATCACAGGCTAAGGTTACAAAAGACAAATTGTTGCAGACCATTAGCTTAAAAGCTTGATGTTGCAAAATAATAAAGCCAGTTAAGCCCCTTGAGAGTAAACCCACTGATGGAGAAGACCGTAAAAATATAGTGCCGAAATTTAACAGCTGCATGCACGGGTATTTCAACAGATGAACGCTCTACAGTATCTCAAAGATTTGTTACTGCTAGTCAGTAACCAAAACACATTTAGTAATTGAACGCAGTTCGTAACACAGTTAGAAGCATGCACACAAGATGACTATGCTGGCACTGCACCACTCATTGTTTCAGGTCACAATTGACAAGACTCCACTGATGCAGATTAAATGCAGCTGCAAGACCCAAATGGACAAGATAGACAAAGTCCTGGGGAAAACAAACAGAAGAATGTGAAATTCAGCAGTCATATGTTATTCATGAAAGGCTATTTAGTGAACATTTCAACATGCGTCTTTGGTTATTAAAGGAAAAACGGAATGTACATCTAAGATTTAAATAAAAGTTCATAAAAAATAAAATGTGCAAAAGAGTTAGTTATCTGCACTAATGGCTACTAAGATATTGTCTCTATCAAGTGCTTGAATGAAGTAATAGCCACAGCCATGATACTTCGACAATAAATGAAGGATCACAGAAAACTTCTGGAGTTGCAGTGCTTCTCCTAGACAGATTTTGGAGTCTGCAGGCATTTATCTCAACTCACTAAAGCAAGTACAACTGTCTTTTGCTATATCAAAAACTGAAAAGCTGCCAGCAACACTTATGCATGCTACAGAAAACATTCTGCACAACTTCCATCTGGTATTCATCAATCTAACTGGATGTAAGGATGGCATATGTTAGTGTTCTCCCACAGCCTAGAGAAAGTAATCATCTTGCCCTCCTTGATGCAAACATCACATTTTTTTTTTGCATCAAACATTTTTATTTAGTAGTTTTTAACGTGCTACAAACACTTCTATCTGAGAGAAGGCTTTCTGGGCATTCCCACTAAAAGTACCACACCACTGGATGGTGTTATGTCTAGTTTTTCCAGAGCAGCAGTCTATCTACAAGCAAATCAAAGAATCAGGCTACAGAGAAAGTTCTGGGTCATTTGCACCACTGAAAGACATGTGGAACTGTTGCTTTGCCCACAGAGCATAAATCGCCCTCTGTCTGAACAAAAACCAAAATTCAAACACACTTTGTTTTCCATCATTAGTAACGTTAAATTTGCTGCAAGTCTTAGAACCACACAGACAAGCTAATTTTTTCCAAGATAAAGGCAATAAAATCCCAAGCAGATTTTTATTTCTCTTTGTTAACCAATATTTTCTACCATTACTGATAGCATAGACCTTCCAGCCAGCTTTGTTACAGAAGGAAACTAGCTGTGTCTGTGTGAAGTTAACTGCAGAGATGTGTGTATTTGCTAAAATATGGACTGAAGGTTGAAAGAATTAAGATGGTTGCATTTCTAAGTGCAAAGCAAGTGGATGAGCTAGCTGAACTCTTAAACAAACAAACAAACCCAAACAACCAAAACTAACAATAAAAACCCAAACACAAAACCCCACAAAAAACCGAACAACCAAACCAAACAGCCAGAAGGGTTCAAATTTCTGACTGATAAACCACTGCTAGGGAGACAGTGTGAAGTAAAGCCCAGTGAACTCATGGCAAGATTCCCTTCCACATAAACGGACACCAGATCAGGTTCCAGGCTCAGACCATGAGCACAGAGCCCGCTTTCTCAAGTTTCAGCTAGCAGATGTGTAGCAGAGCTCTCTCTGCCAAGGAGGCACAAGCTTGGGGTTTGGGGGTTGTTTTTTCTCATTTCTTATTGATTTTAAAACTATTGCTATTAAATAAATTAAACAACAACAACAAAAAAAACCCCAGACAATGTTGGAGGAATAGACAAAGGAATCCATCAACTATTAAAAAACAAAACCAGCAAAATACTTCTCAGTATTTTAGATTCTATTGAAAACAGTCTTTTTTTTTCCCCCCTCACAACTATTTTCTTTGAATCTGAAGTCCCAATCCTGCTCTCTGCATTCCATGGTATTAAACTCCTTGAAAATGAATGAGAAACACACAAACCCGAATAGCAAGCTGAGAGCAAAATTGTACCAACTACAGGGAAATATAATAAAGCTTTCAACATCACCAGCCAAGAACAATCCAATAAGAATGATTTCTAGTGCTTTGCATTTCACAAGGAAGAAGAATAATTTTTCGCCAGCATGGCCAGAAAGCATGGTGTGGAGGGGGCACCAGCACGGAAAACCTGATCCAGATAGTCTTTTCTGGCCTTTCCTGCTTTCCCAGAGTTAGAGATGTATTTATCACTGTGGGATATGCCTCAGACATTTAAACACAAATATTTGTTTTTGAGAAATATGGATTCTGCTGAGACACTAGACTGACAAGACAGAAACCAATTTATCTAAACGCATGCTTGCAGAGCACAAAGAAGCACTATACAGCAGGCACCTGAGCCAGCTCATTCTGCCTCCCGTTACAAGCTCTTCATTCCCCATATCACTCCTGTAGCCCTTCTCCCCCCATCCCAAATGTGAATTCATCTCTCTCAAATGGCAGCTCATAATTCTCCAACCACATTTTAGATAAGGTCCTACCAACACAATGGACAATAGTGTTATTGCGACTGATCTTTATCCAAGTTCTAATTAATATCAGGGAAAAATGTGAAGTATCAGGGTCTTTTTAATGGGCAATACAATTGTTTAACAGAAAGTTACGATAATGAAAGAGGAAAGTTGCAGTCAGCTCACTTGTCTGCAGTAGAGAGTCAGATTTTAAGGACATGAGAGAATATAAAGTCTTACCACTTAAAGTACGACACAGCTTCAGCAGTGTATTCCTGCAACAGACTGAGCATGACTATTTCTTTTAGAAATAAAGTAACTTAAACTTCACAGTGAAGGATTCCCCTTGTGCAGAGGGATGTCATTCTAAGGGTTAACTAATTTCTGTGATAAAATTTTATACAAAATTCATAGTTTCAATACAGCAAGTTTCAGATTACATGTCACTGAAAAACACAGGCCAATTATAACAAGATAACAGTGAAAGCCTTTTTAGGAGCAGAACCATGGCCACATTAATTACCATCACCAATACTTCCCTAGGAGGTTTTTTTGTGGTTTATGTTTTGTGATGGTGTTTGTTGTTTTTTAAACCAGCAAAATCTTCAACCATGACAAGCATCTTCAGAAAGCAGTTATCAAACTGCTGGCTCAGCACAAAGCAACGCCTCTGAGGGAAGAACACAACCATCTGCAGAGGTGGGGCTGCACTGCTCAAGTGCCCCCACCCACCAGCACCCAGGTGATGCAGTCCTTAGCTTACCACCTCTCTCAGGTCCCCAAGAAGTCTTCCTACACATTCTCCTTTTCTGCATTTTTAAAGACTTACATGCATATGAACTTGAGAGAAGCGGTTGAAAGGTAATTTTAATATAAAGGTGGGAGGCTTTTGTACATAGACATCATCTACAACTGACTTCTCTCATAATTCTGGGAGGAAATCTATACTGCCTGCATTTAGTTTTACCATATTAATGCTTTGGAACAGAAGAAACAATAGCTATTGATTTCAGTTAAAAAAAATGTTTTATAGCAGTATCATATTAATGATTCAGAGACTAATCATGTCTTATCGAGCTGGGAGCATCAGCAAGCCAAAAACAAAAAAAAATGGAAGATATGTCCTCAAGCTGCATATTTAGTCAATCTATTTAACATGTACTTTATTTTTACATCATAGCACTGTACCTGTTCAGTGGTATACTTTCTAGGAGCAATTAAGTCTTAATAACTTGACACCTTGCCATGACACTCTCCTGTTTTGCCATCTACGTTTTACATCAAGCAATATGAAAGTGAATAAAAATCTGTGAAAGTCCTTTTAACCTTGACAGTCTGTCATATTGTGAAAATCAGTAGATCAAGAATTGCTCTTATTTTTCTAGTCTTTCCTCTCATCCAAGCACATGGATTTAAACATTTACATGCCTATTCATAATTTATTGGAGCATTTGCAGCTCATACCATACATACAGGTCTAGCCTGCAGGAAAAACAATGACTAATAGTTGAAAGAAAGCATTCCAGTTAGTCATCGTGAAGTACACCCTTGCTCGCTGCTTGGTCCTCAGGTACCAGTAAAGTCCAATAGGGAAGTCTGACATCTAATATGTCATTCAGAAAAATATATCACTTTCAACTAGCAATAGGAGTTAGAGACTGTGATTTTCTCTCCTGGTATATACCAGTACTTCCTTAAAGAATTTCCCAAAGATTTCAAACCCTTAAGGAGGCTGATGGAGAAAAGCTGTGCCCAGAGTTGTGTTCCCATCACTGGGACATGCTGCATTCTGCTTCAGAGGACCTGTGCCAGACTATATTTTCTGTTTCCAGTTTCAGCGTTAAGCATGGAGACAAACACCAGAGACAGGAGATGCTGCCCCTCAGAGGAAAGTTGTTGCTCATCTGCCACCTCTTGCTTGTGTAAGATGGCAATCCCACTCTGACTACATTTGCAACTCAACTCTTCTCATTGTAGTAAGACCACCCTGTTCCTCTCAGCTATTTCTCCTGTCATGACATCGCAGCCTTGCCAAATGCCAAAATTTGCTCCAGTGCCACCTTCAGACTGTTGATCCTTAGATTAACAGGCTAGAAGACACAAGCACCTCCTCAACTCAATCGGGAAACATTTGCACATCTCCAAATTGGGTCTATTGAAAAAGCCCTCTCCTCCAAGACTGTGTTCATCTCCATGGTCTTCCTTCCAAGACACTGTCCACCTCCAGCCTAAATCCAGACTTTAGAGATAAACAGAAGACTACAGTCCGTTTATGGTCTGTAGACTTACAGCAACATAAAGCATTTTGCAAATAAAAATATTCAAAGACAAACCAAAGTGGATGTAGATTTACCCAAGGGCTAAGGGAGCCACGATGTCTTTTCTTTCCACTTCCCCCCTCCTATTATTAATAGCTGGCTTAGCGTGCTCTACATTACACGTCACAGCCATGGTTGGAGGCCGTGCAGTTATGCTGTTCAGATGAAGACTGTGCCTGCTTCAGTTCCCAGTTGCATATGGTCACGATTAACAGCTTGCTTTGGAAAGGCACAGGGATCCTGTAAACAGTTGTGTCTGGAAGGGGTTCCTCACATTAAACCATCTTTCTATTGCACTGAATGAGTTTCACATTAAGAGTTTTCAATATACTCTCTAGTAATCCATGTGACATTTTTCTAGGATTTTACTACAGAATATTTTTACCCTTTTCTGAAGGATCAGAAACTTACAGAATTTTGAGATATGGCCTAGTCAGTTTTTAAGTCAAGTGCCTTCTCTCTGGACAAGCAGCTAGGAAGAATGTAAGAGCAAAGAGATGTGATGAATACCAACAGCCACCTCCATTTAAAGAAAAAGCATGTTGTCTTCCTGAATATATTACGCTAAATCTGTATGTAAATGAGAAGTGTATAAATAGAATCGGGCATTAAGTGACATTAGATTTTTTTTTTTTTTAATGGGGAGGAGGTGGGGGATGTTGTTGTTAAAGGAGTTAAATTCTAACATCTGTTTTTAATTCTACCAGCTTATTTGTCTGTTTATACCTACAGGCTTTCAAGATATCATTCAACACTGTTAATTAAAGCTGACAAGTTTTGTTCACCATGATGCTTCTTGTATCCCTGCAAGACACTTACTCATGTCAGTACTGTCATTGCAGGTGACACTGCTTCTTGATGGAGAGATGACAAAGGGCCAGAGTGTCCCGACAAGGGATGAGAAGAGGTTCACCTTGTCGCCTGTCAGATAGAGGAGGGAAGAAGTGATGGATAGCAGTGACCATTGCTCTGTCCGCAAGCCTTTGTTTCATCTCCAGACTGGGTCAGAATACTCCAATTTTCATGGCTGATTTACTTAAAACACAAATCCATAGCAATATTCTCTAGCGTATTTCTAAAATGTCACAGAAATCGGACTCAAATTTAATAATATGATACCAATTATATTTGGAGAAGTCAGGGCATGCTATAGACACACAAATGCACATTCTGGGTTTTCTTAGCAGTAAGAACCCCATCTGCAGTCATGCCCTAAGGAAACTTGCTATTTGTGCTTCAGTAAGAACAGCACAATGCTGACTCAAGAGAGTAGCAGTGCATATGCAAGTAGTCCCTGCCTATGTAAGAATTTCAGAAGTGGCTGATTTGGCTCAGATAAAATGATGCATCTCAGGGAAGAAGCTACAAGGACAAATGCCAACGAGTTTACGCATTGCTTCATATTCTGGACTTCAGACTTCATAGATCCAGACATAGATATTAGTTAGCCATTTATACAAGTTATTCTTTAAAACAAACAAGCCAACCCCATGCCATCCAGAGAATATGGATGGAAGGTCAAACAAGCACACCATGGACAGCCCATTATGAAATCCCAGCCTCTGAACTCTTTGCATCATACATACTTTTTATTGTACTAAGCACGCTATCCCTAAAGCAACACACATATGGGTGACTGCTGTGATCCACACTGGGTTGAACAGACTGCAAGACATGCAAGAGGGAGAAAACCTAGAGAGGGAATGAGTCAATCAGTAGCTGAGCACGTTGTGACTCATTCACTTTTTGCCACACAGAGATTTCGTTCCCCACCCCCAGGAGTTGCACAATCAGAACAGACTTTTTTTTTTTTTTTGGAACGACCAACATGCTTTCAAGTGTATTTTTAAAGCTGTTTCTGTCTGGAAGAGGCCTTTTGTCACATAGACATACAGCGCTTACTACCTGGGGGCCTGGCTCCCTGGGTGAGGTGTCTAGACATCTCTGCAGTGGAAATAACAACTGCGCAGCCTAGCACTGTATTGAATCCACTAGTTTTAGCATTAGGAGTAATTTCATGCCCCAGGTTGCCATAATCAAACACACCCGTTGCATGAAAATTATCCGCTGCCAACTTGAGCACAAAGCACAATATGCCCAAATTATCTGTGTTCTCAAGATCAACTTTACCTCCTAAAAGACTACACTAGATACCACACATAACATCATCAACACCGCTTCAGTCACTCCAAAACTCATGTGAAATTCAAACATATCTTTGAGGAGAGATGGACCTAAATCAGGAACGGTAGCTTTGACAAGTAATATTCCAACAACTACTGCACTGCATGCTAGGAATATAAAAATTATGTATTCCAAATACTTTCACAAAAGCAGATTAAAGCACTTGTCTCAATCCTCCAAGAAGCAAAAACAGTCATAAAGAAAACAACTGTTAATTTAAGCCAATTTCTAGCTTCATTTGTGTACAGCTACACTTTCATAGTTCAATACACAAAAACATTATGACAGATATGCAAATCTGATATTTTCAGGCAGGAAAGGTGAAATCCCCTATATATGAAAGGTTGAAGTCTGATCTTTAAAAGAAGCCTGCAGCTGGTTTCTGTCATCTTTCTCTCCTTGATTCAATAAGCAGACCCACAACTTAAGGAAAATGATGGGTTTGTCCACACGAGGAAAAGGACAACAGACCTCCCCAGACTGAGCCAAGAATTCACCTTTTCTTTGTGGAAAGCACTCTGGCACTTCTGAAAGGAAAAAAGGACAGGGGGCAGAAATAAAGAGAGTCACACTCTTCAGACTTTTAAATACAAAGTTTTGCAAGTAAATGAGAAAAGAAAGAAAGAAAAATAACAGTAATCATATACAAGTATTTCCCACTAATTCAAACACATTTCAATTTGTTTCCTGCTTTCTTTCCTCATCTAGTCTATCTAGTCCTGTCACTGCTTCTCAATAGTTACTGAAGTGAACGATATTTTTGCAACTGCCACTTTTGCTCTGTGGAATAAAAGTAAACATTCTTTCTTCTCACTTTCCCTCCTCACACTTACAAAATGATTGTTGTATGGTTTTCTCCAGCCTCAGGTCTAAGAGATACCATTTACATATCATGCTACATTCCTCAGATCTAACAGGCTAAAAGCACATGAATCTTCTTTAAAAAAAATAATTTTATTCATATATATATTACTCTACTGGTTTGGGATGCTGAAAGCCTCTGAATTACTCTCTGAAAGATAAAACTTTTCATGTCACAGGGTGCCATACCCTTCATTTGTAGTATTGTTAATCACTGGAACATTTCTCTCACTGTGGCTCCGGCTCTGCTCTGCCACATTCCCTCCTCCCAGCCAGTGCAGCTGTAAGGCTCTAACAAAATAAACTCTCCGAACACCACCAGCCAGCAGAGCATCATCAGCAAGCAGAAGTGTGAACAAGTGCATCCACTAGCTAAGATTAAGCTCTCCAGCCACCTTAAAAGCTCAAGTTACGAAGTTTGTACCACAACAAACCCAAGTGAACAGGGCCCAGAGAACAAAGTCTGTAACACAAAAACTCGGGGGCTCACACCCGTGAGGGTACACAGCACATTCACATACAAACCTCAGAGTAGGTTGCTATGAGTATTTCCACTAAAAAGAGTTAACAACTGCAGGAAAAGTTCCTTAAAGAGATCTTCTTGAACATTTAAAATGCATCAAATTTAACAGTAACTACAGTTTTATCAAAAAAAATCCTCACAAGCAAAACATTCAATCTAGAGGAGGCAATAGAAAACCAGCAAAGCACTTCCTCATTTTATCAATGCTTTGGGGATGTGAATGCTCCACGTTCTCTTTTTAAATGTTGAGCTGCCTAATTGAAATGCAGCTCATATAGCACCCAGGCTTACTTCTGGATCACTAAGAAATTGGTCCGATTTGAAAATGTCAGGATCTGGTTAGCAATTCAAATGACCACAGTGGTAATTACGGCTTTTCATGTTCCAGCATGTTGCACTGCATCAAAACTGACACAAATGCCTGGTTTTATAATATCACAGCATGGAAATAAATGTCTAAAACGATATGAAAATGTACTAGTAAGAGATTAATAACTGTTCTTCCAGGAAGAAAGATGGCTCTTTTCAACCAGTATATTTAAAAAAAAAAAAACACCTTCTCTGATAGCATCTCTCCTTGAGGGAAACTGAATTATATTATCACTCATAAGCTATAATCATTTCTGTCAGCACCAGTCAGAATATTTGAAGGAAAAGAGGAGGAGAAACAGGGAAGGGGTTGGGGGAAAAATAGTGCAATCTTATAAATAAGTCCAGAGAGATACTACTTAAAGGTTCCCCTCCAGCATTTTGTTCTCTTTCCCACCCAGCAGACTAGAACATATTTCAAATGTTTTATTTTCATCATAAAGTGGAGGAACTATGTGGATAGGGAGCAATGCATCATGAGCGATGTGCTCAGCTCTACAATCTTTGGTACTGATGTGTCATTTTGAAATATGGGCCTAAAGCAATATGCGCAACGGAAACTTTTTTCTTTTTCAGGGAAGGAGGAGGAAGAAAGGTCTTTTGAAGTCTAATGTGCCCCCAGAAGTCTGTTTATGAAATAAAATAAATAAAGCAAGCAATGTCTTTAGTAGTTCTCTTGTGCAGCAGCCAAACCACATAGCAGAGTTACTCAACCGCCTCCTAGCTATAGGATGGTTTAAACAGATCAACACATGGTACTTCTGCCTTTTGCAGAAAGTATATGAGGTTGAGATACCAGCCAGCACATCCCACAAGCAGCTTCAGTCCTATTTTGCCATCTGACAAATCACACAACACGCTCTCTCGCCATATACATGACTGACGGCACAGTGAATAGCCTGGTGCAACGGCCTTGCAAGTCAACTTGAGTCTCGGCGGAAGGCCCATGCTTTCTCTGCAGTCTCTTATTTTCTTTCCACCTGGCTAAGAGGTTGGGTATCCATGCATTTATCCATGAAGATGGGGAGATGGACAACACACACACCCCCCAACAGTGTTTCCATTTCATGGGGTTGGTTTGGTTGGTTGGTTGGATTGATCCACCTTGTCCTGTGGCTCACAGGAACATAACATAGTTGGCCCAGGAAGAAAAAAACAAGTGGTCAGAAACAGAATGCCTCCTCCTGTAACAATGTTAGCTTAGGCCAGCGTAAAATGTAACAAAAGTAAAGCAGACAAACCAACAGACAGCTACTGGTTTCAGGAGGTGTCATGGCCACTTAAAAAAAGAGATTCAAACACATAAGTCTCTGCCTTGCACTCAATACCATGAGACTTACAATCATACACTGATGCACTAGCATCTGCAATAAGCATAGAAAAAATCCTAAAAAGAAAGCAAATCCTTAGGTTCCCATCTTATCATATGAGGACCTTTAAGATTTGGATTCAGCATCAGAGCAGTGTCCTCATCTCTGCCGTTGTCTTTTGTGACTTACAGCACACCCTGCTTCAATTTCCCCAATTCTAAAACAACTGTATGCATATTTTTCTGCCTTAATGATGTACTTTAAGAGAAACAAGTGCCAAGTCTTCTCTTACAACAGAAAACTAAAGCATTTTCTCAACTGATCATCTGTGAAGTATAGCTGCCACTGAGAAAACCAGCAGTAATGAAATTTAGTGAAGTTTGCCAATACACAGGGAAATTACAGCTAGAGAAGCCCATGCCATGTCACTTGTACTGGGCAAACATACCAAGAACTTGAATCCTTAGGTGAGCAGACGGTAGATGTGATTTTAAGACACCATCAAGTGACCATAGCAAACTACCAGCCTTTCTACACTAGTTAATCCTGAGTTCATTTCCCTGTCTCAAGTAGAAGTGTAAGTCTTCAAGGAATGCGAATTCCACTAAGGAGTTCAAAATTGTATCCTTAGAGAAATACAGCTTTTACTACTGTAAGTGCAATAATCATACACCCTTTCCTTAATTAAAGCAATGCAGCTTAAGAAAGATTTTACAGAAACAAGCACTTCATCTAGCTCATTATCTGGTGAAATTCCTTGGGCACATCTTTACTTTTAAACATGTGTGCATATTTTATCTGTATTTTCTGTAAAATTTCACATGCACATAAGGTGCAAACAATATGCGGATGCACGCCAATGTCCTGATCAAAACTTCCAAACCATCACTGTGTGGTTGGACTGGCCTATTGACCGGACTTCAAAGAGCTCTAAAGACATTGGGAAATGACAGGTATTTGCATGCTGGGGGGAGACTGCAACACATGGTAAGCGAGCCCAGATGCCGAAGACCCCCTTGAGCTTCACGTCCTCTGTCACTAGACACTACATAAACTCAGCTAGCATCTTTTTTCCCTCAAAATTATTTACTGCAAATGCCACATTTCCCAGTATTTTGAATCAAACTTCTGTGTCATTGAAAACATAACGAAATTCAAACCTCTCATTTACATTTAATGAGAACTTTACAAGAAATAAGAAACAACATATACTGAAAGCATTCAAGACTAAATGTCACACAAAGCATGAATCAATTTAGAGCAGTAGGAGAAATTGGCTGCCTACCTTATTTCTCCCCAACTAAAGAGGTGTTAATACTTACTATCACCCCAAGAATGTTTTCCAACATTTTCAGAAGGGAGGTATATTTTGCAAAGAACTGACTGTTAACTTTATAGCTCCTTCCAGACTTGGGAGGAAGAGAACTACAGCCAAGACTGCAAACTAAGGCTCCAACCTAGCAAGGTACAGCATTATTGCTACACTCAGCCAATCCTTTCACACCACCTCAGCAAGAAAATAATGTCTTATATGGTATGACACAAACCGCCATGAAAACTTAACCATCTCTGTTGCTTAAGAACATTCATCAAAAATATACTAACCAGTGACTACACAGGGGAGTTAATGAACTACTATCCACCACAATCAAAAAAACCCCAAGATTTTCATCTAGGTAAAAATCACACCTTACACACTCTGAAAACCTATTTCTTACTCTGCAAATAGGCTTCTTCTGCCCCAAAATCAAGATATTATTCCTCAGCTGGGATATCACAACGTATTGATTGAAGACAAAACCAAGGTACTCTGGCGAACCAACAGGACTATGCAGGAGGAGGCATGCTCATCTGGCACAAGATCATTTAGAGCATTTCTTGTCTTTAGAGCATGGAAGTAAAAAAAAAAAAAAAAAAGCCAACTGCAGAGTCATCTGGAATCCATTTCTGTTAGGAATGTTTTGGTGAAGAAAGGAGCTCATAAATTCATACTCAGACAATGACCCAGGGCATGGAAGTTTACAACAGATTACAAGATATCTGAATGCTCTCTAGTTCCTCTTCTTCCACCCTTATTTTGAGATGTAGAAATAAAAAGATTTAACTACAGTTTTAAAAAAATATTCTCAAAGTATTAAAAAGTAGATTGTCCACTGGGTTAACTTTTCTTTCAATTTTCAGGGTAATTTTCATTTGTTTGTTTCTGTTATAGTATTTAAACTGTCACAATCAGAATCATAAAATTATTCCTCCCAGTTTCAGTTCCTGAAAAGAGTAAGCAGAATATGTTGTTCAATTACCTGGGAATGCTGGTCACTGATCAATGCCCAATGTCTTGGCAGTTTCCAAGACTTCTGCTTGGGAAAGGAGACTGAACAGGATAGAGGCAGAAAAACCTAAGCAACAGAAACTACCTCCAAGAACACAATTTTAAAATGGATCTCCTTCCATCAGTATTTGATACAAATGCTTCACAAAGATGTTCAAGCAGGCACGAGAGAAACAGGATTTATAAAGGGGAGGTGACCTGCTCATGAAGGGTCTTGTTCTGATCCCTCTTCCTCCTATTTTAGACCCATCTAGGTGCACCAAACTCAGTGAACTGCTAAAACTTTAAATAAAGGCCACTACTTCTATAGAGACAAAATTCTCTTCAGTCCTTCCCTATTAAAAAAACCCTCATCCCAGACTAATAGCGACTTAAAAAAATAACTATGGAGTTAGCAATAGATCCTTTCAGCTTTTTATGAAGGTAAATATACACAAGTACTACATAATATTGCAATTTAGACCACCAAATATGATCTTCCACATTTAAGTACAAAGAAAAAAACCCACATTGCTTATGTGAGAGATTCTTTCTACCAGAAAGTGCCAAAAATCTGAGCTTCATTCAAGCCAACTGCCATACTCAGGACAGGACCTCAAAGGTGACAGCTACATGAAGCAGGTGACCCTAGTACTCCCATTCCAATTTGCAAGAATACATTCAGATGGCTATCACACTATTTTGTCACCAGATAGAAAAGAAAAAAATTTAAGTGGAAATAAAGTATCTGCTTTAAAGAAGTTAGTCTTGCGCAAGACAAAAATCAAGCGAGAAATTCTGAGGCCTACACTATAAATTGTTGGAGCAGAGACTTTTTCAATATAGGCCTCAACATAAAAAGGGCCCACCAGATGACATAGACTCCTAGGTGTGAGTTACAAACAATAACAGTAGCAGTAATTAAAAAAGAAATAAAACACAAATAGGCAGATTGGATTCCCAGTAAATGAACACAGTCTAACAATTTACAATGAACACATGTTTGAAGTCAACTTCAAGTAATATGCTAACAAGAATTACGTGCATCTGTTTCATGCTCCCTGAGAATAATGCCATCAAAACTGAATTCAAATGTTTCAAAGCTATAGAGAGCCTGAGCATGTCTTTGACTAATTAAAATTAACCACGTTACTGAGGTCACAAGCTTATCCCTTTGGACATTAGCAAATTCTGGCTAAGGTCACTTCATCAAACAAAATAATGAATGTCTTTGTTCAAAAGGCATGAACAATACATTTATTTAATTAACTTATTACTGGACTGAGGGAGATTTATGGAGTCATTTGAATTTTAGAAGACCCACAATAACACTCTTCAGTCATGATACTATGGAGACATAACAATATGCAATAAAATTAAGAAAAAAAGAACAGGTCAACACTAGAGCCTTAGCTGAATTATTAATAAGGCTAAAATAGTGTTTGCTATAAAACCACACTATTTTTACTGAAGAGTATCAATTAGCTTTCATTTTCCTTAGAATTCAAATAAACAAGAAAAAAAAAAGCAGATTTAACTCTGGTTTGAATACAAATTACTGAGGCTGTTGCATCTTCCATGTTCCTTACGTAAGTTACAGATATTCTTTTCCTAAATCAAATGGAAAAAGGGAGCAGAGAATCAGAACTGGTCTCTAAAGAGAAAGTTCAAGGTACTGCAACAAGTTACAAATTTTTTTCCAGTCTTCATTTTACTATAACAGAATATAAAATGGGAAAATTAAGATCATGATACAGACAATAAAGATTAGGATTCTCAGACTGCAGTATGCAGAAAAGCAGATTAGCACAGTGATAATGAATTAAAATTCTGAATCTACCAGTAACCCTGCTGTAACAGACAGGAGGTGCTGGGAAAGCTTAGCCAAGGTGTGCAAGTATCATCAATTGTCTCTGCACCAGCAGCTCCACTTCTCAGTGCAATTGGTTCCCTATCAGGAGGAGCCTGTGGGTATTGCTGCAATATAAATAAATGTTTAGGTGAGAAACTGACAGTTTTGAAGACCATTATTTCCTTTGCAAAGCATGGAAATCCATGCTGAAGTATTCCCCATGGGATCCGTTCCTGTCTGAACACAGATTTACTCACTGTGTTCCCACTGTCCCACATGACTATAGGCAATTCATTTATTTTTTTTTTTTTTTTAGCATATTGGCACTAACAAACTCTGAAACCTACTAAATGAAAATAATCTCCTTATGTCACAAAATAAAACCCCCCTCATTTTACCAGACACTGATCTGATTGTTGTATGAATAAAGCTAATCAGTGTAATTGGGCAGTTTAAAAGTGCACACTGTGGACCCACACATCATCACAGACAATGCTTCTCTAGGTGCCAGTTGTGTTTCAAATTTGCTAAACTAGAGCTTCCTGTAAAGTTCTTTTTTTTTAAAAAAAAAAAACCACATTGGTTTCAAATTATTCTTTCAAATTCAATTCTATAAAAATAATTAGAAGAAATTTCCTAGCATTTGCTTTCCAATCAGAACATTACGTCAAAAGCTTACAGTTTTGAAGATGAAGCACAGTAATGTCATGTATTGTGGTGCTCTGTCAGCAAAGGGCTGGATTTAGAAATCTAGAGTCCTACTCAATTGCCCTGAGAAAGGTAATCAGCAGTTTACTAGACTACTACAACATGGACATTATCTCCACCACGTAATATTTTAGCATTAATCTGTAAGGCTGCCAGAGGATTCTAATCACAGAAATATTGTTCAGGTTTAAAAATATAAGTAACCCATGAGGTACCCAGCAGCTTTATCGAATTCACCAGAAACAGATCAGGATGTACTACTGTCACTACTACAGAAAACATTTCAAGAGAGAAATATTGAAGGGTCAGGGAGATAGTATTTTCCTTTTTATGCCCTGTGGCAGACAAAATTCGATCTAACACTTTCCAGAAATCCATTGCTTATGATCTGGGAATTCCAGCTTTACCTGTACCCAGTTAATCCAGCTCTGACATTCTCTTGCACGAAAAAAAACTCTGGGTTGAAAACCACTTTGACATTTCTGGCTTCATATCCTGCCCTCAACAATTTGATGCTCATGTATAGCTTCTTGGCTGCTTGCTTCCAGAGCCATCTGTCAGGATGGCATACTGCCTGCTTACTAGGTGATGTGCCAGTTTTACTAGGGCAGAGATGCCAAGAATAGGTGGTTTTAAATGCACAGCCAGCACATTAATTCACTGCCATCTTGTCTTAATACCCCTCCTCCACCATCTCAGGAAGGGCAAGGGTAGCCGTAGAAGAAGAGGCCAGAAGTCCATCCAGAGCCCTCTCCGATTCCTGACACAGGTCATTAACACATACCTTAAAATGAAACAAGAGTATCAAGAGCTGAACAATTACAAAATAACCTGCTCATCAAAAGCCTGGAAACATTTCAGCTGAACACATGCACATGGGCTGCTCTGCAGAAAGTGCTATAAACCCCAGAGTGAACCCTCTCATTTAAAAATGAAAATGCCTCAACGCTGTTTAACATGTAAAGCAAATTAAAGCCACTCCATCTCTGACATAGTGCCTGTATAGAGAGGTTTAACACATTTAATTCAATACACAGTTGAAATTAATTTGAAACAACTTTTTTGTGTTGTTTTCTGTGTTTTCTTATCTCCACAATGGAGACAAGCATTAAACTGAACTATTTTACTGGCAGAATACGCTTAATAGGGATGTAAATACAGTTAGTTCTTCTGTAGCTTCATTCCTGCGAGGGTTAAAACCCTGAAGAATAAATGTTAGTGCTTAATTTTCATGCTTGCCCTTATAAGTTTTTACATGTCTCCCTCATCTTAATACAAAACACTGAACAGAGAAACCATCTGCAAGAGCGAAGACTTCACTGTATGTCATGGGTAGGGAACATCTTGACTGGGGACGTCATTCATGCAGCCCATGGTGAGGATAGGTGCACACTCACACAACTCCCCCAGCCCATTACAGAAGCCAATTCCACCCAGCAACAAGGTAGATGTACTTTCATGGGATCTGGAAGGACTAGAAATCACTTCCCATTCATGTTTAAGGAATCAGTGAGGAAAAGAGCATTGAAAAAGAGGTTGCAGACTATAGGAATTGTAGTGAGAGGACCTGCCCTTGTGCCAAGTTTCAGGCCACAGCTGTAGCTGAAGCAGTGAGCAACCAGGTAGAGCGTGTTATCCACTGCACGCCTGTCTAGCCTCAAAGCCATCTGACAGACAGGCTCTATATTGCTGGCACAGGCAGAGCATGTATTAAAAAATTAGCCTCAAGGCTAAAGGCAACAACACAGGACAGATCAAATCACACAACATTAAAAAGCAAAGTTGATGGAGTTCCAGTACACACACGGGGTTCCTCTGAGGAGGTGAGATGCAGCCAGTGCACATAAATATGACCGACCCTTTCTGGCAGAGAAGAGATTTTTGTAAATGCATTTGATTTCCCCAGTTATATGGCACACAAAGGTGCCAATTTTGAAACACATTTGAACACTAAGTACAAAATAAATGCTTTCCAGCTCTGAATTAGGAGCTCTATCCTATTTGGACAAAGACCTTTT
>NW_009260614.1:3864168-3894001 GCF_000687185.1 Egretta garzetta
CCCCAAAACAAAAAAAAAAGAAAACCAAAGAAATGAAAGACCTCATCCTTTTTCTGTGCAGACCACCAAAATTACTTACCTTCTCTCCACTTTTCCTCATGACTTCATCTTTGTTTCTCTCTCTCCAGATCTTTCCTCCACCCTTCCCACCCCAAACTCCTGTCCAGCTCTCAGAAAACCCAAGGCCAGAATTCCCAAATAGAGTCACCTATATTTGTCAAGGCAGCTACAGCAAGCTCCCACATAGACCTCTGTCTGCTGCGCCAGTAAGAAATGCTGATTTGAGCCCACAAAGTCAGAAACACCAGTAAGTCCACACTGACCTCCAGGAAACTCGAAGAGGATTTACCAGAAGAGCAAAACAATGCCAATTTCTGCCAGCTGAGCCCATCTTCTTCTGATAAGAGGGGCCAGCACTTCAAAACAGAGGATTTTATATTAAATAATATCAGACTACTTAGCATTTGCCTTATTAGGTGCATTAGCAAACTACATGCACAAAGCAAATTTCTTGTTTGTTCCACACAGTAGTTGCCATTATTTATGGGTGTGTGAGCTTCTTGCTCCATATAACTGAGCATTATTAACTAACACTACTCAAATGCTTCAAAGACACTTCCTATCATAATTTATTTGTGAAAGATACAAGAGCTGTGAAGAATGCCTTTATGTTTGTAGTTCTAGTCATGAAAAAACATTTAAAGTCTCACCACAATTGTTTATGGTTTTGGGCAGCAGGCCAAGTATACTAACCTACATCCATTTTTAACACCCTCACACTTCCATAGCATCACCTAGACTCTCCCCTTCATGCGGCCAGACGCAGGCCCTCTACGAGGTCCCTTGCAAGTGACAGAAAAGGGACCTATACTTAGCAACTAAGTTCTTTAACAGAGCAGGGGAAGGAGAGTTGCCCACAAAAATGGCCTCAAGTTGAACCAGTGGAAGCTTGGATTGGATATTAGATTGGATATTAGATTGGATATTAGGAAAAATTTCTTCACCAAAAGGGTTGTCAAGCACTGGAATGGTCTGCCTAGGGAAGTGGTTTGGTCCCCATCTGTGGAGGTATTTAAATGACGGGTGGATGTGGCACTTAGGGACATGGTTTAGTGGTGGACTTGGCAATGCTAGGGTAATGGTTGGACCCAATCTTATACGTCTTTTCCAATCTAAACAATTCTATGGCACAGCAGTAGCTCTTTTCACCTGCTTCTGACTGGTGCATTAGAGCAGACAGGAGAGGAAAGTCTCTGGGCCTTTCCCAGACAGTTCAATAGCTAACCAGGGCCATTAGCAGGTAGCTTAAAACCACTGAGGCTCATCTAATGTGCAGCCAGTACTAAACTGTGCTCCTGAGCCCTAGGATAAGGAAAGCAAATAATGGCTTTTTCCTCTGGCCTTCCTCTCAGCTCTGCACCTGGTTCTTTGATAGGACAAACAAAGCTGACCTTGACCCACCTCTGACAAGAAGTCCATCATGGCATTTTCACCCACCTTTTACAAAGAGGCGGCAATACTCCAATGCATTCCTTCCAGTGCTGCCTGCTCAGGAAGAGGTCAGCACACTCTCTGGGCCAGCATATGTTTTTCATTCAGTGTGTGCGTTACTCAATTTGTGCATATAGTTTCCTGTGATATCTGTGTTTATCTCCCGTTTGAAAACTTGCTCCACATTAAGCTAAATTCCTTCCATTCTTGCTAGTTCTACACTATAATTACATTACAGATTTCATAAGCTAAAGCTGTGAAAAGCAACAATCCACTCTATTTGAAAGGGAGCAGATTACACTTGCTCAAAATTCTATAGAATTTGTTTATGTTTGCATGATTTGCAAACCGCTATTGGGAAAGAGGATTACTGAAACCTCCGTGTTTGTTTGGTTTTTAAAGTGCTTGTTTTTCCATCATGTAGCAGATAACATCTGTAGTATACTGAGCCTCCAAGACACGTAATTATAGCAAAGACAGACAAAATAATGCTTGTTGGAATATCTGAACTGATGCATTCCCCTACAAGCACAAGAGTCTCCACTGCTACAGTTTAGTGGTACCTTGCTCAACTTAGTTTCTCATTCCCCAGAAAGACAACCTCCCACCATTTTCCTCTGAGAGCTTTTAATTTTTCAGAAAAGTCCCCTCCCTGTCCCTTCCCCCCACCCCAGGACAGAGAAGGGAGTGGGGAGGAAATCAATTACACCTTCTCTCTCTCTTATGCCCTTATGAGAAGGAAGCATCCCTATTCTGGGAAGCAATGGCATAGTCCCAGCTCAGGCAGGGACTGACCTATGTGTCCTCCTGAGTCAGAACTCCACTTCTGATCATGAAATGATATAATTCTCGATTCTTGGAGAAGAGGGGGGTCAGCAGAACTGTCACCTTGGACTTCCAGAGAGATGACTTTGGACTGTTCAGAAGGCTGGTTGATGGAGTCCCTTGGGAGGCAGTCCTGAAAGGTAAAGGAGCCCAAGAAGGCTAGATGCTCTTCAAGAAGGAAATCCTGGAGGTGCAAGAGCAGGCCATCCCCATGTGCCAGAAGATGAACAGGCAGGGAAGAAAACTGGCCTGGCTGAACAGAGAGCTTTGGCTGGATCTCAGAAAAAAGAGGAAAGTCTACGAGCATTCAAAGAAGGGGTGTTCATCTCAGGAGGACTACAAGGATGTTGCGAGGTCATGCAGGGAGAAAATCAGAAGGGCTAAAGCCCAACTAGAACTTGAATTGGCCAATTCTGTGAAAGATAATAAAAAAAAAAGTTTCTATAAATACATTAACAACAAAAGGAGAGCCAAGGAGAACCTCCATCCTTTACTGGATGCAGAGGAAACCACAGTGACAAAGGATGAGGATAAAGCTGAGGTACTTAATGCCCTCTTTGCCCCAGTCTTTAAGAGTCAGGTCAGTTGTTCTCTGGGTACCCAGTCCCCTGATCCAGAAGGCAGGGACAGGGAGCAGAACAAAGCTCCCATGATCCAAGAGGAAGTGGTTAGTGATCTGCTCAGCCAATTAGACATACACAAGTCCATAAGGCCAGACAGGGTCCACCCAAGGGTACCGAGGGAGCTGGCAGAGGTGCTCAACAAGCCCCTTTCCATAATCTATTGACAGTCCTGTATGACTGGGGAGGTTCCACTTGACTGGAGATTGGCAAATGCGACACTCATTTACAAGAAGGACTGGAGGGAGGATCTGGGGAACTATAGGCCTGCCAGTCTGACCTTGGTGCCAAATAATGTCATGGACTAGATCATCTTGAGTGCTATCACACAGCATGTCCAAGACAATCAGAAGATCAGGCCCAGTCAATATGGGTTTATGAAAGGCAGTTCCTGCTTGACTAACCTGATCTCCTTCTATGACAAGGTGACCCACTTAGTGGAGGAAGGAAAGGCTGTGGATGTAGTGTACCTGGACTTCAGTAAAGCCTTTGACACCATTTCCCACAGCATTCTGCTTGAGAAACTGGATGCACATGGCCTGGATGGACATAATCTTTGCTGGGTAAAAAACTGGCTGGATGGCTGGGCCCAAAGGGTGATGGTGAATGGAGTTAAATTCAGTTGGCAGCCAGTCACAAGCAGTGTTCCACAAGGCTCAGTGTTGGGGCCAGTTCTGTATAACATCTTTATCACCAACCTGGACGAGGGGATTGAGTGTGCCCTCAGTAAGTTTGCAGATGATACCGAGCTGGATGGAAGTGTTGATCTGCTTGAGGGTAGGAAGGCTCTGGGACAGGGATCTGGACAGGCTGTATCAATGGGCTGCAGCCAGTTGTATGAGATTCAACAAGGCCAAGGGCCGGGTCCTGCACTTGGGTCACAACAACCCCATGCAACGCTACAGGCTTAGGGAAGAGTGGCTGGGAAGTTGCCTGGCAGAAAAGGACCCGGGGGTACTGGTTGACAGCTGACTGAATACGAGCCAGCAGTGTGCCCAGGTGGCCAAGAGGGCCAACAGAATCCCGGCTTGTATCAGGAATAGTGTGGCGAGCAGGAGCAGGGCAGGGATTGTGCCCCTATCCTGGGCACTGGTGAGGCCGCCCCTTGAACGCTGGGTTCAGTGTCGGGGCCCCTCACTCCCAGAAGGACATGGAGGGGCTGGAGCGTGTCCAGAGAAGGGCAAGGAAGCTGGGGAGGGGTCTGGAGCCCAAGGCTCATGGAGAGTGGCTGGGGGCACTGGGGGCATTCAGCCTGGAGAAGAGAAGGCTGAGGGGAGCCCTTATCGCTCCCTACAACTGCCTGAAAGGAGGCTGTAGCCAGGTGGGTGTTGGTCTCTTCTCCCAAGTAACAAGGACTAGGACAAGAGAAAACGGGCTCAAATTCTGTCGGGGAAGGTTTAGATTGGATATTAGGAAACATTTCTTCACTAGTTATCAGGTACTGGAGCAGGCTGCCCAGGGAATTGGTTGAGTCCCCATCCCTGGAGGTATTTAAAAGATGGGTAGACAAGGTGCTTAGTGACCTGGTTTAGTGGTGGACAGGTACAGTTGGACTCGATCTTAAAGGTGTTTTCCAACCAAACAATTCTATGATTCCCTGCTTGCTAAGGACTTCATGTTCTTCCTTCCACATGAGAGAGATGCCTTTCCCCATCACCTGTGGTACACTGGTCTTTAGGTGACCCTCTTACTTTTAAACAAAAGCTTCAGAAACCCTCCTAGCATTCTCCTTTCTTGGAGCCATACCCTGCTGCAGAGCTTGGCAAGGCTACTGCTTGAAGGCTCCCTCTGAAAAGGAAATTAGATACATGACTTAGGATGGAAAAACACTTCAATTCATGGTAGCATAACCCCTTGCAAAGCACATGTAATCACATTACCCAAACTAGAGATTTAAATGACCATCAACAGAAAAGCCCACTGAGAACAAATTCCAGAATACTGGATCATTTCTAGACACCTGTTTTCTCATATGAAAATCAGACTCATTCTGTCAAGTTATGTCCTTCAAAAGGGTTAGTATTGCACACAAAAAAAACCAAGGAACTTTGACAAGCAGAGTTATCAGAACAGTCACATTGGTGCTGCAAAGTATCCAGAGCTACATTACACAGAGCTGGATGTCATAACCTGGTAATATAGCAAGCAACCAAATGTACAGAGCACAGAAGATGCCACCGTACAAAACCAGACATTAATCCAGGGTATCCATTAACCACAGAAGAGTGAGGGGGAAAAAAGTCACTCAAAAGAATGTATAAAGCCTCTCTGTTCAAAAGGTTTAATAAAGCAATTACTGAAGTATGAACTAAACCCATCAAGTATTAAGAAGGCAGGCAAGTCACTTAATTGAACACAAGCAATTTTGAAAAGCTCTGCAAAGCAGGCACTGCGTGCAAGAAGCTTATTATTGTATCAAGATAGGTCCCTAAACATGACACTCAGCTAAACAATGCAATAATGAATTGCTGGTAGAAGCAGAAACATGCATTTCTTATCTCAAAAAAAAAAAAAAAAACCCACACAAAAAAACCAGAAAAAATGTAAAAGTGAACAGCTCTGTTGCTGTTCAGAGCTCTTTACAACAGTGCTTTTACAACAGTGCTGCAAATCAGACTGTCAAGGGGTAGTGGGACATAAGGCATTTTGCTGAAGATCCGTATTTTGAGACACCAGAAAGAACCCCAGACCTCTGCACTGTGATGGCACAGCATAACATAGAGGGCAGCAGTTTCAACATTACCCCTGGGAACACCTGTGGCTCCGTAACTGCAGCAAACTCATGCTAACAATAATACCTTTTCAGTCAGGTATGGGACTTCTGTCCCCTATGCTGTTAAACACCTTTGTTCTTACTTGTACTACTTCAAAATTAGAGACAATGATTTGCACCTTCCTGGACATAACTGACAGCATAAAATGTAGTAGAAATACAATACAGTCTAAAACTTCCACCTAGCATTAATGGAAACAACCCAGGAGAAAGCTCCATTACTTAGCATGGTAACCTACTACAGCTCCTACCTTTTTTTCTGTTCATGTCTTATGATGATTTGGATTTTGCAGTCTATTCTCCAAGGAGATTCTTAATATGAAGGGTCAAAAGCTAGTGAAAATAAAGATTAATGTATAACACACAGAGAAAATGTTCCTTCTAAGTAATATCTCCAAGGACTATATTTTCACTTAGACACCTCATTCTTTCCTGTAGAGAACCTGAAAACTTTGACTAAATATATCCAACCCCACTAGATACATTTGGGCTTGGAAATATTGTTTCAGTAATCGTAAAACCATTAATATATGAGAAGAACTGGTATTACTACGGTAACACAATGCTGCCAGAAGTAATTGCACATTAGTTAGCATATAGCCCTTGTAAGAAATGTCCACATTACTATACAAATTGCCTTTTTTAAAGTAAAAATTAAGCTTTTATTCCTCTTTCTAAAACTAACAGTACAGGTCCTTGGTGCATTTATAATGGTTTAAAAATCAACTCAAATTTCCCAGGTTTTTAAATGTATTCAGGCTTGACCCAGCAGTTGGGCAAGAAACGAGAAATTTAGCAGCTATAATTACAAGCAACTTTGTTAAAACAAATGCATGTGTCTGGAAAAATCTAGCATCTATTTTAAGAAACATTAGCTAAGAGGAGGCATTAGTCCAGCTATCTCCAACACCTAGCAATGTTCAAAAAGGCCACAATTCAAAGCGATTTATTGTCCTGAAATATCTCCTAAAAATGTAATTGTAAACTCATTCTGCATATAAAAATAGCAGCACTGGAAAAAAAAATTTAAAAAAAATAATAATAAATACCCCACTACCACCATGAAAACATAGGATGAAAATTAGCTTGTTTTCCAAAAATAAATTCAGGATTGAAGGTAGGATGAAAGTATAATCGGCTCTGACTATTCCCAAAGGCAGCATATTTTCAATTCATAGCTAATGTTTAAGCTATTTTGTAGGCAAAAGCAAACAATACTATACATATCTAGAACACTTCTAGTCCCAGGTTCAGGGCTGCTACATTCAAGATAGCTGCTGCTGGGCAGAAGTCAACTATGAAAGTCAATATGTTAATTTTTATCACTTTCACATTCTCAACTCACTTCAAAACCACTTTTCCAAACCACCCAAATGTCAATCAGTGCAGAAGTGAACAAGTCCTTCAGTCTGACTTTGACAGATAGCCAGTTCTGTTATAAAAATCAGAACTTTTTCTTCTTTCTGTAGCAGCCACTATTGTGAAAATTAAAGTCCTGTAAGAAAGAAATGACATCTCTGGTTAAGAGAACAAACTAAGGGGATGTAGGGTGGAAAAAAAATCATTAACAAGGTGAGATGGGGAGGGAAGGGAAGCTTGCTGGCTGGCAGGTTGTTTACACCATTTTCTTGGTGAAACAAAGCCAAAAAAAAGCCACAAACTTAAGGTGAAAAACCAAATTTCAGGTGCTAGCTTACATTTTTTAAAAACACACCTGATCTAAATTAGGGCGACATTCAAGCTAGGAAGATGTTTCAATTCTCTTATTGCTTCAGCTGAAACAATACACAGAAGTTTGCAGAATTTTTTCCAGACTTTGGTCTAAAATTATACTATTTTGGATAATAATCTTTGTTCTGCCACTGCTATAGTTTATTAGCTGTGTAAATAGCCTTCCTAATATTACTCCCACTGAAAATACATCCCTCTAACTGGCTTTGTTCCCAAAATGATGACCAAAAGCTCGTTAAGAATTCTGAATTAGTATGACAGGGATTAACACCTACATATGATGGAAATGAATTTGTTTATTCTGTGAGACAGGGCACCAATTTATTGCACACATTGACTTTCTAAATTTAAAAGAAATGTTCTAATTTATGTGACAGAAGTAGAAAAACCTAGCCAAGCAGAAATTACCAGCTGAGTATCTTAAATAAACAAAATCCCTTACTGTTTCTGCCATGGCCTCTCTCCGATTGCCCACCAGTTTAGTTTCTTGTTTTAACCAGTCCAGTCTCCAAAGCTGGTTTTTAGGTTTTGGGTTACACACACACACACATTTACTGTAATTAAACTGAATATATGCTACAGCTAAATGACAGCAGCCTCCTTAAATGACAGTCTCATGTATCATTAGAACTCAGGGATCCTTGAGGCAATCTAAAGAGAATAAATCATTAGCCTTCCCTACTCTAAAGAAACTAAACCAAGCCATTCTCAGCTCAGAAAACAGGAGACACCCATGAGGACTACTACTGTGGATATTCAGGATGTTGGCAGGAATGGCACCAAAAGTTAGCAGATCTACAGGTTCCCAAGGGCCACATAGTTGGTTGTTCTGGGGAATCAAAGCCTGCCTCTCACCACAGGATGCGCTCAGTGGATGACCAGGCACTGGTGATGGCACATAGCCATAGCCTTTTCTGCACACACAGTCTCACTCTACCTTCCTCATTTCTGCATCTCAGATTCTCCTCCTTCAAGGATGTTAAGCTCCTCCAAGTAGAACATACTTTAGCTCTTTTAAAGCAGAATATACACCCAAACAGATTCCTTAATAATTCTGAATACATAAAAAAAGGTCAAAATGCCAGAAGATATTCAGCATTTGCAATAAATTCTCATGCTTGCATTCAGCCTAACCCATATTGGGGTACAGGCTAGCACATAAATGGCTTTAATGTCTTTTAGTTATAAATCTGATTACAGCTATTGGAACAATCTTCTATCAAGTTTTCAGGGCTTCTATGATCAGGCTGCAAAAGTTGGAAAGAGGTAGGTGAAGTAAAATAGAGGCTTTTAATCCAGCTGAACTAACACCAAACCCTACAATCTCCACAGACTTCATATCTAGCATTTCACAGAAAAATAGGAATTTAAATATAGAACAAGAACTTTAAACATTTTAAAGGTGAGACAAGTCACTCTTCAATGAACAAAAAACTGTAAGCAATGGATAGACACACACTCTTGTGAGCAGGCCCCAGGTTTGCTCTGGCCATGCTCCAAGCTAGCTGGAAAGCATGTAACCATGTTATCCTAGCACTGAGCACAATCCTTGTCTTTGAGTGAGGCTTATAATCTCAGTTGCAATGTCAGCTAACTCAATAAGACAGTTTCCAACTCAAGAGTTCATCCACCTATAGCTGGCCCAATCTCATCTGCCCCTAGAGAGAGATCTGATCCAGATGAAGGGTAAGAATTCCTGGACAGAACCCTTTGACAGGAGCCAAACTTGCTGCCAACATACATATTGGTGATGGACAAGAACCATCTCACCAGCTGCACATGCCCTGTTCCTACTGCTTGGATGCTGCCAGCATCTAGAAATACTGGACAAATGCATTGGAACAGGGGATACTTTGGGATGGCAAATCTCTCCTCAGTCTCTCCAGTAAAACTATGCCTGAAACATGTAGCCAGAGTAGAAGGCGATAGGAACTGGCCTCAGGTCTAATTCTATGGTCACTCCTGTTCTCCTTTAAACCTGAACCCTCTGTCTCAACTTACACAAGAAGATAAAACCAAGCTCCAGGAAAGTACAGTTCCAGACTATTGGCTGCAGTGCCAAGGAAGTGCTTTCTGCGCTTCAGAGGAAGGACTTGGAGCATTTTGATAGAGTCTCCCGCATCCTGCGGGGTGGACAGGAATGAAGGCTACTCCCTTTTAACAGTTATTTTTTTCACTCTATTAGGATGCCTTCTTGGTACCTTTTTTCTTTTCACATCCAGCTGTCTTTTCAGGAAGAAACAGGTAACTGAAAGACGCAAAAAGGCTGCTAAGTTTAAGATACCATTCTTTTGTATCCACATTGCCACTAAGGCGAGTGGTTCCCTGTACCATAACCTTCACACCATCAGGAAAGCACTGTCACCCCAGATGTCAGTACAATGGAAGGCCAGCAGGTCTTCAAAGCCTGGATATGACGTGATGCACCACCAGTGCGAAGTGTATCATAACTGTAATTTAAAAGGCAGTCTCCTACCTTCCAACTAAAAACCCTGGATAATTGAATGAAAGATTTAGAAAAAGAACATAAGACGGAACAACCCAAAAGGCTGAACTCTTCTTGCCAGAGGTGATGTAGGGGTTCTATGCAACAGTTGAGAATGGGGAACTACTACCTCTACAGACAGCAGCAACTGAACTTATTTACACCCTACAGGAAGGGGGAGGAAAACAAAGAAAAAGAAAAAGGAAAAAAAGAGAGAGATTTGAGCGCCATGCAAGACTTCAAGAGAACAATATGGCAGTGGAAACACCACCACCTCATATTAAAAATATGTCAAAGTGCACTGCAGAAAATCTGGCAGTTCCTAAAAGATCCCAACAGGAAACTTGCTGGGAGGATGTATGCCTAACCCCTTCCAAAATGCAGATTTTGCAGCCCTAAGAAAAAACAGTAGGGTTTGCAAACTTACTCCATTCAAATAACCAACAGCAGTCATTTTTGGCACAACATTGTTACTCAAACAACTGAAAGCATGACCTTGCTAAATATATTTCTTTCCTGAGCTATGGAAACACCAACCAAAACTTTTCTCCTAACTGCAGTGAGCAGTGCTCAGTTATTTGTTCACTCATTGGAATAAAAGCCCTATTACTCACCTCCCAGTTACAAACAGTGATGCTCACTGTAAGCAATGGTTCCTATCATCTTAACATCAGGCTCAAACCTGAGATAGTTCTTGTCCACATACACAAATGCAGGCAGACTATAAAAAAGCCACACTTACCACTAGCACATGGTAGAGCATGGAAATAGTAAGTGACACATCAAAGAGTTTCCCAGCTGTAAAAGATTCTCCTTTTTAATTCATCAGCTCATTCAACTGCCACATTACTTCGTTACAGTTCATATTCAATACAAACTAATCACAAGTGTTTTACTGGACTAAATATGGAATAATTTGTAGCAATTTGATCCAGAAGACAATAATAAAGGCCTTAATATCGCCTTTTCTGTTATTAGAAAGCACTTTTATGATAAAACCAAACTTTCTTGACTTTCAGTAATTCACCATTTGGTCCTAATGTACTTAAATGGAAAAAAAATCCTTAGAGATTTCAAAAAGCCTAAAATAGAGAAACATCTGCTAAAATTTAGGTGCAGCTGTTTAGTGAAGAGGTCCAACGCTAGAAAAGCCAGTATTTAAAGTTCCCTCTGCAATCAATAAAAATTCTATTAAAAACGTCATGGAACAGAATGAAGTATTTCCTCAGGTTCAAAGTGATTTTTTTGGTTTTGGTTTTTTGGGGCTTTTTGGTTGTTTTTGTTTTTTTTAAATCACTGACATCTTTTGGTCATCAAAACTTGGAGGGATTTTTTAATTTAGTGTCACACAGGTGTTTCAGCTGAAGTCCAACCAGGCCAAATTCCAATCAGGCCATAGCTTGCTGCTTTTCCAAAGCAGAGTTGTTTCAGTTACAAGATTAAAGATCTGCAAAGCCGTTTGATTTTTGGTACAAGAGGCCTGCTGTATTTCCTGCTGCACTTCAACAGTGAAAAAAATGCCTATGTTAAGCCTATTACCAGATTTAGGCTCCTTTTAACAACTCTATACAGATTTGTGTGCAAAGTGTCTTACATGGCATCACTACATTGTTTTCCTATTAGGGGAAAAGCTGAATGATGTTTATGGAAGCGACTAACCCATATGACACTAGCATAATTTTGGGCCAGGAGAATGTGAATGAAGACCTTTATAATCCTTAGTCATGGCAAGGGGGTTGATGTCCCTCTAAGTTGTTGATTTGCTTTTTTAATTGGAATTGAAATGAAAGTACAGACAAATTTCAGTTTTTCAGCAATGGCATTAATCACTAAACCTGTTCCAGGCAGGGAACATTCCTGTTAAGAAGGACATGGACTATTAAAACACGAAAATGTTGTTACTGTACCCCAGAACAACCTAAGCATACCAAACCAAAAGAAACAGGGAAAAGAAAATATATGAGACTCAAACATGAAGCTTACGTCTGCTCACCTAATGCTATCTAGTGCCTGTGAATACAATGCATATGATAAACTACCTTATATAAATTGGAGAATAGACTTAAAGGGTGGATTTAACAAGGAAAAAGAAGAACAAGGGACGTTACACCCTTTGCCGGTTACCCAAATCAACACAACTAGAGCAAAGTTACAGACTGTCACATTTCAGACACTATAACCTCAATATTTCTTGTAGAGCTTGTACAGCTCCAAGCACTTCATGAAATCATGACAATAATGCAGTAGTATTGTTATTATTGTTGTATATATATATATGTTGACCTAAAGCATTAAGTGCATTTTGAGAATAGGGATGCACTTTTTATTGAACCTTCATAAAATATTTGTTTTTACTATCAGATCTCCTCAAAGAAGCATCTCCTCAAGCATTAAAGTTAAAGAGCTGACTCAACTTTGAAACATGTTCCCTCCCACACAAAAGACCCAAACCCAAGAACAACCTGAGCTTTTATGGAACAGACTAGTGTCTTCATCAGATTACAATATGATTTTCAAAAAGTTAAAACATTTGTCAAGTACCTTATATATCAGATATCAATACCTTTTGCTTTACATAATCACTTGAAATTCAGACCTTCCTGGTTCCTGCTGGGTATGGGGAAGAGGGGGAGGTTTCTCACCTCAAGAGCTACATTTTCAGGCCAGGGATGTTACAAAGCTGAACTCCAGACAGTTCTCCCCCAAAACACCCATTTTCCTTTCACCACAAAAAGCTACATGAGCAATTAGTTTAGATACATGAACAGAACAACTTCTGTATGAGGAACAACTTACGTAGATGAGGTCTTCTCTGGTGGGAAAGCAGATAGCAGGAGATCTGAAATCATATGAAGCATAAAGGGAAGGGTCAGTTCCTGCAAATTCCACAGTGTAAGGACTAGGGAATGTCAAGTGAAACTTCAGGGGAAGCACTAAACACAACATGGAAATGGTAATTAACTGCCCACATGTAATTCAACTCAGGAACTTCTTGCTGCAAGGCCCTGTGGGTGCTGGTAGATTACATAAGATCAAAAACCAAGTTGACAGGGAAGGCTCTGAGCCACAGACAGCTGATAGAGACAATTCTGAAGAAGGTCACTATATGCTTGCACTGTTCCTATTCTCACCCCAGGTATCCATCACTGGCCTGCGCTGGAGACAGCACAAGCTCAAAGGACTTTTCATCTCTCCTAGTACAGTCCCATGTTGATGGTTCTCCTTCAGGGAAAACCAGTGGAAAATGCATAGCACTGAAGGTATTCAGAATAAAATATCTATTTCTTTGCTGACTTTTCAGATTAACAGCAATGGACTGAGGCAACAATTTTATTTTTATTTTTTAATTAGATGGGTCAAAAGAATATGGCTTGTCACAGTTAACCTTACTGCTACACAAGGCATGTCTGTGAACGCAAACACTACCCAGAATATCCAAGTGACTTTTAAAAGACTTTTATGGATATTCCGCTCTCAAAGGATGCTGGACGAGATCAATGGACGCCAACCGAGATCATTATGTATGACTTACCTTGCCCATTTCCTTCTCTTTCTGCCTTTGAGGCTCTTTTAGTGCACTGAATGTCTTTCTGGGGAATTTCATTTAATATCTTGGCAGCATACTCAATTCCTCCTGTCAGATCCTTGAGGCAGTCCTATAAATAAAGGGCAGAATGCTTTATTACTAGAGTCAGCAAAAGAATTGTGCACAATGATGTCCTTACTCATACCACAACGTTATTAAAATGTGCATACTGTTTCTGTGGTTCAGAGGCAAAGGGAGTCAAGCAATTGTAATTTAATGGCTTCAGTTCCCTCTTCTCCTAGATATATGTGTAACACTTTGTATTTTGAATTCCACACCACATGAGCTGCCATCTCTGCCTCCTCTACTTCTGTTCACTCACACAGGCCCACATATCTCACTGCTCTTGCATGAACACATACTTCATTTGTGTTTAATATTGTTATGCAATTAGTATCAACTGCAAACTGTGCACTTCAAGTTTTAGCAAATGGCAGCCTGCTAGGACAGACAGTGCACGTTAAAGTTAGAGCTCAGGACTCCTAACTGACCTTTGTATTTCCAGCTGTCCCCAGCATGCAAGACACCTGGAAAAAGTTGCATAGGGTCCCCATTCCACATCCACTGTAAGGTCTACAGCCTGTTGCTGCAGAACAGTGGCCTCAAAACTTTGATCTGAAGTAAAATAGGAAGGAGGTCATTGCTAAATGTACTAATTTAAAGCTACCCTACTTCAAAAAGACTTCAAAGTACTTGCTAGTGTTACAGAACAATCCATTCAGGGATGACTTAAAAACACACGTTGCAGCCAGACTCGTGATTTTATCATGACGCTCATCTTTTTTGTGTGCATCATACCCATGGGCTTACATGATAAGGAAGAATTTTAGTATTTATTTTCTTAAAAAAGAAGATATTTCTAACATGAGGAAAGCACTAAAATAGGGCCAAACCCATTTCACCATTCAGGAATTGTAGTCCTACAAACACTAACATCAAAAACTTAACCGGTTTTGAAGTGGGCAAAGCTGCTTAATATATTTCCAGCATGATTTTCTCCAAGCATTGAAAGTACTTTCATTTTCCTATTTTAAGTGATTAAATAGTGTTTATTAAAAGCATAAAACTATGTTGTCTGGTAACAGATCTTCAAGAAAACAAAGTCCAAAAAGCATCAGCAGCATTTTACTCAGGTGCAGCAGTTCTAAGACAAACATATTTACCCTATGAGCAGCTATTTCACCCTTCTAGGTAGATAGTATATATTCACCTACCGAGGGGGGGGGGTGTGTGTGAAGCTAGAAGCAAGAGTATCCTCGACACTCTGAAGAGTGACATTAGAGAAATCAGTATTAAGAAATTAATTTCAAAATACTTAATATTTATTTAAGGCTTATAAAACTTTAGAAAAAATATTAATTTATTATTTTTTTAATTCTAATTATTACAAGCCACACAGTAATCCTGCATAAAGTGACATCATAATCTGAATTGTATCCAGATGAGTTTCATGTGTCTTATGTAGCTCTGGGGCAAAAAAAGGAATGAACTGTATATTTCAGAGCAAAAAAAGGTTTTTTCACTGGACATCTGTTGATGGCACATGGAAACTCTGATTTCCATTTATCTTGACAACAGCTACAGAAATAGTGTCTAAGGTCTCAAGAAAAAAGTTTCTAAAATGACTTTAGATTTATTGGAAAAGCCAAAAATAACATAGATGCATCAAAATAAGTTATGCAAAAGCAGTTCAAAGATTCACGTAGCAACTGACAAATGCAAACATTAAAATGAAAAAATACATTAAATACTAGGATGTTCACACAATTCTAATATGTTTTTTTCTTATATACAGACACAATTCGTATATATATATAGACACACACACACGGTTTCATAGTCAATAATTAAACCAGCAGTGTGGGGTGGGCTGCCTTTCAGACATATTAAGTAAAAAAGAAAATCATGTGCATGTATTTTTAAACACAAACATGCAATAATATTTCTCGCTGCCTTTGGAACAGGTATCAATGTCAAACTTGGGGCTGGAATGTCATCACTGCTGGCAGGGCACTACTGCGAGGACACTCATGTATGCAGTGGTCCCACTGATACCATCAGGTGTTGTTTATGCATGATCCAAGTCTAGATGTCAAGGCAAAACAGAAGGAGCCAGCAGGGAATATACCACAGAAGAAAGCAGTAAGAAGAAAGGATTAGCTACATAGATACCAATAAAAAATTAAAACATTCTTCCCTTCTTTTTCAAAGGGGAAGTTAAACACAAAACTATTCTGCTGTAATCAGGAATCATCCTGGTATGAAAGAGTTGACATTTAAACCTTAAAAACACTTGAGAGAAAATTAAATTTAGACCCTCTTTCCTACAATATTCACATTTAGAATATAAAAAAAAAAAAAAATAGGTCTGAACTGCTGTGTTTAAACCAAATTTTGCTATATTTGGCTAAAACACAGGCCCTTTCTGCAGGAGAAAGCCAACAGAAGAACACACATTTAAATACTTCCCACTTTTTAAAATGAGCTGACCTGCACACTACTTTTACTTTCAAAATCTGTATCCACATTTAATTTGAGACACAGAACAGCAACTCATTAAATAAGACCAGGTATCGCAGAAACCGATCTCAGAAACCATTTAAGTACTTTCACAGAGGGTTATTCTTTCACTGCACAAAGCAGCTAAACCTGCAGTGCCAAAACAGTCTCTGCTTTTTGGACTAGATGCACCAATGTGCAAAGCAGTTCTGCTGCTGGGGAATCGGACTGTTTCAGGAGATCTGGATTCCACCTTCTTATCGTCCCTAGACTTGCTCTCCCAAGGAAGCTACAGTAAATTATTTGATTTCTCCTGGACTTAGCTTCCCATGAGTAGATAATCTATTTCTTTGCTTCTCCTCTGTACCTGCTGATCTGGATCTCAAGAAGTGCAGATTTTAAAACTCCATTTATGCAACACGCTAGGATCCTGATACAGTTTAATTCCCATTGATATATGCTTACCAGCTAAAGGAAAACTGCGTTAGACACACATCTGGGTTTACACCTGCAACAGAACCAGCACTGTTTAGATCCAAATGCAAAACCGGAGAGTTTGGAGTGGTGAGAAACAGCATACTATAGCTACAACAACAGATCACGCTGCAGACGCAGCTTTCCTCTCCTCTGAATTTGTAAGAGACAGAACAAGGAAGCAGAGTGCTAGACCTCTATGAAAAGGTTACCAAACTGTTTAATCATAAAAGTTATTTTACTAGAATACTCCAAACAATAAATATATATTCACTGATCTAGCGGAGTACACTGCATCAAATTTCAAGTCACAAGATTGCTGTAAACATCCTTCACTCTTAGGTAAAACACAGCAATACATTTAACTTGACTCATTTCTGCTTACCAAGACCACATTAACCTTCCATAATTATGAGATCTACATTGACAAATATAAGAGACTAAACTAGCCTCAGTGCAGGGTGCACGTTCGTTGGAATCAAACTAGATAAAGTACTATCAACAATTGAACTTGGCCAGAGAACAACTCGTTGAATTATTTGTGCAAAACCAGTGCCATCCTGGGACACTTTCAGCTCCCCCTTTGTTAAATTCACAGGAGTCCTCATTAAAGAGATGAAGGTGTATTAAATGAAGGCAGAAATTAGAGCTAATTTTAAATATGCACCAGTTTAACAGAACCTTGTAATCTGCTCAGGTGCATTACACTTGTGATTTCCTTAATGTTTCTTTAATGATTTTGGAAGGCAATTCTCTGCTGCATTGCAAACGAGTTTTGTTCAGACACATTCAAGTTTTCCCACAGTGGGGTAAGCAAGTTATCAAGAGAACTAATTAGCTTGACCTTCTGTTTGCCCAGTAATGAGAAATGCATCAAACAGGTCTCTCTTTTCATGTCTGAGTCTGTCAATTAAAGCTTAGGCTTTCTATTCATTGCATTGTCCTCAGAAATACTTACCACAAGCACAGCCAGTATAAACAATGCCCTATCCACTCACCTCTTCACACTACCAGGTAATAGCTCTGAATTTTCTACAGTGGAGGAAAACAGCAGCCATAAATGAACTTCCTTTGCAGAAGCCAGATAAAATCCTTCTGAATTCAGTTCCCTAGGCAAATTCAAAGCCACGGACTAATAGACCCTACAAGCAAGAACCACTCTCAAAAGACTAACCATATCCTGATTTATTAGGAAATTCAGGAATTGCTACATTTGAATAAAACTATAGATCCTGATTTCTCTAGCACTCTAATAGCACATTTTTGCACATACAAGCCCTTAGCTCATACATTCAACCTCCTTCTACCAATAAAGCGAGTCAGAAGATAAACCATCAAAATCAAAGGCAAAGACCTGAGTACTAACAGGAGCAGGTTATTTTGGACAGCAAATAAGGTGGTGTCTGCCTTTTTTCTACTTTAAGATAACCCAAAAGGCACAGGTGAAATTCCAGCACTTTTTGCAAGACCCCACATGATCACAGAAAATGGATTTTGAGACCTAATATACGGCCTTAGCTTTCCATTCCACAGCCTCAGATCTATAGATTCATGACATCTTCCAGACATACTTTTACAAACCAACCCAGCAACAGACCTTGACAGTACCCCGGCTTAAGGAAACCTCTAGGTTTGCTGGATTAAAAATTCTCTACCCATTTCATACTGGGTATGCAAAACACTCCAGTTTTGCAACCCTGATCACTCTCATCACAAGTATGCAATTGAACTCCAGAGAAGCCAAGGAACAGCTCTCCAAAGAGACTCATTTTTTGCAAAGAGCACCACAGATACCTAACCCATTTTCGCCAGTGCCATCCATTACTGTGAATGAGGCTCTTAAGCTCACCAAGTGCTCTGTGGAGAAAGTCAGCACATCCAAATGGTGCTCACAGCAACCCTCACACTGAGCTAAATGCCATCTAAATCACCTTTTTCAGAAGGTGTATCTTGCTTCTCCTGCAGGAGTCCATCTTCCCCTTTCAGAGTTCACACACCTGACAACGTCTTTGTGAGTTGTCCACTTGAAAAATCTTTCTACTGAAAACCAGTCAGCTATCATCCTTCCCTCTGAAACATGGCTGACATGGGATGTAGTGACATTCCGCTTTCACCCAATGCCCTTGCAATCAGAGCAAGTGGCCAAGATGTAGAAAGTCCAATTTCAGTTTCCTTTTCTGCTCGAATGAGGTTCAAGCCTTTGCCTTTCACTGCCCTACCAGCCAGGAAACCTCAGACCCTGGGAACTTGCGGTCAGTCCTAGGCAGAAGATGATGCAGATTTGAGCTGGAGGTAGGCTGGTAGAAGAAATTAATTTTGAGCTTTCCATATGCAGGAAACTGCCCTAAATGCTAAGCCACACATAAAAGAATATCACCATCTTTTCACCCCTTATTTTTCTTCAGCTTTGCACTGACTTTTGACTGACTTTGTAGTATGCATTGGTATGTTTAAAACCTATCCCACAAAATGTCCCTTGGAAATAGAAAGGCTGCAAGCAGCTGAGTGTAGGAGTCATGAGGCAGAGACAAAAGGCGCTGTGCAAGGCAGTCCAGAGCGCCTGCCCAAGTGGGGCCTTGTGGAAACTCCCTGATGACAACAGATGCCAGCAGGCTAACAGAGTGGATTTTAAGGACAGTGCTTCCAGGCTTAGATACCTGAATTCTGCCTACATCCCAGTGTCAGCACCTTAAAGCTTTTGGGGACTGCTTCTCAAGTGATTACTAACAGATCTAAGAGACCAAAACCAAATGTTTCAAGTCCCAACCTTGATCCTATTCTACTTGACAGAACTAGCTCACTTCTACAAATATGCACCCATGTTACTTCTGGAAAGAAAAAAGATTGATGATAAATCACTTCCGTTTCCAGCAGCTTTTGGCAGCAGTCTTAGCTGATCAGATATTATTTGCTGTGCAGTAAAAACACACCAAATTTTGGATAATAAAATAAGGCATCAGAATTCCACTGGTGTTCAACCAGCTGAATTAGGAGCAATGACTTGTGGGTAGAGCACCACCTGGGAACTGAGGCCCTTTCCTAATTCAGTCTTGGAACATGCTTTTAAACCTCAGGGAAGCCATCAGTTCCTCTTTCTCTGATCATTTCTCCAGCTGATAAACGGAGACAAATATAAGCTCTGTTATAGCATCCTTTGAGAACTACATTACAGTAACATTAGCACTAATGGGTAATCAGCACCTCACAGTAGATGGCACTCCTTCAAAGCATTGGCAAAGAACCACTGTACTTCAATTTTAAAACAAAACAAAACCAGGTAAATAACAAAGAGTAGCTGCCAGACAGGTATCTTGTTTTCTCAGTCACAGTTTTATATAATCATCATTAAATCTGTTGGTCCAAATTCCCTGTTCTTTTAATTTTCCAAACGAGAGCAGACTCCATCACTTGCTCTCTTGGGCATCATGCCACCCAAGAGATGATGCTGATTGCTTAGGGTCCACAGCAGAACACACTACAAAGCCAGAAGCAACACTGAGCCCTTAAGCATTTTATTTTTTGTTTTGCTCTTGTCAAAATATGAAAGCCAAAAGTCCTTTACCTTACAAAAGAAAAAAGTCACTAGATAGGGAAAACACAACACAGAAGAATGCTCTTGTTTTACAATTAGAAGGTAGTATCTTAGAGAAACATGTTACAAGGGCACCTGTCAACATGATGCAGCCTTCTCCCTCATGGACATTATCCACATCATCTAATGAGAACAGACAACCAGGACGGGTAGGTCAGCATGCTGGTAGCTGACATGAATTTGATAGGCAACTGCATTCCCGTGGCATTGTGCAAGTTAATGTGAGAGAGACCAAAGGGAAGTTTTCCTTTTACAGTACTCACCCATTTTAAACCAGAAACTACTTTGCAGTATTTATATGATGTGGGAAGGAAACAAAATAGAAACTGGAAACAACTTTAAGATTATAGTACCCATAACACTAGCTGCATAATCAAATGGCAAAACTAACTCATTTATTACATCAGTATTTCTTTCTTAGTGCCATAAATTAAGCACATTTTTTGGCAGTTCTCCCTTGCCAGGAACAATTCTTTTATTCATGAACCCACTCATTTTAAGGGCTGAGTCTTTAAAGCCCATTAGAAAAACATCATCAACACATTTTGGTTTTTTAATGCAAAGAAAGAAACGTTAAGCAAGCTGCTGTTCCCATTTTTCAAAATAAATCTGTTCTTCTCTCCCACAGTTATATGCCAGTACATAAAACATTGATTTCAGCAGAGTTACTTCTGATTTACATGGCTGTGGAAGCAGAGTCACAAACCCATAGCATACATAAGGATATTTCTGTAGCGTCTCCTTATGTTGCTGAGTCGGCATGCATCTAACCTAGGACAGCAGAGGAATTTAAAGTGCTATTATGCTGCAAAGGGAAAACGTGCCTTGCTTCCTAGGCTGAGGACTATTATTCATATTACCACAGTACCCTGAGAGCAAAGCCCTATGTGCTAGCTGCTGTACATATCTCAAGACAGGACATTTTCTGACTATTTATCACCTAAACAGATAAGAGCAAAACTAGAGCTAGGAAGCCAAGACAGAAACCTCCACCAGGGCTTCATCAAGGCCTCCCAGAATGCTGTAACAGGTGCAAGTGCAGCTCAGGGCCACAGCACCACATTTCCTCTCCACTTGGACTGACTCCGAACAGGACAGTGCTTTCTGGTACAACCTGCTATCGTTCTTCTGAACTATGACACAGATACAGCCTTAATTTTTTAGCATGATACACTAAAACATCTTTTGTTTGATCTTAATGAAAAAAAATAGTAATTCTTTACCTTTGGAAGTGCATACACATCAATACTTGCTGGTATTTTAGCTCTCTCCTTTTAATGAAAAATGGAGAAGGGTAATGGAAATCAAAGACACATCCTATCGTTCAAAGATCTGGGTCAAAAAAAAAAAAAAAGAAGTAGGTGGGTGTATATAGGCGGCTTTCCTGTATTCCTCTCCAAGTCCTTGGGTCAAACGGATTCAATGAGGCATTGCAATTTATCAGGTACTTTTAAAAAGCAATTTTCTAGGTATTCATGGAGCTCCTGCCTAACACCACACACACTCCAGTTGGTTAGGCACATTATTAAAACATCTAGCTCCAGTACTTTAGACAGTTATTGACTTTACACCAACCAAATTTATTATCACTATTTGTTCATGACTTACATGTCTTTACCAAAAAAAAAAAAAACCAAGTATGAATAATTCAGTTCTCATTTCACACTAACAGTACTTTAATTTATTCATCAATTAGTCACAGACGAAAAGCAGAAGAAAAATATTCCTTAGCACTCTCAGTGCAGTGCCAGATTTCAACCTGAAATAAAACAGTTCTAATCCATCTCGGAGGCTACATATTTTAACAGATACCATCATTTTTGCCAGCATCCTTAGCATCAAAGGTGGCACTTGCATTCATACTCTCCTCCAACACACCAGCACAATCCAAATTCCGTATTTCCACCTCCACCAATAAGACAATAAAGAAATACTCTCCCAAAAAACCTCTTTATTGTGCAAGCATGAGTCTGGTTTGTCTTGCATAAACCTAGGAACAAAGTGAGTGTGGAAATGCCAGCTGGCTTAGTACTTGCACCAAGAATACAGATTGTTTAAAAACAGACCTTCTCTTCAGGTCTAGCAGATAGTTAGCACCAGGGGACTGGCAAACTATCTTCTATTGCATTCTTTTTGTACAACAGATTTTAAGGATCAATGGCTATATTAAACACATATTTCAATTAGGAGGTAACACACTCCATTCTGTGAGATGTTGGACTTAGGGATCTGTGTCCAGCTGGATGTCTGACCAGGCTCCAGTCCTTTACTGCAGTTCTTTAGTGGCAGAGTCAGTATATTCTGTGCAGTGCCCAGAGCAACAAATGTCTAAACTCCACTGGAATCTCAGAGTACCAGTGTCACACAAATAACAAACTAGAGTTTAAGCTGTGAACAGTCTACTAAACCATGAATTTTACATAGCAGCTTATAGCTCTGAGACTGCCTTTCCTAATACAGTTAGCTGACACATAAAACAATTTAGCTTTGTGTTCTACAACTTTTATTCTTTAAAAAAAAAAAAGTCAAACATGAAGGGTTTGCAGCTGATTCACTGATATTCCCCCACCCCAAAGCAGGTATGTCATATGAACTCAGTTAAACCAGACTGGCACACACTTCTCAAAGCTAGATGACTGTAGCCTCTCCTTCCATGTGTGCAGTAGTGACATTGCTAATATCTGCCACTGTGCTTTTTCCCTCTAATAGGGAAAGGGCAACCAAAATGAAGTTTCTGCTAGAACTGATCCTTATAAGCACTAGCTGAACAGATACATGAAAGAAGAGAGGTTAATTTACACCTCTGTCTACCTCCTGATTCAGGTCACAGGAGGCAGGTCTGATTTTCTCCACGTCTGATGCAAGAAGCTCAACAGACAAGTGTGCCATAGCTCCCAAGGAAGAGACACCCAGCAAAGTTAGTGCCAGAGTTCAGCAAAGTCATTGCTGCCTTGTTCTTTTTCCTGTTTTGCTGCCCAACTTGGACAAAGAATATTTGTTCATTATCTCCTGCCCGATTTATGTTTACATATATGTACAGCAGAAACCCATGTTACCCTTTTGTAATTAGACACTGTGCAGCCACCTGCCAGACTGTCTGTGCTCCAACAACTCAGCATGTGCTTGTATAACCAAGGTACAGAAATCACTGGGATGCTGCATAGGGTGACAACTGCAGTAAATATCTTACGGGGACACAGTCTGTTTACTTACATCTAGGATATAAAACTCTACATGCAACTCAAATACAATACCTAGTGGCAGAGAAGAGGAGAAGAACAGACAGGCAATGTTCTTTTCCTTCCTTGGTATTTTCCAGACTTGTTTTCTAGCTTATTTTTCCTAGCATATAACATTTTTAAAAACATTACTTGTCTGTGGGCACTGTGAATGTATCATCACTCTGTGAGGGCATTTACATCCATAATTTATAAATAATAAACTGTGAAACCAAATACAATTTTCCAAACTGATCCTTGATACAGAAGTCCTCAACTTGAGAAGCATTGGAGAGGTCTTATTTTCAGCATACCTGGGGGAGGGAGGGAGGAATCAGGCCCTCTCATGAGCGTGATCAGGAAGTCCCAGAAATCACTATCCTGAAGGTGTGCTTGTGTATTATGTCCAGGCTTTACTGAAACATCAGTGAGAGCAGTTGTGTGCTTAACTAGGCATTTTCTGAGCTGGAACAAGAGCCAGATCTCCTGAAGCTACCTCACTCCCACTGAAATCAACAAACCCCTAAGAAATCAAGAGGACTTGAGCACCTGAACAACATTAAAGCTTTGTCCTCAATTCCACAATTTTGCACAGAGCTAAGGTGGCAGCCTGTGCAAGTGTTTCATAATCAAATGACCCTTATAACCCACTTTTTAAAAAAGCATATTGGGTATTTTCATCATATATACAAGCACATATCCATTCCCTATTTGGACACAGCAAACAGAGAGCAAGCAGGAGCTGAATTCACAGATTCCTGGTCCCCAACATGACACATTTTCCCAGCATGTTGCATATCTGTTCCTACCAGCTCCCTAGGCCAAATGCACAGCAATTTCATTGGAAATTGGGTCAGACCCTTAATACCAGAAGTGGCCTTCAGTGAAAGGTGCCACTGCTACTGGCTGGCAACACCTGGGCCTAAACAGCACCATTTACAAAAAATTAGAGAGATTAATTCTGCAAGAAAGGACATTTGATGACATTCTCTGCATCAGAACAAAAGCTAAAAAACACAAGAAAAAGTAGAAGAGAAGCCTCTCCCTAAATCCTCCTGGACAAGACATTGACCTGGAACATGGGAATTCCATATTCATTTGCTACTTTCACCCACCTGAAGCAGGGTCTTGAACCAGTTTTCCTCAGCACTTGAGCAAGAGCACCAGCCTATCAGCTATTGCTTTAGGTTAGACAGTCTTTTTTTCAACTGGGGGCAGCAGGGGAACCCAGCACACAAACAACACACACCACTCTGAAGCTTAAACCCCCACCCCCCAAATCACTCAGACTGGAGACAATTTAGCTTTAAAATTACCACCATGTTCAAGTAACAGTTACACCCCATATGCAAACACATATCCACTACACTCCTCCAACTACTGCACTTCCACATGAGTGATCTTATCAGCCCTATAGCAAAAAGTGTATTGTCCTTTGTCACATCCATTTTTACTATGCATCCGTCTATCGATCCATTCAAAGTCTGAGTTCCTTCTACAGATGAAAATAGCCTTTTATTCTGGCTGAAGAGTGGATAGCCTATCTAGGGCTCTAACAGAAAAACTTCAACTCATCTATTATATGCAAGTGGTTTGTCTTCATAAAACAGTCCTAGTGTTTGTTAGTCCTAGGTTGCCTCAACATTCATTTTCTCTGTGCTGCTTCTAACTAGTCAAGTCAGAGGGTATGAAGCACATTTGAATATGGTAAGTAACAATGAAGCCCAAAGAAGAGAGGAGGCTAAGACAGATTGTGTACTTACAAGAAAAATAAAGAACAAACAGCTATTTACAATACCTCCTTTACAATAATTGCACCTACAGTGCATTTGACTAAAAACAACTGCCAGTCACATACACATTCCCATAAGTAACTGCTGTTTCCCAATGCAGCTTCAACAACTTTCAGTAGTGGCTTATGTCATGGTTTAACCCCAGCTGGCAACTAAGCCCCACACAGCTGCTCACTCACCCTCCTCCACAGTGTGATGGTGGAGAGAATTGGAAGAGTAACAGTGAGAAAACTCATGGGTTGAGATAAAGACAGTTTAACGATTGGAATAAAACAAAATAATAATAATAATATATTGTAATGAAAAGGAAAACAACAAAAAGAGAGAAACAGAACTGGGGGTTGGGGAAGGGTTGGAGGGAAAGAGCGATGCAACTGTTCATCATCTGCCAACTGATGCCCAGCCCGTCCCCAGGCAGCAATTGCTGCTCCCCCCCCAACTCGCCCTTATATACGGAGCACGACATCATATGGTATGGAATAGCCCTTTGGCCAGCTGGGGTCAGCTGTCCTGGCTGTGCCCCCTTCCAGCTTCTTGTGCACCTCCTAGCTGGAGAGCACTGAAGCTGAAAAGTCCTTGACTTGGTGTAAGCACTGGTTAGCAACAACTAAAACATCAGCATGTTATCACATTATTTTCATGCTAAATCCCAAGTGTGGGACCATACCAGCTGCTAGGAGGAAAATTAACTCTATCACAGACAGAACCAGGACAGCTTATAAGCTCCTAGCATCTCCTTCCTAGCTAAGGCAAACGGTAACTCAAATAGCACTTCAGCTCTTCTGTGTGGATCCAATGATTTCCCCTCATCACCAGTATTTCCATATTCTTTAGCACAAAAAATATGGATAAATATTGAATTGGAAAAGAAAAATTTGTTACAGAAAAGAGAGTGGCCTGTATATAACCTCACTGACAAGTGCTTGGATCATGCATGATTTGTAAATGATTTGCCACTCCAAGACAGCCTTTGTAACAAAATATATGCATGACAAAAGCAAAACCTCTCTCCTGTGACAAGGTACATGAAGGCTCTCATCTGCTCCTTTGAAGAAACAACTAAACAGGCATGGAAGAAGGTGATCAGCACCTTGTCCAGCACACACAAATACTGGTTTCTTTTGCTTATATAAACCCTAAAGGACTGCAAGTACTCGTAGTGTCACCACAGGCAATGGAATGTTCACAGGGTTTGAAAAGACAACCATGCAGGCAGGACATCAGTTACAGGGCACTGTCAAAACTTGAGTAATAAGCTCCAGGAAGATGACAAGCTCAAAGGTATTGAGATGACAGTTTTAGACACCACCATTATTCAAATAGCTTTCTGCCACTGAGGGAAATTTATTAGAACTTTCAGTGTGATTATAGCAATATGTAAATTGGAATGCTTGAGTGAGGATATATGGTGACGATGTGTGGTATGAGTCACCAAGGAAGACTTGGAAGTAAGGATGAAAAAATGATGTGATTGTTGTGGTCAGGCATTCTGAAGGCCTTGGTTTAACAGATTGAGCAAGATGTACTACATCTGAAAAAACCTCTAGAATATAGTTGCTCAATAGTAATAAAGCATCTGTCTTAAATACTGAATTAAGGAATATAATATATCAAAACCAGGTTATTATAGAGACAGAGATATGAAAAGACAGGAAAAATAGATGAGTCTTACTGTCAACAAGACACAGGTTCTACAAGCAGTAAAACTTAAGAAAACTATCAGATTCATATTACTAAATGGTCACTGTTTCATCTCTATCGCTGTTCAGATGTGAAGAGCCATTTACAAAGAGGAAGTGATTATACAGGCAGGCAATAATAGCCAGCACTACACTAACAGATAGAACATGGGACTCTGCTTATTTTTTTAAAACACACTTAAATCTTCTATAAGGAAAAAGAGCAGAGTTCTCTTACAAAGCAAGTCCACTTCCATGTTACTAAGAGTTAAGATCTACAGCACGAGAAAGCATGTCCTTCAAATTTTAATGGGGCTGAAACACATGGAGTAATACCAATTCAGGGACTACCAGATCCTGTCCTGATTCAGACACTTCAACAAACCTCTGTTTCCATAAAATGCCAAGTATGCTTGCCTTCAGAACAGCCTCAAAATCACATCTGACACCTCGTCCCTGTATTAGCATCTGATGTTACACACAAGATGAGGACTGGCCACCACTGTTGTACCTGTATATGAACAGGAATCACACTGAATGCAAGCTGCCACGAAGCTACATGCTGAACTGGACAGATACTTAACTGCATTGGTACTTAAAGACACCGAGGGAAGGAAGAGGCATGCTGGAGTACTATCAAGTCACCTCAGTCAACAAGAGAACCACCAGATATTAAGGTTACAGTGAGAAAATACAGAAACATCTCACCAGTTACTCCATGACTATGGCCATTTCAGCTGGATGCTTCCCTCATCATCTAGGTCACATTTCAGCTGGCCACTTTCAACCCATATGTGTGTGTGTGTGTGTCAACAATACATGGATCAAGAAAAACATATCAAGTGGAATTTTACAGCATCCAAATATACTGCTGTTCAGATCACGTCATAGCCTTGAACAACAGGGATGCCAACATGTGTTTCTATCCCACAACAGGAGAGTTAACCCTCAAGGCAGGTGAACAATCACATAGAAACTTTCCAGTTCTCAAAGGATTAAAGCCAGAACACTTAAGGGCATCTAACCTATCCTTGCCAGGACTTGCCTGTCACTGGCTGCAGGCTGAGAATCAGCATTGACACCTGGTCCATGTCCACAGCAGACAAGGGCACATGCACCACAAACCTCTCCAGCAAGCTCAGCATTCACCTGATCCACTACAGGAAGGGAGGAGCTCGAATAATCTACCTGCAGTGGCTCACTGAACACCTATTCACGGTAACTGGAAGTGACAATTGACAATTGTGCAGTAAATATCAGGTGTCTTTCCTTGAGATGAGAGGGACTTGATATCTTTTGGAGTAAAGCTGGCACTGCACTTTAAAATGCTATGTCTAAACATAGAAAGCTATTGAGACTTTTGAACAATTGTGCCATTAAAAAAATCCTATGTAACAGGGAAGTACTCATTTCAGTCTAACATTTTAAGCTGGAAAATAGGGGATATAGTTATAGCATCTTTGTATTCTTTGAACTGCAACTAGCAAATTCTGAAATCTGGTATCCAGTTATCTGGTATCTAGTTCCACCTTCCAGTAAGAGCAGAGGGTTTGTTCTGGATATGTACCAGATTCAGTCTTCAATGGCTTTACACTCATAGAAGCATGGAAGAGCAGAAATAATATGGAAAGTCTCCCAAAAAATATCAGGCAGGATCTGGTATGGCCCAGAAAGAGAGAAACTACTGCCTCGGGAGAAGAAAATTATCAGCCACAGTATCTGTTGGTATTCCTACAAAAAGACAAAGACTCCCAGGTGTAAATAACCACACTTTTGCAAATGGCTTGCAACCCTGTTTTCCCGCCTTAAGAAAAAGGGTCCTTTTAAAGCACCTCACACAAAGCTGATTAAAAGAAAAGAAACTTTACAGTATCTACTACTGAAATCTGAAAGTAGCCTATATGCCCTGGTGACTGGCACAAGTCAAAATAAATCAATTACAGTAGTGAACTACCTTCCAGGTGTTCTTCAAACAGATGAAAGAGAATTTAATCCAGACTAGGATATTGTGATACAAGAAAGCTATTCCTGGATTTGGTATTTCATAGTGATATTTGGCATAACTAGCCTCAGCATGATGCAGGTTGAGAAAGTAACTTGTTCTATGAACAGGTTCCTCTGAGGGCCATATTCACACAGCCTAAATTACACTCAAGTCCCTGTACTCTGTATTTTCTAAAGTGGACCATGGTTTAACAACATATTACAGTCCCATGAGTTGTTTTTTTTCAGCAGTTGCTCCATCAGTGGCTCTGTCACCACTGACAAAACACAAGGAACTTAAGTGATTTTAATCCATCCCTTAATGAAGTTAAATGATGGGACTTCTGGGATCACCTTCTAAACACAATGAGCAATGACTGCTACTGCACTACTGCCTACCTGCCTTTCTACAGACTTCAACAAATGCCTTTTTTTTTTTTAATGATTTCTCTGAATCCCTGTCATCAAAAAGAAAGATGTATAAATGCATATTCCCTTTAGAACACAATTAAACAGAGCCTGTACCCTCTCAGAGCTGAGATCTCAGCAGTGAATCTCCAGAAATATTAGAGCAGAGTCTTATCTGTTGAATCCTGGGACTGAATGGGGGGAAAAAAAATAATAATAATAAGCAGCACCTTCAGCTTCAATCAGAAGCATATTCCAGGATCGCAAATTGCTACTGTGCATGAAGAAAGATCTGAAGTGCAAATGATCAAGAAGCCATTAGAGACATTAAAGATTTAGCAGACGTATCTTCATCCTGTTTTTATTGGGGAGGGGATAGAGGCATTAATTCCAAACAGGTAGATAATGAAATACAGTTACCATGTTCATCCTTTCACAGAATAGTTATGTGTCCCGTTAAAAGCATACTTACTGTCCAATCTTTAATGTTCCATGTGAGCAAAAAAAAAATATTAAAAATAAATATTCCCCATTCGGCTTTAACTTTAATGACTCTTATTTACATCAATAAATTTGCTTATAGGATGGAAAGCTACCCCAGAGTTGTCTCACTACAGACTAACCTTCAGATGACTTTCCATTCAACTTGGACTGGCCATGCACTCCGAGGGAAAGA